>NW_009799100.1:494131-683884 GCF_000213175.1 Neurospora tetrasperma FGSC 2508 | reverse complement strand
CCTCTTTTCCCCCATCCCCATCTCCATCTCGTCATCAACCACGTACCTACCGTCTCCACGGCACCACTATCGTGTTGGGCCACTCTTGTATGCAATTGCCATAGGAAGTGAGGTCTTCCCGCGCGCGGGCTGGTACATATGCCGCCTTCGATGCTGACTGAGACAGGGAGGACCCCACGGGAAGAGAACGGAAAACAGAGGAATTCGAGGAAATGGGAGGTCAGGATTCTTCTTTTAGGTTCTTGCGAGGTTAGGGATTCTTCTTCTTGGAGGGTAAAGGTAAGGGTGGCGGTGAAAGGTTGGTCGCCTTCAACCCATCCATCCATCCATTCATCCATCCATCCATCTGTGACTACCCTACACTTTCGATCACCGTCGGCAGCAGAGGCAAAGGTGAAAGCTCTATACGAGTGTGCATAATATACCTCTAGGGATGGCTGGCGCTGGCGGCGAGGGGTTCGGTGAAACGTTGCGCAGCGCGCGCCGCGCGGGCCATAGATGGAGCGGTGGAAGTCAAACTTTAGCAATTTAGCGGGAGATAGATGGTCGAGTTGGAGGAGTGGGAGAAGGGGGTTGCCGTTCTCTTTCTAGAGGACTGGGATATTGGGTGATGGTGGTATTGGCGTAGGGACCGGCCCTGCCGGGAGTGTTTGGGCTGCGGGAGATGGTGCGCTTGTTGGTGGTGGTGGTTTCGTTGCTGCCGAGGGGAGGGACAAGAGGATGGGTGGATGATAAGATTGCTGGGAAGCAGGATGGAGAAAAGGTCGGTCCATGGCTGTGGCTGTTGATGCTTGCCGTAGAGGACGAGGTAAAGAGGAGTTTGGTGTTGGTTGAGCATTAATGAGAGTGGTGTTGGTGGATGCCATGATACCGTATATACCGAACCTTGGATGTCCGTCTTCTGTTTGCGGAACAAACACAAACCTGGCATCTCCGAGCAGATGCCAAACCACAACATAGTGCTTTTGTTGGAGATAGTCATAGCAGGGGCATAATAGCATGCTAGTGTCGGGGGGAAGTGGGTGTTCGGGGAAGATCAGAATAATGGGCTGATGATGTCGTCCGAGAGCCCTGGGACTCCTGGGACTTCCCTTCTCTTAGTGGAAAACACACCTGACATCCAATAACCAGAAGTTCAGCCGTTATCCGTTGAAGTCCCATATGATCCTGTGTGTTGTGTTCAAGATGTTCAAGATCGCCTGGAAGCAACTATAAGATGCCTGTGTTGGCCTGTTTCATCTTGATGTAGTGCGGAAAGTACCCGGGCCGAAGCGGGATGTAAGGACCCCGAAGTCGGTTGGGCAAGTGCCGCAATCAAAGCTGTGTGTTGAGTATTATTAGCCTGGCCAGGTAACATGGATCCGTGTATTTGACTTCGGACAGACAACATGGAAAAGCCCGAGAGGGTTGCTAACAAGATCCGGGTCTTGTTAGCTTTGATAGTTGTGAGCGTGCGTGTCAGAGGACAGTTCGCGGACGGGACACCAGAAGTAGCGACCGATGCGAGACGAGGATTGGGGACGCATTAAGGAAACCTGAAATACTGATAGGAAATAAAATTCGTGTGTCTCGTCATTGCCCAGATATAAAGCGGCATTCATATGTACTCCAAACTGCAACGGATCTCGCCGACCTCATCCCCTCAAAGCTCAAAAGCTATCCGTCCTACCGGTCAATGTGGCTCCACCAACTGTTCCCACCATTGAGATGCCTATTCCGGCTTGCGACCCCATGCAACACGTGCCATGATATACCCGTGGATGTTGGGATTATTCATGTCCCTTCTCACGTGACGGGTAAAGGCTTTCGCTTCATCCGGTGTCCAACCAAGGACGTTGTTCCAGATGTAGTTGACGTAACCTAGAGCGTATTATCAGAATTGACTGGATGAAGTCGCATTCAGGAAGCGGGAGGTGAAAGAGTTGCAACGGTGTTCTTGACGAGCGAGCTTACCTTCAAGATCCGCCTCAATGGCCATCTTCCACCAAACACCAATTTCCGCGAGTTCCTTATCAGAGTGCCATCCGCCATACGGGAGTTTGATATCCTTGAACTCAATATCAACAAACCCAGCTGCCTCCATTCCTTTCCGCTGGAGATCTTCTTCGTATATTGTAAACGTTCTTCCAAGCTTTTTGCCACCTTCGCGAAAGACCTTGCCCCATTGCTCAAGAGCACTACCTTCCTTTACTGTCCCGTCGTCAGACAGCATATGACATCCTGTATCATAACTTTCCACATAGCTTCCAGGCTTAGCGACTCGATAGGCGTTCCTGAAGAGGGCATACCAATCGTCAACAATACCTACAAGTAGACGAAGGTTAACGAAGTCGAATGTATTTTCGGGCCAGGTCCATTCTTGGTTGCAATCCTCTAGCTCAAACTTAACGTTCGGGGGTACCCAAGAAGGCTGGATAGGAGAGACATCAGTTCCTATAACTTCAGCATTGGGAAACTCGTCGGCAAAGTCGCTAAATATGCAATTGAGTTAGCCATCCATGTGCGGCCAAGTAAGTCGTCTAACAGGCACCTGAGTCGATCAGGATTTAGAAGATGACGTTGAGGACAAAACCTACATGGCCCACAGGCCAGCACCCGTCGCAACATCCAGTACCTTCTGAACCTTCTTTGGTTCGAGAGGCGACGAAAATAACTTCCCTCCCAGTGTGACCATAACGGCGTGATGCCTTCTCCGGCTGTTAGTTGTTGATCCGAGAAGGTAGGGATGCGTTGCCAGAGAATTGTGCAGAAACTTACACGAGCTCCATCGCATCAAGGTGGCGTTGGTCATTGGGCTGCCATGCCTCGGCCCTGCCCATTTCAGCGTGATATGTTCTCCCGTGAACTTCGCGGTAGTGAAAAATGCTCGAGCTTATGGAAGCTGTGGTGGAATTAAATGAGCCGAGGCTAGATGCCCCATCGTTGACATCCTCTTCGGGAAGCTGCAAACATGGGTGGACTTATCAGCAAGTGCAAGCCAACTTTGTGACTAGGAACGCTCGAGGTAGTTACCGGTTGCTCTGTCCAGTGGGTTGCAGGAAGAATGCCAGCTGCGTTTTGCGCCTCGGCGCTGAGCGGGGCCGGGGCAGCTGCGGGTGCCGGGGAAGTTGCAGGGGCCGGGGAAGTTGCGGGTGCCGGCGAGGTCGCTTTGCCCGTGGGGCTTTTTGGACTCTTGGGGCTTCGGGGGCTTTGCGCGCTGGAACTCATGGTTGTGACGGCGGCAAGGACAGCCGAGTCGGTTCGGTGTCGGGGGAGCGAGAGTAAAGATACCAGAAGCACTGGGGAAAAAATGTGTGGCGTCGTAAGTTGAGGACTTGGGACTTGGGAGAGAGTCGTTCCATGGGCAGGTCTTTGTACCATTTTGGTGGAGAGGAGTATCGTACGGCAAAGGCAAGAGCGTACAGTCCCTTTCATGGTCGCGTTACTGTGAAGCGCGCACGAGAGACCACAAATCGCTAAAGTTCCTTCCTGATGCGGTCCAAGGGCAATGCAATTGGTGAGACTGTCGTGGAAGACTGGGTTCTGGATTTCCAGGGGTGTATATCCGACCAATCGACAGGTGCCAAACATCGCTTCTGCAAGCTGCGGGATCCAAATAGCTTGTGTTTGCTATGCCATGGCTGTGGTATCCTGCAGTCCCCTGCCACCGAACGTTGTAATGTCTCAAGGTCGGTCGCCGGATCAACAGTTGAATCCACCAAAGAGCGTTACATTCTTCAGTGGCCGTCAGGATGCTCACCCCATTCGACTGTGCAAGCCAAGACGGGCACAGTAGCCGCCAAGCCGGGGATAAACCGTCCGCCGAATTGGAATCCGCAGTTCTTTGACCGGCACGGTTTCTACATCAACTTGGAGCGGCCCTGTTTCCCTGCAGCGGCCTGCACTAGTAGAGAGTAGGGGCTGCAGTTGCGTCTCAATCTGATCATGCGGCGTAGTGACGGGCTTCAAAAAGGCACATGTTGTCTCCATCGATGGACTGGCAGTGTTCAGCATGTGGTAGAGAAGTTTGTGATTTGATAAAGTTGACAGGGTTCACCCCGCCCGGCAACTTGATCCGGAGACAGTTGGGCACATCAAAATGTGATGGATCATGTTGAATGAATGGCGGGCGTCGGTTCCATTCGAGCATGAAGTTGTTCAAACGATCGAAGCGAGGAAGACTAATCGATTTTCGTATTGAAGTGGAACTAACGACGAGCATGAAGCGGTGGCGGTTGGGCTAGGCTGGAGAAGAGCTTTCTCTTGTGTCGAAGTGTCATCTATAATGCAAATATACAATGATAGAATTCTAAATGAAGAAAGGGGTGCGAAGGGGAAAACGACAAGATGAACATGGGGACCATACTCTTCTTGCTGTTTCTTTCACGTTGATGCGAATGAGTTGTGTGAAAGGAAAGAATAAGCAACATGTGAAAAATGACTTAGTCTTACATCTCGTTGGGATATGGGTCGTTTGCTGATATCAAGAGATGGCCATGAAATAAGCTTCGATTTCAACCATCGCATCTGATTGGTAAACCATACAGGATCGGGGTGGCCTGTCGCCCACTCCATCCTCTTCAGTCAATCTTGTCGTTAATCGTGTCGTTGCCTCTGATATTCTCGGTGGTGCCGTCCACAAGCTGAAAGTGGATGGAAATCTTGTCGAAGCTGATGATGAAATTCTTGAGCACCTGGGCTAAGGAGTGGGAGTTAGTTGATAGTCAGACAAATGGATGAGTTGGTAAGTGCAAAACACTTGAAACACTTTCCTTGCAGGGTTGGGAGGGATGGATCAGCCTCACGGACGGCTACAGAAGCTTATAACTGTCATACCCGTTGGTATCGACCGTTAGGATACCTGTTCGGTTGTCGGATCGCTGCCAAATTTGAAACTCTGAATTTGAAGGGCTTGGGAGTGATGCTGTACGACACGACGTGATGCCATGGTTGGTTTGCTTGAGTGGTGAGATGATTGGTGAGTTGAGATCTGAACTGAGGCTCACTTTTGACGTCGGTCGGTATTACAAACCCCAGATGGGAATCTCGATGGCAGTGAAAAGAGCGTCGCTGAACTCGACAATGATTTCTTTGGTAGCAAAATCCATTGCGATCAGTAGGAGTAGTCTTGATGTTGTTTGACCGGTGTGATTGATTCAGGTTGTATTGGTGATGCAACCGGCTTGAGTGCATAAGTTTGAATGGTGCAAAGTTGTTATTTGGGAAAAGAAGGAGAAGGCAGGTGGTCTTGATGAAAGATTCTCGAGGTTGCTGGCACGGGGGCACAAGGCTGGGCAAGGTAGTATGCAGTCGGCTGGAGGGCCCGGCAGGGTGTTGACAAGGGGGGGCATCAATGTCGTTCAAGTTTGATTCCAAGAGCCGTACGGGCCTAAGCCACAGGACAGTCCAAAATCATCTAGCCTTCTGAGTGTTCTCTGGGACCTACTCTGGCTTCCGTCCCCATGCACTGCGTGCCATAACATAACCGTGAATATTAGGATTATTCCACTCTTTCTTGACTCGGTCGGCATACGACTTGGTCTCCTCCGGAGTCCACCCCACCACGATATTGAAGATGTAATTGAGGTATCCTGTCGAGAGACGTTAGCATTGACCCACTCAGGTCGCTGGTCGTGGAACGGTGGGGTGCTCGCTGCAAAACCGAGTGCTGGCTGCACATGCAAGCTTACCTTCAAGGTCCGCCTCGATAGCTAACTTCCACCATAGACCGATTTCCGCTGCTTCCTTCTCAGGATGCCAGACACCTATGGGCAAACAGTAGTCTCTATACTCAATGTCCACAAAGCCAGCAGCTGCCATAGCCTTGCGCTGAAGATCGTTCTCGTAAACCTCGAACGTTCGGCCGAACCTTCTTCCACCCTCATTAAAAACCTTGTGCCATTGTGACATGGCGCTGTCCTCTTTTAACGTACCGTCGTCGCATTGAAAAGTGGTGCAGGCGACCAACGTTTCGACGTAGCCTGCATGGGACTTGTGTGAGTGATTGTCAATGGACAATTGGTGGATGGAAGACGTCAGGGGGGGGGGGGGGGGTACGTACCACCCGGTTTACAAGTCCGGAAGGCCTGGCGATGGAACAAATACCAGTCATCGATAACGCCAACTAGCATGCGCGCATGGATAAAGTCAAAGGTGTTGGGTGGCCAGGTCCATTCTTGATTGCAATCATCAAGCTCAAACCTGACGTTGGCGGGCACCCAGGAAGGTTGAATAGGGGTGACATCGGTACCGACGACGTCGGCTTCGGGGAATTCGTCGGCAAAGTCACTAGACCGCACCAGACATACTGTTAGAAGGGCGATGGGGGCAGGTTATAGCTGCCAGGGCTCGAATCGCATGTCTGCCCTCGGGCGCAACATCACAAAGCGCTTCGAGACCTGACGAGTGCGCAAGATGTGTGGAGTAAGACTTACATTGCCCACAGACCACTTCCTGTGCCAATGTCCAACACCTTTCGCACCTTGTTCTTGTCGAGTGGAGCGCAATACAACCTGTGGCCCATGGTGACCATATAAGCGTGGTGGCTGTTACCATGGTCAGCATATACAACCAAACCTGTCGGTACTTGAATGGGCAGGTATCTACGCAATCTCCATTGCATCAATATGACGCTCATCATTGGGTTCCCACGATTCTGCATTGCCGAGATCGCTGTGGTAGGTTCTTCCATGGATATGGCGATACTGAAAGATGGACTCGGTGAGCGATGCGGTCCTGGCCCTGGGGACAACATCTTCGTCGTTTTCGTCGTCTGTGAATTGCTGTTGCCAATGTGAGGCAGGGAGAATACCCATTGCGGTTTGCTCCTCATTGCTGAGCAACATGGATATGGGAACCTTTCTGGGCCCGTCTGCCGACGACGATGCCGTATTATTGGGACCACCATTGGGGAAGTTGGTGTTGTGAGCCATCATGATGCTGGTGGTTTTGACGAGTGAAACAATACGTGGAACGAGGTGTCGGCAAGGTGGATGTTGAGGATGGACGGCCGCAGTTTGGTTTTGTGTTCGAGGCCAATTACATATGAACAGCGAGAGCAGGAGGGGTCCTGTACAGTTGCTAGCGTTCTCTCCACTGTGAAGAACGCAACCTAAGGGAAAGAGCGGGACCCACGCGGATGCTCCGCGATGCCTTCTTGTGGGACTGGCATGGATCACTGGCTGACTCGCTGCCTGTACTTATTCCCTTGTGAGACTGGACTGTCAATAAATCTTTGCAAGCAGGAAAGAGGAAGTAGTATAGGAAGAGCGGCGAATCTGAAGGGTTGGATTTTACCCAAGGTACCAAGGCAGGCAGGCACACTTGGCCAGACTAGGTAGTAGGAGTAGGTCGCTTTCATTTTTTGGTGTGCTTGGTAACTGAAAGAAAAGAAAGGGTGCTGGACCCAGAGGCACGTGGCAGGGAGACTATCAACGTCTCTTCAGTTGCCGTGATGTGATGTGCCAAGCACTTGGCGCCAAGATGCTCCCTAACATGTACGGGCACCGAAGCCTCTCGGCCCTCATTTTATGCAACCTGGGGCAACCTATTTCCCTTGCATCATACGGTAGGTAGTTGCGGAGTTGACGGGGCCATCCTACCACTTGAAGGGTGGTGTACAATTCGACCACGAGAATTTGGCATTGGACGTGAACTGAAGTGGATCACTATACTTACATGCCTTTTACGCTTATCTTCTCCAGGTGAGTGCTGCCAAGTGGGAGCATCATAAATTCATCACCTGCTATCATTCCCGCTGTCAAGGTGCCGTTTGGGTGGTGATAAAATCGACTGCCGTCGTGTGATTGTGTTCGGACGGGTTGCAGGTTGGAGGAGGTGGCATCATTTTGGACGTCGTTGTCCACCGTACTCAATGTTAGCGTCTATGTACTTTGTAGGGACACAAAGTCCGGACTATGGTAGTATCCAGATCTCCGGGAAACGGGTCAGAAATAAGAGATCAGACATTATGATTCATGATTGCAGTTATGTGTGCAACTTCGGCCAGTCCCGCCAGCCTTTAAATGCTTTGGCTGTAGCCAAATAAAACCTGACTGGCCGTGGATGCGCCCGCCGAGTCATGGCAGATCAAATAGCGCGAGGCCGAAGTGAGTATTTTCCCCGATAGCTCCAGATTTCCGAACTCTCCGAGCCCCAGTAAATTTCGATATTTCATTGACTGTCATGTCAAACGAACCCTCCCGGAACGTATGCATAAAAAGCAAGATGTGCATTTGCGTAAGCAGTCTACATGATGTGTAGCGGCGTCGTGTAACCGAACACCCCCAAAGAATAGGTCATATCACCATGTGGTTGTTGATTATCCAAAGATTTTCCCACCCGATGAGAACTCGTCCAGTGATTTTCTCCAGCTCTCTGTCCAAAAGAGTTCTTACTCTGGCTTGCGACCCCATACAGAACGCGCCTTGAAGTAGCCGTGGATCTTGGGGTTGTTGAGCTCCTTCCTAAGGTGAGCGGCATAGACGGCAGTCTCAGCCGGAGTCCACCCCATCACCGCATTGAACGGGTAATTCAGGTATCCTGAGTAACCACACATTAGTATAAGCTCGGCATGTCTCCTGCCTCAACTTTGCCATGATGCAGACGTACCTTCAAGGTCACTCTCCATCATAATCTTCCACCAAAGGCCCTTTTCGGCCAGGTTCTTGTCCTGGTGCCAAACACCAACAGGGATGTAGTACTCTTGGACTTGAATATCCACAAAGCCCGCCGCCTCCATGCCTTTCCGCTGAAGATCGTGATCGTAAACTTCGAACGTCCTGCCCATCTTCTTTCCGGCCGCGTTCCATACTCTATGCCACTGGGCCATAGCGCTATCATCCTTCACCGACCCGTCGTCACTGAAAAATGTACCACATTTGATAAAACTTTCGGTATAGCCACCGGGCTTGCAGGTACGGTAAGCTTGACGAAATAGGGCTTCCCAGTCCTCGATAAGACCGAACATCATACGCAGATGTACAAAGTCGAAGGTATTGTCGGGCCAAGTCCACTCTCTATTGCAATCGTCGAGTTCAAACTTTACATTGGCCGGAATCCAGGAGGGTTGGATGGGGGTAATATCGGTTCCGATTACTTCAGTATTCGGAAATTCATCGGCGAAATCGCTGGACAGAGGCAACATTAGGCGACGCATTTGTGGCGAAGCTTTGGAAGACTCACATTGCCCATAAGCCCGTTCCAGTCCCGATATCGACAACCTTCTGAACTTTCTTTTTGTCGAGGGGGGCCATGTAGAGCTTTCCATCCATAACTACCGTATATGCGTGATGACTGTTTTTCATGATTTAGATTTGGCTGAACAATGAGGAAGGGGTGTACCGATAGAGCGTTGTGGTGATGACTTACGCAATGTCCAACGCGTCCTTATGACGCTCATCGTTGGGCTCCCAGGATTCAGCATTGCCCATCTCGCCGTGGTATGTTCTTCCGTGAATAGTGCGATACTCGAAAATGGTTGAGCTCAGCGAGGCGGTGCTGGACATGAATGATTCAATGGATGAAGCTGCATCATCATTGGGATCCTCTACGGTGGACTGCTGCTGCCAATGTGAGGCGGGAAGAATCCCGACAGCGGTTTGCTCCTCATTGCTGAGCAATGGCGCCTGCTGTGCAGTCTGGGCTGCCATGCTTGTGGTTCTGGTGGGCGAAACAACGAGAGCGGGGCAAGCTGAATGTTGAGAACAAAACCTGAAAGATGACAGACGGCTGAGCGTTCAAGTTTGGTTGTGGGTTCCGGGAGTAGAAAAGGAAACTGGACCACATCTTAAACAGCGACGGCGGGAGAGTTTGGGACGGCCAAAGATAAACATTGTTCACTGACTTTGTGCAGTCCCATACACTGTGAAGAATGCAACAGGCAACGCAAAGTTACAGGATGCCTTCCTTCCGCGGGCCTATGAGGACTTGGAGAGGCCATCATTGCCGGCGCCTGGTTTCTTGGTGTCAAAAAGAGACCGGGCACCGGACCAATTGACATGTGCCAGGCACGCTTTCTGCACCGCTACAGGATCCTGTAGCAATAGCGCCTCCTGACTATGCACGTTTTCACCTTTTGCCGTGACCAGGCGGTTATCGACTGCTGGAAACATTGCAACCTTTCCCCTCATCGCTTAAGAGGTTCAGGGCTGGTCCACGAGGAGACTCCGTGCGTGGAGGTGTGGAAAATGTAGAACCGTTCTGCTCAAGATTGAATTGAATATGGCCTGGATTACGTCTGGCAAGCGGCTGGCTTCTCCAACTCACAAAGTGTTTTGACATGCCGTCCGGGGTTGTAACGCCCAGTCCCGGGCACGGTAACCGCCCTTCGTGGGATGCAAAAATCACCTGAGTGACAAGGGGTTTTTGACCCTGCAGGCTGCAGTACAGTAGCAATCCCGCTGGGGAATACCGCAAAGGTTTAAATGTGGGAGAGGGGACACGTCGCATTCTTCCCAATGTCATGACTCCTCTGAAGGATATCGCAGCGCTGTTGGGCGAGCATTGACTGCGGACGATTGGCAGTGTGAACATGGTAGCAACCCGGTACTCCGAAGCAACGAAATGGCGTGGGGATACGCCAAGCACAACATTGACTTGTGCGCTCGGAATCAGATCAGAAGGTCGCGAGGAGGATCGGTGGTCGGAGGAGCTGCTGTGTTTTTCGGGGGAGTGATGCCATCTACAAGCCCGGTTAGCGTCTCAATTATTGAACAAGTGGGCGGGGGGTTGGCAGCTGCCTGGGGTGGGCAAGGTTGTAAAGGTTGTCGACGATAGATTGAATATACTCGGGGTGAGAGGGAGGAAAGAGGAGGAAGACTGGCCAGACCAGGATGTTTCCTGGAGGAGCGAGGAGGGCTGGTGGGTGCGCGGCCCGGGTCCAGGGCACAGTCGTTCCTGCCACAAGCATGCCGAGACCGGGACCGAGAACACAGCCCGGTACCCTCCCGACCCGTGCCTCGCCCCCACCACTTTTTTCAACCACGCTAGACCACCGGACTCGTACCTCCTAAAATGTACCAACAAGATATTGCACATTTCCCACAATACGGCTTCCGAAGTCCGATCTTTCTAGATTTCCCCTTAACTTCACTCACTGAAAGAAAAGTGATTTATAGACAAGATGAGATGCGCACCAAGTCCCCTACTTACAGTAGAGTCCACACAAGGTTCACCATGAACGTGGGATGAGGAGTCTTGTGTATGTGATTCGTAAAATGCGTACAGCTTGATAGTGCGGACCTACGGTTGTCATCGCAGTATAGATGGGTATTGTATCGAACCATCGGAATCCAACATGACAGGAAAAAGATGCTCGCTCTGACTTCTCCTGGACTAAACCCAGTGTCTTCGGTTCCCAATGGTAGTCGTCGGGAACTCTTTTGGGATGTGCTCCGATCCCCTCCACCACTTTATTCTGGCTTGCGGCCGTACACCACACGCAGCCAGAAATAGCCGTGCATCTTGGGATCGTTCCACTCCTTCTTGGCGTGGGCAGCAAACCTCTTGGTCTCCTCTGGAGTCCAGCCCATGACGAGATTGAGAAGGTAGTTTATGTATCCTGCCGAACGGGTTAGTTTACATCTGACATCTGGTTTTGACGAACGAGACTTACCCTCAAGGTCTTCTTCAACTGCTATCTTATACCAGAGCCCCCTCTCTGCCGCTTTCTTATCCGGATGCCAGACCCCCATGGGACATTGAATGTCCTTAAACTCAATGTCAACGAATCCGGCCGCTTCCATACCCTTCCGTTGCAAATCGTCCTCATACACAGTAAAAGGCCTTCCCAGTTTTTTGCCAGCCTCTCCAAAAACCTTGCCCCATTGATGCATAGCAGTACCTTCCTTAACCGATCCATCATCACTCAAGAAATGGATACCACTGCCAAGGCTCTCTACATAACCGCCCGGCTTACAACACCGGAACGCATTACGGAAGAGCTTATCCCAATCGGTAACAACTCCTGCCAACATGCGCATGTGGATGAAATCGAAGCTATCGTCGGCATATGTCCAGTCTAAATTGCAGTCGTCGATTTCGAACTTCACATTGGGAGGAACCCAGGAAGGCTGGATGGGGGAAACGTCGGTGCCAATGACTTCCGCGTTGGGGTATTCGTCGGCAAAATCACTACAACAAATCGCAAGCGTCGGTTAGTTAATATGGATTCGATCGAAATGGCGAAACCGATGACTTTTGTGATGGTTGTCTCATATTTGGCTGTACAAAGTCGATGCCAAGCTCGTGATGCATGGCTGTCTTTGTTGCAGGGACCCATCACATGGTCGCTTCAACCGGCTCGAATTGGATGAACAGAACTCGAGGGAAAACTTACATGGCCCACAAGCCACTGCCTGTTCCAACGTCGAGCACTTTATGAACCTTTTCTTATCAAGTGGTGAAAGGTAGAGCTGTCCATCCAGCTGAACCATCATGGCGTGGTGGCTTTTCGATGCATGATTCACGTCAGTATATGGTCAATTCCAATCCTGCGAAGCCATGAGTACAGTTGTCACTTACAAAATTTCCATGGCCTCGACGTGACGTTGGTCATTGGGCTCATATGCCTCGGCATTGCCAACATCACCGTGGTAAGTCCTTCCATGGATAGTGCGGTACTGAAAGATGGTCGAGCTTAAGGAAGCGGAGCTCGAAATGAAGGAGCCGAGTGAAGAGGCACCATCATCTACTGTAGCTTCTTCTTCGAGCTACGAACGACGAACGAGAGTGTTAATTCTTGTCATGGAAGATGCATTACACCTGTGACTTACAGGTTGAGCTGCCCAATGCGAAGCTGGGAGAAGACCAGCTGCGTTTTGTTCCTCGGCGGTGAGCGGTGTTGGGCCGGGACCAGGCGCGACGGGTGCTGGTGGGTTGGACGCTTGGTCGCTCTTGGGGCTTTTGGGACTGGACGCCATGTTCGCGACGCCGGGTAGGGAAAGTAATCAGAGGTAGACAGATGTCTGTGTCAAGGTCGTTGTGCCCGAAGCATGACAGGGTGGAACTTACTTAAGGAGGGGACTCGGGGGAAGCATTGTACTTAACACCGCAAAAGAGGCCATCAATTGGCACGCACAATGTGGTGTGATACAGTTATAGTGTTCAGTTCACTGTGGAAGATGCGCAAGAGACAAGGATTCTCTGGGATGCCTTCCTGTTTTGGGTCTAAGACCATGCAACTGGTAATACCCACCCGACCGCGCGATATCACCGGAACAGACGACAGCTGCGTTTGTCAATGATCAGGGGTCAACATACTAGACCAATCAACATGTCGGTCCGAAGAATCGCGTCTGCATGCTGTGGAGCCTTGAATCTCTGATATGTAGCTAGGTCCTCTTGCCAGGTTGATCCCCTTCCGTCATCCGTGTCGTGAAAGCTGGGGGGATCACGATTTTTCCCCGACTCTAGCCCAAACCAAGACCTTCGAGACTTGTCTGCGAACGCTCGTTGACTTCGGCGGCGGCCCCTTACAGAGTGGGCACAAATACCCAATGGTCGGAATCGTGGAGCCATCGCCTTTACAGGGTGAGAGTTCATCGGGAACGGTAACCGTCAGTGGAGGATGTGCGGCCTGTATTGGACGATGCGAACACTTAGGGTATTATATAGCGGTCGGAGTGGGAAGCCGTTGAGCCGTTGCCCCGCAGTGACTAATGGGATTGGGAACTGGAAAGTGGAAACCCGTTCAACTCGGATATTCGGAGATATTTTTATGCCTGCGAAATACCGCCAGTCAACTTCAATTAGTGCGGCCATGTGGGCATCCAGTCCCTTGACATTGTGTTTGCGTCGACGGCCACGCGGCATCAAAGCTGAGATTGGCGATTCCGCGTTTGTCGCGTCGTGTCAGCAATTGTCATCTTGAAGATGGGAAAACGCTGTACATCTGGAGTTTATTGAGATGACATACCATGTAGGCATGAAGCCATGATTTTGTCCGTCTCCCGGCTGAGCGTCTTGAACCAGGTGCTTCGACCAGAACGCACTTGGAACGATGACCCCGCCATTGACTATGCCCCGCGCACTAGCTATGCTCCTGACAGCGAACGGTCTCCACGACGCCTTCCTAATGCAGCCCTAGGGCGGGCGACAGACCGAGTAGGTGAAAGCATGATTCGCATCAGCGTCGTTGCTAGGGACGGGCCGATGAAAAAAAAGTAAAAAAGAACAATAAAAGAGTAAAAACGAGGAAAAATCAAGAGTCGAGCTTGTGTGGTTGATGATGATCGCCAGGCACGACCTGCTGAGGCCTGAGGGGGGGTTGTTGAATGACTCGGAGTGGCAAGGTGCAAGAGCTCCGCACGCGTGACGCGGGCCGTTGATTTCGGCGTGGAAGGCGGGGTACGGTACGGTACGGCCCGGTCGCGCCTGCCCCTCATCCCGCCGTCTTCCCGCCCTCCGGTTTCGCCCAGTGGGCCGCAGCTGCCTCAAATACAAACCAAAACACCGATGCAGATAAAGAAAAGCAATGAAGTCGGAAGGCAAAGCCAAGCCAAGCAAATTTTGGCCAGAATTTCGTTGTTTTGTGTAAAAAATAAAAATAATAAGGCAAAAGGCTTATCTGTGGGATCTTGAATTCGCTTTGTATCGAAACGCTTACAGCTCCGGAATACCGTATTTACACAACTTCATCAACTATATGTTTAGTGTATAATTTCGTTATGACGCAACAAAAACCCATACGAGCAACGAAAGCCCTGAAGCCATCACCAGAACGAATCTCTTGCTCCCCCATCCTGAAAGGACATTCCCTCCTTTCTTACCAACCGAGATCACCACCAATTAACTTATGCCACCAACTAACTTACGCTACAAACAACCACACCACCAACTGGAGGTAACTTACACTACCAACCATATTCATCACAAACCACAAACCATTATCACAAACCACATTCATCAACAATAAACAACAGACATCCTATGGCCTGCCGTCGGGGGTAAAAGGGCACTCAACGCTTCCAGTATCATTAGTATCATTTGACTTTGTTCGTGAACTTTGACCCGATTTGCTCCCCAATGAGTGTGCCCCCCCCCCGCCGTCTCTCTTCCCTTCTCCCCACAATTCTTTTTTTTTTTTTAAAAAAAAGAAAACCGGTAAAGAGTCTTGAGCAAAAGAGTCGCAAACAACCTTCATTCCGTCTTCTCTAGTTCATCTTCCTTCCTTATCCTATTACTTATATTTTTATTTATATTTCTTACTCTTCAATCGGTTTCATCCACATCGCTGCCCGGTTTACCCCCCTTTGACCCCCCGACCAAACCACAACGCACCGACACTGACAGCACCGAGACAGTTACGAGCAGCACCAATGACCAAGTGCGCAAACAAAAAAAAGATGTCTATATAGTGTAGGGGTACAATTCTGTTTAGATCTATGTAAATGCTCAGGCTCAGGCTCAGTCCTCGAATTCCAGTCGCGCGCGCCTCTCACAGGTGTCGAAACACCATTGAAATATCTGGACTTGCACACGTGGTTCTTGTCGAGGATGATTGAACCGGAAAGGTTGGTCCCTGGAAAACACACTTCTATGCAAAACGCTAGCATTTACCGTCAACTATCATGTGGTGTATACATCAACCCTTAAAAGTTTGTTAGCGCGGTTCATGTGACAGGGGTTTGCGAGACTTCACAGAAAAAATAACGGGACAACCACATTTAGGGCGTGATCCGTAGCGATTTTTTTTTTGGCGTTTTCATCGGGTGAAAGGGCTGGTGAAAATCGTGGTCCAAAACATTTTTTTCACTTTTGTACCTTTTGACCGGGTGAATAAGATGTTGTAACCCGGTGAGAAGAAATCCTCCACTTTTTGAACTCCTAGCCAACCAGAACTCAAAACCACTTTTTCACCGGGTGAATAGAAAAAAAGGTGTTTTGCAAGTTGCATCAACCACTGAATCCCCTGAGATAGTGCTGAAGCCGCTATAACCAGCCCAACTCCAACGTCAAAATACTAGAATTACCATTTGCACCAAAACCCGGTGAAAAAGCCTTTGCAATTGGTCCGTGCAACCTTTTCACCCGAAGTACCTTTTTCCCCGGTGAAAAGGTCCAAAAAAGGCTACGGATCACGCCCTTAAAGTAGGAAATTGGATAAAGTGTATAAAGCGTCAAGAGGGAAACGGGTATGTGTGGGTAGGTAGGATTTCCCTTTACCAAACACTGCCCAAGACCTTTAACATGTCCTGAAAGTCACCAGGAACTCCCAAACCCGTTACAGGATCCCACCCCTTCTTCGCATCCCATCCTCCCAGAATAACATTTCCGCTCTTCTCTCCCTTTCCCACTCCAACCTCCCCTTCCCAATCACCTTCCTCTTCATCTCCCTTACCCTCCTTTTCTCTTCCGCGTATACTGCCATCCTCCGTCGAGTTCCCCTGCCTCTTCTCTACAAGACTGTGCCTTCGGTCTTTCCCCTTCCCCTTGCCTTTCCTCTCCTCAAGCACCTCCCCAGGAAAGACACATCCCTCACTTCGTCCCCACTTCACATCCTCCAGCACCCCCCTCACCCTTGGGTCCGAATACAAATGTCCATTCAACCACCCCAGGCTCCTCTTCCCTTGTCTCAAGCGTTGATCATTCACAAGCGCCACCATAGCCGCCACCACCGGCGTTGACGCACTCGTCCCGCGTACTTCCACCATCTCTCCGCGGTACACGATCTGGAAACCCGAGCCAATGGCAGCAATGTCTGGCATACCGCGCCCGTTGTGGGAGAAGTAGACTCCTTTCGGATCACGGGGCTGGCTTGGTTGACCCGGTTTGCTTGACTGAGAGCGGAAAAGGCTGGATACGTAAGGGTCCACTGCCGCTCGCTGCCAGTGAGGCCGATCAAAGTACTCGCTGAAGCCACCGCTAGAAAACGCAGCGCCGGTAAGGTTAAGTGCAGTGTTGTCAGTTGCTCCTACACTGGTAACCCAGGGACAGGAAGCAGGGAACGTGGGCACGAATGCCCGTCTACCCGATCCATCGTTTTTGATGCAAGTGTCGCCGCCTCCGGCCGAGAAGCCAATACCTGCTGCTCCCCCGTCGCCAGTTGCCACAAGAACGGAAGTACCGCGTGCTGCCAAGGCAGCAAACAGGTCGCATACTCTGTGAGCGTATTTTCGCGGAACAGATTGTTCGTCGTCTGCATAGCTGATGCTCAGAACGTGCGGTATTTGGTTGTCAGGTAAAGCAAGAAGGGCTTGCAAGAACTCAAGGAAGGGCTCGTTGTTCGCTCTAGGATCGTTCGTAGGGAGGGGACGGCCGGAAGAATCGAGTTTGGTCCCGCGCCCACCAGTGGCGTAGTAAATCACTTGAGTAGGATGACCCAGACTGAGAGCGTATTGCACGTCGAGGTTGGCTTCAAGACCAGAGAGGGCGGGGTCGGTGGAGTGCGGATCCCAACGGGTGGCGTTGTTAAGGAGGGTTATGGTGATGTTGTAGGGAGGCTCGGTGGTGGTGTTTGTGACGGGAGGAAGCGTAAGGCTACCCCCACTGCCGCCCCGGGACGGAGTGGGTGTGGGGGGGAGCAGTTCAGGTGCGTAGGTGGCCAGGAAGGAGGTCACATCGCGGTGAGTGATGTGTTGTTCCAAGAAACCAGCGATGCCGAAACGCACGGGGGAGGGGGAGTGAGAGTCGAGGGGTTGAGTGTAGGTGAGGTTATAGAGCTTGCGAATGCAACCGGGGAATGTGCCGGTCCAGCAAGGAGGGGCAAAGAAGTCCTCTCGGGCGGACAATTCGAGTTGAGTTGGCTGGCGTCGGCTGAGGCGGAGGGTACTGTCGTTGCGGTGGCGAGGAGGCATGAAGTGTGTAAGTGGGTAGACGAAGTCGATGTCGTCGTTGAGCCACTTGGGGATCGTGTAAGAGCGGGCACGAAGGATCTGGGTGATGGGGTCACCGTTGTATGAGTAGTAGGCTAGGTCGGCTTCAAAGAGCACCTGGACTGTAGCAGCTGTAGTGTCGAAGGTGATCCAACTATTGTCCGCATTGTGGCTTTTGATACCGTGGGACTGTAGCCAACGGCCCACCGCTGTGACTGACTTCTGGTCTGGTTGACGGTGTTGCTCAACCTCTTCCTTTGTAAGATGACGGCTGTTGGGGTGGCTGTCAGATGTAGATTGCTGTAAGAGACGTCTTTTCAGCTCTTCTATCCCGGGTTCTTTCAGCGCTATGGACAGTTGTATCCGATCGGAAGCGGTGGCATGGCGATCGACCCTCCACCCCGCCGGTAGATGGCCCGCTTCTTCAAGAACGATTCTTGAGGCAGTAGCCAACGAAGAGAGAAGAGCAAAGAGCCTGAAAGCCCAAAGGTAAAACTGGAACATCGTGACTACAGAAAGAAAGAAGGCGAAGCGAGCAGTGATTTTGAAAACTTTTGCCGTACCTTGATGATAGCACCACTGTCGTTGTCTAGCCACGCGCAGATGGTGTTGCCGGTTTATATGTCTGGCGCATGAACACCTGGCCAGATTTGATGCGCTAATGCTGAACCCGAATGCTTCGTGATGTATGGTCTGACGATGTAGAGGCCTGTCAATAAAATGGATCCGCAGACACGGTATGCGTGGTGGACGTGATCGCTTCCCCGCGTCGATTTCTACCTGGATTCAGGAAGATTTGGCCGTCGCTCATGACCAGAAGATGCTGCTGAGATCTTGGTTGCCAAGGGAATGGTACATGGAGGCTCAATGTTTCTAAATTTGGAAGACCAATATACTGGCGCTGACACCGCTGGGACAGTAATATGTAGCTGCGTTGTGGTGTGGTGTCGAGAGTCGAACCGAGTTGGTGAGCCGCGGGCGCTAGATTCAGCCGCGAAGGCAGAAAGCCTGTATGGGAGCATTGGTGGGTATATCGACAGTCACAGGGCAACGGAAGAAGGGAGTTTGCCTCTTGATACAGTAAGAGTATTGCTGTTCATAAATAGAGGACAAGCTTCCAGACCCTTAACAGAGTCGTAGGTCCATGGTATCTAGCTGACACTTGGCAGTCGCAAAGAAACGCCGATATGAGCAATTGTTCGGAACGGCTAGAGTGCCACGGTACCAGTACCCTCGGATACCACCTCAGGCTTCCTATTGACTTCGCCTCCAGCGTTTATTGCTTGTATTCCCCACCGAGGATCCTCCGCGACCGCGCTTCCAAATCGGTTCAATAGTGTTCCGACGGATACTGGGCCAATGACCGTATTGAGCACGATGGCCCAAACTGCAATGACAAAGGCCTTCCGCGACAGGTACGGTGTCTCGTTCAAGCCGATTTGGATGATGAGAAGTCCAATCTCGCCGCGCGCGACCATGGCAGTACCAAGGAAGGCTGCTGAGGACCAGTTTGGTCTTGCTGGGGGTGTCGAAAGCGCTTTCTCTGAGGGGTCCGGCTTCCTGTTTGCGATGAGATCCCACAATGGGACCACTAGGCCGACAACCAACTTGCCAGAAACCATGAGGATGGTAAAGACAATGCCCTTCCAGATGACCTCCCCTGTCCAAAGTTCGATAAATGGAATGGAAAAGCCGATGCTGGCGAAGAAGCATGGTTGAAGTATGAAGCGCTGTGCATCTTGGATGTATCGCTCGAACGTGTCGCCGAATGTTGGCCTCTTTTGTTTCGCGTTGTTATCAAGGTCGGTCGTGTCGCTTACTTCACTGTGGCGGACATGCTGCTTGCTAGGCAAACTCGACACCACTGTCCCGGCCAGGAATGCGCCGAACAAAACGCTTGCGCCGGCATAGGCAGCAATGGCCAGAAACGCGCAAAGAACCAGCACCATCAGGACCATGTTCGCGACGTGCCCGAACTTCCGGAAGAAACGCGTCTCGATAGCTGGCAGGCGGAACAGGGGGCCGAGAACAAACTTGGCTGCGAGAGGCGTCAGGATGGCCATGAGGCCACTGGCAAGGATAGGCTGCCCTATGACCCAGCCCAGGTTCGCATTCTCGATGTCACGCAGCTGGGAGATGACACTGACAAGGACCAGACCGCAGACATCGTCGAGAATGGCGGCGCTGATGAGTACAGTGCCGACACGGGTCTGGGCAAAATCGTGCTTTGACGAGGCGCTGTTTATGACGACGAAGGTGGTCCCAAGGGAGGTAGAGCACAGAGCAGTGCCGACGATGAAGGCTTCGAGAGGGCCTGTCGTTGGGTTAGCAAGATGTCTTTGACTAGGATAAAAGGGATAACAGACCATAGCCAAAGCCAGCATAGAACAAGGCAAACGTCAAGGCAATCGGGGTGAGCACACCAAGAAGCGCCGCGCTGGTGCTAAGGAACAAGTTTTGCCAAAGGAGATCCAGGCGAATGGTCAAACCACCTTCAAAGATGATGATGACGAGGCCAATGTAGCCCAAGGCGAGAAAGGTTTCCTGCCATTCCAGAGCCAGGATGTTGCCAATGGGGACGCCGTAGATGAGGCCAACAATGATTTGGCCAATGAGCCCCGCTCGGAGCACCTTGTCGGCCACCCATTCAGACACGGCAAGAAAGAAGAAGAAGGAGATTAAGATCAAGATGCTGACGACTGGGGGAAGGAGGAGGAAAGGTCAGCCGGTTGTTCCTCGTTGGAGGGAGCGAGTGACAACTGAAGCGATAATTGGAAGGGAACGTACTGTCTGGTTCATGATATTCGAGGAAGGCGCCATTTCCTTGGGCGCTCATTTGGGGCGTATCGCAAACAGCACTCCAGCTTGACCAATGTTGCGCAGCGCGGGGGAAGCGCTGCTGTGGTATAGTAACGAAGCTTGGAGTAATTGAGTAAGAAATAAAGCAGTGATATGCAAGAGAAAACCCACGAAGCACCAGATGGATGTTTTGTTACGTAGGTCGTGACTGCAAATGTGAATTTCACGCGATGACGACGATGTTGTTGTTTCCTCCAGTTCTGTCACAGCGCAATCAGAAGGTCAAGTGCCTGCAGTCTTGGCGGTCTGTCCAACTGCTTTCTCGGCGGAGAGGTCTGTGCCTTTCTGTAAGCACGGGCCACACAACGGCGAAAAGACGTCGCCGAGTGGACGTTCCTTGGCAGACTCTCGATTTCTGGCACTCCGAGTCGGACTGCAAGAATGCTCCATTTGATGGCAGCGAACCCAAGCCGACTCTAGTCCACCAAATGCTCTCATTGCACTCCGCGCATTCAAGCACTTCCACTTTCACACTTTCTGCGTCCTCATCCCCATTATTGTTGAGCGCGCCCTCAAGATGTGCTGACCACTGCAGGTCATAGTGTGCCGCTGTCTGTCACTGTCGCTGACGGGGGCTGTCTGCTCTCACCACTCCCGGGTTAGGGTTGGAGGTTATCCAACATGAACAACATCATCGAAGACACTCTCCCGTGATGATCCCATTCCACGCACCAAGAGGATCATTGTGCCGAAAAATGCCTCCTGGATGATCTAACATTATGCCAATGTACTCTCTTCCCGTCAGTATACGTTAGGCTTACCGGCGTCATCATTTGCTCTGTCTGCTCTTCATTTTCCCCAGCCAGAGCCAAACTAGGTAGGGAAGGCGACATTCCTGGTTCCCTCAAGCTCACACCGACGTGTGACAGTCGTGGCCGACCCTACTCCGAAACGCTGTAAGTATCTCATTCCAATTGGGCGGGAAACCCCCGCTAATCGTTCCCTTGATCGGTCCCCTTAGCACATCCCCTCAAACCCATACCACTACTAGCTCAACAGAAACACCATACACTTATACAAGGGGCATAACATACCCCTGAAAACCCTCCGCCATGAAGCTGGTCTTCACGCTCGCAACCTCCGCCCTCCTGGCGACGGTCCCCGTCATCGCCTCTCCCATTATCCCCAACACCGCGAAAAGAACATCGTCACTGTTAGCGCCACAACCGTCTCCAACATCATGCATCCCACCACTTCGATTGTTGCTCTTCGATCGGAGGTGTCAGAAACTGCTGAAAAGTCTGACACGGACGTTAATGAGTCTGACAAGTCTGACGAGTCCAATTATACCACGTCTGACTCTGAACACGAGATCTCCGACAAGGATGCCTCCTCCTCTTCCGAATCTCACCTGAACTTCCTCACCCGCCGCAGTGGTCTCCCGAAAGGGCTCCACTGCGCTCACCACGGTGCTTTATGGTTCGCCGGCTGCATAAAGAATGATCCCTAAGATTGCTGGTGTAACTACGTTAAGGCGTGGAGTGTCACTTGGCACCGCGAAAGGCCTGTTCGTGATAGCGACGGCCAACCTTACATCAAACGTGGGGTGGATAGGACGGCATTCAATGACACGGAGAAGGTACGGGAAGGATGGAGATGAAGCACGTGGACAAACTTAAAGCTCGTGACAGGCCCAAGGTGGTGTAGGTGCCGACGAAGGGGAAAGTTGATCGAAGCTTGGGGCCTTGGAAAGGGGGCTGAATATGGGTCCGCACCGGGTTGCTATCCCTGGAGCTGGGGAGATGATGCAGATGCTGATACGGGTGCTTATGCGGTAGTTGATGAGCGCCAAGGCAATGCCGGTGTCGAGATAATGGGTGTCATTGTATGACCTGCAATTCGAGTTTGAGGGCTTGTGGGAAGGTTGAGTAAATGGAAGTAATGATGAACAGTAGCAGACTCAGAAAGTGATGATCTGGGGAGAGAATGGAGGAGCGGAGGCAAGAAGTGGTGGGAGTAATGTGAGGGGGTTTGGTGGATTGGGGTTTTCATATGCATAACTCTTTCGAGTTGACAAAACCGGTACACTACCGTATCATTGTAGTATCTCGCGAAATCCAGATTCCAGGTCAGTCCAGCAACGCAGGGTTAATCAGCTGTTCACTTCAGTGATCACGTACATCAGCCAAACGCAAGCGTACGCAAATGGCAAACTATGAACGCTGCGTTGCCAGACTGATCTGGAACTGCACCTGGATTCCCTGGAAAACTGAAGTCTAAGATAATACAGTACCTGTCGGAATCTCGATGCAGCGACGACAGCGGGAGGACGCCTCGGTGAGTGATGTTCACCTAAGACGGAAATAATGGCTCACCACTCGAAGTATGCAGGCACGCCCGGATCTCTGACACTGCCGGCCTGTCTAAACTGGAAAGAACAAAGGGTCATAATCGTCCAGCTGGTAGGTGTTGGTCAGTTGCCTGCCTCATCGATACCAGGTGGAAGTCGCTGCATGTATGCCACTCGGACTTTCCCCAACTTTCTCTGATGTGCAGATGAATCCTTTCTTTTTTTCTTGCCAGCAGCAGTCTAACTCGCGTCTGTGACGCAACATTTAGCGCTTACGACTCTACTCTGGCTCCTCTGTGATAGCAATGACAACACCGTTATTCACTTGATCTCCAGAACAACTCAATGACCAGAACGTAACATTACCTCTGGGTACCGTATAGACTCGGACCATCCGTTTTCAGCTAAGCATTGCAGAACGCGCAAATCTCTTCCAAAACCCAAACCCTAAGGCACGCCAGTTACGTTTCTGTAATCGCCATTGGTAAAGCTGCCAGTTAGGCCTTGGAACCTAAAAACGGATGGCCCGAGTCTATACGGTATATCACCGTTCAACCTCTCTGGAAATGCTGCATCATGAACACTGCCCAGTAGGTCTTGCCCTGAGCTGATAACTCAACCTGAGAACTACAAGCTTTGAATGGATCGAGAGTCGAGCAGTCTGTTCAACAGTTTTTCTTTCATCCTGGACTTGGAAGTTCATGATGGCTGATGGCAGATGGATGCACGAAAAACGTGTTGCTGCATCAATGCCCATGATTTGGCATATCGCCACCAAGAAAACAGGATGTAGCCAAGGACAGGCCAGAAATACGAATGGAAATGCCACGAAGCAAGTTGAGGACACATCGAAACCCTACCTCCATGTATTTTGATCCGCCCAGCTTGCCCAGGCCACAAACTTTGTCCCTTCCAACTGAAGTTCCTCATCCTCAAAACGACTTCATTCTTCCTCAATACATCCAACTCATTCCCCCGCCAATAATCTGACCAACTCCATCATCATCACGACCTCACCATGGTTACCATCACAATGTTCCTTCTCGTCTACGTCGCCCTGCTGTTCGGGCAAATCCCTTCTTCCTTTGCTGCCCCCGAAGCACACATCGAGGGCATACAAACAACCACCAGATCTTCCACCCTTACGGTTGGGGCACCGTCTCCCAAGAGCGTGGAGACAGTCACTGTCCACGATACCCCGGCCCCATCTCCAAAGACAGTAATCAAGGTCGAACAGCCTGTGAACTCGGCATCGCCACCCGCTGGAACCAAGACCGTGATCAAATCCACCAAGACGCCGGTTGACTTGACCGAGGATTACAGTACTCGGTATCCGTGGGATCAGAACGGACTCAAGAGGAAAATAGAAATTAGGGATGTCGGAATTCAGGAGATAGAGGTTCCTTCGGGTTGGACGCCTCCTGCGGGATTCCCAACTTCCTTCCCGTATGGCAGGATTGGCAAGAGGGAAGAAAGAGACGTGGAGAGTGCCGATATTTACACGTCGTATAGGACGTTTACGGTTATTCCGGTGAGTTGACAAACTTGTCTTTTCTTTTCTCCTGGTTCTTGTTGCTCGAAGCAGGTTGGAAAGCGCCATGACCGATTCCTGTCTTTCCGAGGAATGAAACTCCTGCTACTCACACCTCACTCATCGGTTCCCTTCACCCTTTCCATCCTACCTACCCTCCCCGACTGTTCCTCCCCCTATAATCCCCTACCCAATCCCCTTCGACTCTAGTCCCAAATCATCCCATACCGTTAACACCCCTTACAATGATCCCCTCCACTCCTCCCACTCGTCCTTTCTCTTAAACTTCCGCAGTCAACATAGTATAGTGCAACTAACAAACAACCACACTACTAAAGCCCCCCGTCGCTGCCCCTCCTCCTCCTCCTCCTCCTCCCTCTCAGCCCCAGGCCCCACAGCTTCTCCCCGGCCAAATCCCCACCACCCGCTCCGACATCGACAACATCGTCGTCAAGCAAGGCGAGTGGGAACCTGCGGACATCAAGCAACTCCACATTTTTGGCTGGGACGCCGACCACCCGGAGCTAGTAGCGATAGGCGGCAAGTATGCGAATATGGTGTCTACGCTTGTCAAGTCAACGCCACCGCCGCCACCTCCTTCAGCAGCTCCCCAACCGCAACAGCAGCAACAACAACAGCCTTCTGCTCAGCAGCAACAGCAGCA
The DNA here is from genome assembly GCF_000213175.1 of Neurospora tetrasperma FGSC 2508. Lineage (NCBI taxonomy): Eukaryota > Fungi > Ascomycota > Sordariomycetes > Sordariales > Sordariaceae > Neurospora > Neurospora tetrasperma. The sequence continues at coordinate 658,748 of NW_009799100.1, read as the reverse complement.
GGGAGTGCCACATGGAACATATACCATTGGCACAACCACCGTGCAGACGTTCGAGACGGTTGTTACTAAGGTGCGTACGTGGACATCTACCATAGTTATACCAGATGCAACATCAATATCAGTATCAGGAGCTGCACAACCTGCACCTGCACCATCGATGTTGACGAGCCTGGTTACCATCCCTGCTGGACAGTTGGGGGGACTTAATAAGGAACCGACGGTTTTATCGGTTTTGGTGCCTGTTGAGAAACCTTCGGCTGCTGCTGCTGCTCCTGCTCCTGTGGCTTCGGCTTCGGCTGCCAACACTCCCGCTGTCCCTGCTGCTCCAGCTCCTCCTCCTCCCCCTCCCCCTCTTGCTGCTCCTCAGGTAATCTCTACTTCATACAAAATTCTTTCCCTTGTACACAACACTCCCGCCGCTCCAGCTGCCCCTGCTCCCGCCGCTGCTCCTGCTACAACTCCCGCCGCCGCTCCTGCTCCTCCTGCTACAACTCCAGCTCAGGTAGAGCAAGCACCCAGCTCGAACTCGGCCTCAGCATCGGTAAACGAGCAATCGGCATCGGTATCACAAGGCTCACAGGCTCAGGCCCAGGCCCAAGCACAAGCACAAGCACAAGCACAAGCACAAGCCCAGGCCCAGGCACAAGCACAGGCCCAGGCACAGGCGAGCCCAAAGGTACAGGAGGAGAAGATGGAGGGGGAGAAGAAAAAGGGAGATAATGTGTGGGGAACGGTGGTGCCGGGCCAGAATGTGGTTGTGGGTGGGAAGACGATGGAAGTTATGACGGTTATGGCTGGTGGGCCTTAGGATGGAGGTAAGTTCGCCTCCTCCAGCCTTCCAGCCTCTGGCCCTAGGCCCTAAGAAGAGGAGGAGAAAAGGGGGCAGGGGTTCCAGGTGAAGTTTGTTCTTTGAGGTACCTACCTATCGTTGGTACTTTCGAGGTAGTAATACCTACTCAGGTGCTTCCTCTCCTTAGGTCCAACGTAAAGGGACCTTTGAAACTTGGTGATGAGGTACATCAAGTACCAGGAAGGCGTTAGTGGGATATGGCCATCGATGGCTAAAGACCAAAGAATGAGAGGGGAGATACGTTCAGTAACAAATAAGGTGTCGTGTATACGTTCGGAGAGGCCGGGAAGTAAACGAGAGAAACAAGGTTTTCCGTAGGTAGTCTGGTAGGAGTACGGTAGGTAGTTCAGCAAATTGATGGTTTTCTTTTTCTTTTTTTCCTTTTTCTTCTTCTTTTTGTTACTGTATCCCCTGTTGATTGTTGCGATCAGTAAACGGCAAACTGGGACGTTTCTGACAGTTTGACGATACCTGTAGGTATTAGTGTGGTAGTATTTAGGTAGCGATATACCCAGAGCGCTAAGGGAGTGTCTCTGTGAAGCGAAGGCGACGTGGCATTCTACACTACAAGTAGGTAGTTGTAGATATATGGCATACTTGACGCTGACTAGACTGTTTCCATCGCTCATGGCTGTCCATCCCTCATAATTGCCCGCCGATCGAGTGACATCTGTGAGTGAGTGAGGAGGTGAGTGAATGGGAGCCAGCGAACTGGTGGTGATTTTCCGTATTCATACCTCTAGGGTACGACCCATAAGTGAGTGAGTGAGAGTGGACTGGTCGTGATTATACAATTTGTACAATTTGTACATTCCCGAAAATCGGTACCAGACGGAGCACGGTGTCCGTACCTCTACCTCTACCTAGAACCGTTTGCCCCTGGACATTCCGCTTCGTTTCCAATGATTCCCCGCAAACTACCAAATGGTAATCCTCTATGTAGCTGTCCTCGCCACGCTGTCGATAGGATAGGTAAAGGTTCATCGCCACGCTGTCGATAGGATAGGTAAAGGTTCAAGAACATGTCATGTCTGTGAGAGTTAACAATGGCTGTGCATTTGAAGCCTACCATAGTCAACGAAATTGATGATGGAATCTGTAAAACCTGCCGGCGGCATCTCCCAGGGGCAATGGATCTCCCACCCACCCGGCCAGCTGCATGCAACAACGCCTGTTGATTGTTCTGTTCCATAACAGCACTTCCAGGGGCAATCAATCAAGTCCAGTCCGGCGGGCCCGGCCCGTTCGACCGCTCGCTATATAGGTCGCGCGTTCGGGAACAGCGGGAGATGATGGGTACGGGGTGTCGGGTGTGGAATGTGGATGTGGATACCCAAGGTACTATTGTATATTGTATATTGTATAATTAGAAGAGGGAATCCACCCTTCCTGAAACCTGTCGCTACATCCGGTGGTCCGCGTGGTTTCCATGGTTAGGTATCTTATCTCGTTGGCATTGGCTGATCTGGGTGTGATGGGAATGTAGCTGATGCATTTAGGGACGATACCATGATCGCGAAGACCCAGCAGCATAAGCATTGGAAAGCAGCGTACAGGTATGAACAGAGGGGAAAGGGGCCATTACATGAACAAAACGAGAAATCATTCAAGGTCATGATAGTTATACATTATTGCTAGGAAACAAACAGGAACAAGCAGCTTTCAACCAAAGGCCAGTAACTTTTTTTTTTTTTTGAATGAGGTTTCGCCCGAGCAAAAAACTGAAACCTCTCGGTATGGATATCGATAGTGCGTATGTATATAGTAGTAACAACAATGGCTCCCAACTCCACTTCCTTCCGTCATGGCCGCGACGATTTGTTTGTTATAGTCCTGGTTGAAACTAACTCCACCCATTTCCGTCATGTTCCGATGATACAACGAACGATTCGGCCACTTTTTGGTCTACTATCTCCACCAATTGTGCTGACCCGTTCCCATGTAGAGACACCCAATTGCGCATGTGAATGTCGCTAGAGAGCGAAGACAGCGTAGTCGGTTAGAGACGTAAAAGAAAAATGCGCCGCTCGCTTCAGTAACACTTCTCTAAGCTATCGCTAGTGTAGAGAAATGCACTTATTTGCCGGGGTTGGCGGCGACAAAGTCCTTGCCCTTCTGGATGTTCTTCTTGAGGTCAACAAGGCAAGCATCAAGGAGCTTCTGCTCAACCTCATCGACGGGGCCGACGGGGTAGATCTTCTCAACACCGTTGGGGCCGAGCTCGACCTTGGAGGCGAAGAAGTCGATGCCCTGGTCCTTGTAGAGAGGGGAGTCGACAAAGGTGGGCTCGATGACGCCCTTCTCGCCCTGAGCGGCGCGGAGGAGGGACTCGGCCATGCGGGCACCGGCCATGGCCATGGAGAGGGTGGCGGAACCGGCACCGTCCTTGGCCTTGACGACCTCGTCACCGCCGAACTGGACGCGGTGGATGAGCTGCTCGTTCTTGGAGAGTTCGGGGTGCTTGCTCTGGGAGAAGAGGGGAACGATGGTGACGCCGGAGTGGCCACCGACAACGGTGATGTTCTCGTCCTTGGGGTCGGTGCCCTTGATCTCGGAAACGAAGCGGGAGGCGCGGACGACGTCGAGGGTGGTGACACCAAAGAGGCGCTTGGGGTTGTAGACACCGGCCTTCTTGAAGATCTCGGAGACGATGGGGACGGTGGAGTTGACGGGGTTGGAGATGACGAGGATGTTGGCCTCGGGGCACGACTCGGCGCAGGCCTTGGCGAGGTCGCGGACGATGGAGGCGTTGGTGTTGAAGAGGTCGTCACGGGTCATGCCGGGCTTGCGGGGAACACCGGCGGGGATGAGGACGATTTCGGAGCCCTTGAGGGCATCGGCGAGACCGGAGGCGGTGGGCTCGTAGCCCTTGACGGTGCTCTTGGTGTTGATGTGGGAGAGATCAGCACCGACACCGGGGGCGCCACGGATATCGTAGAGGGCGAGCTCGGAGACTCTGGGGTTGAGCTTGAGGAGGAGGGAGAGGGGCTGGCCAATGCCACCGGCGGCACCAAGGACGGAGACCTTGGTAAGCTGTAGTGTTGTGGTGGTGATGTTAGCAACGTGTGGTCTCGAGCTTGGAGGAGCTTGCTGGCTGACAAGCACATGATAATTGCTCATGGAGGACAACAACAACAACAACAACAACAACATACCTGGCGGGCAGAGGCCGAGAAGGCACGGGTCTGGATTCTGGAAGCGGCGAACATGGTAGCTATGGTGGACGGCGTGACGGGATGTGTGACGACGGTTGGGAGAGAAGAGAGAGAAAGGAACAAAAGTTGGAATGTCGGCGCGCGCGAAATGTTGATGAAGCTGTGCAACGAATTGTCTCGTTCCTGGGCCCGCCCAATCCGGCTTAGCGCAGCCGTTCAACATTTCGGAATGGTCGGCTGGGGATACCCCGCCCTTTCCAGCTTGTGCGCTGTGGAGGCCCAAGCCAAGCCCCCTGACACTGTGAACATGGCGCCTGAGGCAGCAATGACAGCACCTCCCAACGAAGTCACTTGTCGCTGAGGACAATGAGACGGGAGACTTGGGGAAGTTCGATGGTCTGTGCACTCATTCGTTTTACTTATGTACAAGGAACGCCAACCAGCCAGCAATCATACCACGATAGGTATGTTGCATCCGGGCAAAAGGGTCAGTTCATCCCGAAGAGCCTCGATAATTTTCAGGGTGTCAACGGAATTTGCGTCTGTCAATTGGGGAAAATGTTGGGGTCAAAGAAGCATCACAACAACCGCTGAACACACAACTCTCTAATCTGCTTCATAGTCTATCCTAGTATATGTATTGTACAGCAACGATTCTATCACAACTTCCCCCTATTATAAACATGTAGTTTAATTGGTCTTAAAACATATCCAGTTTACTCACCCCATCTTCTAACCCTCAGGTAGTCAAGTCATAACAGTCATCAAGATGCCACATCATGACCACAACTATCAAGCACTCCCTCCCATTCGCGCCCGCAGCCTCCTCTCAAACTCGGCCACCTTCTCCATTCTTGCCTTCTCCTCTTCTTCCTCCTTCTTCCTCTTCACCTCCTCCAACTTCTTGAGCTCCTCCGCCTTGCGCAGCCTCTCCCTCTCGAGCTGGTCCTCCCTGCGCACCGCAATGTCGCGAGCCTTGAGATCGCTGAACAGGTACTTGAAGACAACCTCAATGAGCCAGCACGCCACGTAGTCGAGGATCATGACAACAGTCATCGTCCACTTAAACTCATCCTTGAAGGGCACGAGCTTCATCGCCTCGTTCAGCTCGGGCACCATCTCGGTGGAGCAAGCGAAAGCAATGGCAGTGACACCAACAATGCCGTAAAACATGCCCTTGTTCTCAGACAGAGACTCGCGGAAGGGACGGCCTTGGTAGTTGACAGCAAAAGTAGAGATCTGCTGGATGAGCTGAAGGAGGTAGACGGCAGAGTTGAGCAGCGAAGGGGAGAACTCGGCCTCAAGGTCGACGCTCTCGGAGCGAGGATCGAGCTGGTCGCAGAAGCGAGCAATGTAGATAAGAGTGACCACGTGCACGGCGAACTGGCCGAGGATGGAGCCGATAATGTAAAAGTTGAAGATGTTGGGCTGGGGACGCTCCTTGGAGAGACCCTCGACCGACTTGGCGCGCGAGATGGAAAGGAAGCAGACGCTCATAAGCATACCGCTGATGGTAATCTGGCCATCACCAAACTTGATGCCCTCAAGGTAAAGGACAGACAAGCTGTAGGCGCTGATCAGGCAGTTGAGGGCGAGAATCTTGTACATCTGGATGGTGGCAACCAGAGTGCAGCGGCCTTGACGAATGATGTTGGGAATGGCAACAACGTTGCGAAGCTTGGACGTGAAAGGAGCAGCGACCGAGGCATCACCAAGCTTGAGCGTGGGAGGCTCATCGTCATCCATTTCCATATCCATCATACCAGAGGTAAGCTTGTCAGCAAACGAGGAAGCCTTCTGAGCCGCCGCAGCCTGTCTCTGCTTGGGGTCTTGGTTGATGAGAGCCTGGGCGCCAGGGGAGGTGACAGTCTCGATAGCCGCAGTGTGGTGGAGGGACTTGGCTAGCTTCTCGACGGTGATACCCTTCTTCGCCGCCTCACGCTCCATAGCAGCGTTGTAGTGCGGGTTGGAAGGTCCAGGCGGGTAGAGGTGAGCAATCAGAGCGGGGACAGGAGGAGCGGGTTGGCCCCAGCGCTTCATGAGATCAACCTGCTTCTGGTACATATCCTTGATCTTGTTGTTACGAGCGTGCTCGGCAATGCGGACGAGATCTTCCTGAGTGCCGTTGAGGAGAGCAACACCAATGTGAGCCTGCTTGAGCGCACCAACATCGTTGGTGCCATCACCAGCCATAAGAGTGTAGTAGCCCATATCCTTGAGACCGAGAAGAATGTCTTCCTTTTGCTTGGGCGAGACACGAGCGTAAACCCAAGTGTAGCGAAGGAGCGTCTTCCAACCAACCTGTCCTTTGAACTTGGCCAAAGCGTAACCAGTAACACACAGATCTTTGGTCTTAATGATCTCGGGGTCAATGGGCTTGGTAGGGTCGACCTCAATGTTAACCTTGTCATCGACGCTGCGCCAGATGAGCTTCTCCTCGCCATGGGCGCTGTGCTCGGGGGAATCCAGGATGAGGACGTCACGGTCGACAATCTCCACCTCCCTAGCGACATGGACGGCAGTGAGCGGGTTATCTCCAGTAATCATGACGACACGGTGGCTGCTCTCGTTGAGCATCTGAACGGCCTGCTTAGCATCCTCCTTGAGAGGGCACTGGAGGACAAGGAATCCGGCAAAGGTGAGGTCAGCCTCAACGTTCTCGCGCTTAAGGTCGTTGATCTTGCTGGCACCCAGCTCATTTTCGGTAGACAGTTGCTTATAGGCAAGAGCCAAAACACGAGAACCGCGGCGGGTAAAGTACTTGTAGGTCTCTTCGTAGTCCTTGGGGACGGTAACCAGCATCTTCATGATGGTCTCGGGCGCACCCTTGACACCAACAAAAGTGCCTCTGAGCTTCTGACCGGTCTTGGAGTCGGTGGCATTGATCGTGGCGACGGAGCTTTGACGCTTCAGGGCACTGGAGAACTGGAAGCGACGCTTGACCTGAACGTTACCAAGAACGGTGCTCTTGGCGCCAGTCTTGGTCTTGAGCATATCGTTCTGGCCAAGAGACCAGCCGAGGGCAGTGAGGGTAGCCTTCTCCATGGGATCACCGACAATGTCTCCCTCGTCAAGTCTAACAAGAGCGTGGGCAGTGGCCAGAACAAGAGTAGTCTCCAAACCGGCCTCGTCAACAGGGGTCATGTGGCTGTGAGCACCATCCGACTCGCGTGGGGTGTCGGTACCAGAATGGCCGAGGCCAAGACCAGCAATACCCTCGACAACGAGGTCCTCGCCAGTGAGAGTACCAGTCTTGTCGAAGCAGGCAACGTCGATACGGCCAGCGAACGGAATTCTGAAAGGCTCAGTGCAGAAGATGGCGAACTTGGCAAGAGCAGACAAGCTAGTGTTGACAGCCAAGCTAAGCTCCATGGGCAGCTCAGGGGGGACGACACTGGTGACAATCAAGACGCAGTCGAGCAGAAGCTTGGAACGCTTGCGGTCCTTGCGAACACCCTCATCCCAGACGTACCAAGAAGCGGCAAGGGCGAAGATCAGGAGGAACAGAATGAAGAACAGGGCCTCGGCGTTGTTGGCGGAGACGCGCTCAGTCGAGTAGATCATGGTGCGCACCAAGCTACCCTGAGAGGTCTCGAAACCGGTCTTGGTAACGATAGCCATTGCGCCGTTGTCGGGAGGAGTGGGAACACCAGAGGCAAGCTTGGGCTTCTCCTCATCGGGGTTGCCGTGGGTGATCTGGAGGACCTTGGTGCCGCCCCAGAGGAAAGCGTTCTTGTCCAGACCCTCGGGGTCAATCTGGGCCTCACCGGGACGGAGCTGGATGGAGTCCTTCAACAGAGGGGTACTCTCGCCAGAAAGCATGGCCTCGTTAACGATGGCGGTTCCCTCCACCAAGAGCATGTCGCAAGCAACACCGCTATCCTCCTTTGTACGTGTAACCGAGACAAGATCTCCGGGGAGAAGCTTGTCGCTCGTGGTCTCGATCCACTTGCCAAGGCGGTAGACGTAGATCTCGTAGGGCTTGATGCTCATGCTGCGGAACTCGTTGAGGGTGCGCTGGCGCTGCCAGACGACGGTGCTCTCGAAGACGACGAGCATGAACAGGGTGAAGAGCGAGTAGTACCAGTATTCGTCCAGCATCCACAGACCGACGCAGAAGACCTGGAACACGAAGAAGGGAGCGACGGCGTGTTCCTTGAAGAGCTCGGTGAAGGTAGGGACGGGGATATCGAACGTGTTGGTGCCATAGTGCTGCTCCAGTCGGTCGAGCTCCGAGGCGGTCGTGATACCCTTGGACTTTTGGAAGACCTCAAGCTTGGGCTTGGGCTCGTCGTCGATCTGGTACGTGAGGGTGCTGAAGGAGTTGGTCTCGGCGTTGTAAAGGAATCGGCGCTTCTGGAAGAGGAAGGAGATGTTGGTCTTGCCTCCGGCCTGTGAGGTGGTTCGTGTTAGCCTTCTGTCTCTTCTTTTCTCTCTCTCGGGATAGCTTGATGAGGGCAAACTAACAGTATCGCGGACAATGGGGCAGATGTCGGAAATGCCCGCGTTGGCGACGGGAATGACCTTGATCAGCTGGGCATCGTTAACGGAGCGGGCCTTCTTCGCGGTAAAGGCAGCGCGAAGGTTGATGTTCCAGTGGGTGCAGAGCCAGACGAGAGCCTGGATGGTGATGATGGTGCCGGACCAAACAAAGGTCCATTCCTGGCCGTTGATGTGCTTGTCGTAGAGATCTTGGTCGAGATAGTAGCGGAAGAAGATGGGCCAGATGATGGCAAACGGCCAGACGTAGGCGTGGAGGTAGAGAGGCAGCGGCCTCAACAGCTCGGCAGACTGGATCTGCGCGTTGTCGACGAGCGGCGCCATGATAGCAGTTCGGCGGTTGAATGCTTGTCCACTATAGAGACGGCATTGAACGGCGTCGTCTTTGGGAAGTGTCGCCGACGCGCGTATGATATGTTGAGTGGTGATGAGAGCAACAAATCGACTCGATGGTTGTCGAATACTCAGTCGGATGTTGGTTGCTCTGGTCGACGTTGGCGTTGCTCGCTGCTGCCGTGCTGAGTGGTGTTTGTCTCCGAACTGGACACTTCTTCTCGTTCGCCGGGGCCTTTGGGACACTTTTTCCCACCAAAACGGTTGGCCAAGTCCGAGCCAAGGTCCAGACAGGACTGGCGCTTTCTGTTGCCCGGCTTCAGTACCTCACAAGGCGCTCTGTGCGCGTCTGCTGCCCCTGGCGACGTAGTAACCAACGCCACTCTTCAGTGCACTTTTTGCCCTGAAACTGCCAGGCCTGTCATCCAGTGGACCGCCACTCTGGATCAGCCGTGTTCGCCGTCCGTCGGGTGCCATCCGCTTTCCTGCTTGGAGCTTGAGCCACAAATCCCGCGATGAGGACCGTGCACCATATCCCGGCAGGCAGACAGTCGGCGCTCGCCATCTCGAACAGCCGTGGGTTTGCCGGCTGAGACTTCGTTTTGTTGGACGCACGCAGAGTTCAACGACCTCTCTTTCATGTCCGTGCGTTTCATTTCCATTGCCGACGACGAACCTAAAGCTCCAGAACCTGCCTACCCTGCTCTTTGCGTTGAGTACCCTGTAGTTTGGGTATCTCAACAGCCAAACGTCCCCATCACACATTTGTTTCTCCTTGATCTTGTTGTGGTTGATCTGTCACAAGTATAGTCTTTCGGGAGCTTGCCATGCCATGTGTTACTGATTTCAGGCTGCTCTGCATCAATCACTTACATATCTGGTATCAGTCTCACACTTTCATCGCGTCCATTTCATTAGTATTCACCTAGCGGCTTGCCGATGAGCCATCTTTGCATCCCGTTGTCGGGAAAGAAAAAAAAACGTGTCATTTGCACAATAGGGAAGTTTTGTTGGCAAGACACCGAACAATCGGCTCAATCCTGACTCCTAGCATGACTGGTTCCCTGAATCATTGCTTCTAGTCTGGATGGTGAGTCAGGAAATACAACCACGTTTCTAAGGCAGAGTACAAATGGCTTTCTGGGCTCATCACCCAAGGCCCGTATCACTCTGTCGGTAAGCAGACCAAAGGCAAAATGAGAGTTAGGATCAGCCATGCTGCTCTTGAAGACCTCTTCGCATCGTTCCCCGCACCATTTCGTGCATGTTCATGAGCAAGGAGCCATGGCAGGTAGGAAAGGGAAGAATGGCCGAACGTCAGTGAACGGGCACATTCTGCACCGACGAGGAAGGTACAAAGAGTAACATGTGCTTGAATTCCCGATCACGACTTCTTGGGCGTTCCGAAGGCACCTGCCGACTACAAGCCCACTGACCACAGGATGTCAATATGGTCGGGAGCAGTTCAAATGTTGATTTTCTGGTGAAAAACCTCCTCTTCTCCAAGCCAGGGACAGACTTCTTTTCATTATTCTAACTGACTCGGTCGCTCTTCGAAGCTTCCACCGAAGAGACCGATATCCCCCCATCAGCGTTAATCAGTATCTCTATCAACACGATTACAGATTATTTCGTGCCATGAAAAAGCAGCTTTACTTTCCTCCCCTCCCACCTAGCGAAGGCGAGGAAAGCCAGAGTAGGCCGGTCACGCTTTCACAAAACGCCATCGCACATACCAGCTAACAACCGCTAATCAAGAGCCAGATGTGCCCGAAAGTCCCAGTCCTAGTACTCCCAGATGCCCAGTACGCAGACCACCTATAATCTGGCACCACGACCAACTTGCCGAAATCGCCCACGATCTCAGAGACACAATCCTGGTCGCCCTCGACTTTGAAATGATCGATCACCCAAGACACCAAAAAGTCCTATCAGAATCCCAAAGGATGTCCGAGCTCGGAATCGCCGTCTACGACCCCCGCGATGCCACCGCCGCCTCCTCCACGCACACCATCGAGGAAAGACTCCAGAAGATTCACGTCCGTCATTACATTGCCTCCCGCTGGCGCAAAATCACCCCCATGACATGCGACGCCTTCATGCACACGACGTGGCCCGGCAAAGGCGCAAAGATAGTCGAGCACGTCGCCCACCCCTACGACGGCGTCTTCGCCCGCTCCCGCATCCGACCCGCTCACGCCATCCGCGACAAGCTGCAGGATATTCTCAACCGTCTCCCGACGCGCTGTCTGACCGCCGAAGAGGTCGCGCAAGGCCAGCGCAGGCCCGTTATTCTCCTTTTCTGGGACGCCAGGTTGGAGATCAAAATCATGTCGCAGTGGGGGATCCAGCTTCCTGCGTACCCCGACCCGAAAAAGATGAACATTGAATTGTGGGATCTGCAAAAGTGGCATAACCTCCAGCAGGCCAGGCGGAACGCGGAGACGAGCGATTCCGCATACAATTTGTTAGAGCCCCTGGGGGTCCTGGCGTGTGGGCATAATGCGGGGAACGATGTGTTTGCGATACTGGCGGCGTTTTTGTACTTGCTTCATAGCGAGGAGGAGGTTTGGAGTCGGTACATGAAGGACTTTACGTGGTTTCCGGAGGAGTATATGGTCAAGCTGGATTGGGTTGATGCGGAGGTTGCCGAGTACAATGAGAGGCTGGATCCGAACTGGGATGTTGGTTCGTGTCTGGGGTGTTTCTTCTGAATCTTGTGTCCTCGCCGGCTTCGATAGCGTTCACTTGGAGGTTGGCAGTGTAATGGGTTTTGGGTAGACATTTCCAGAACAGCGACCACCTAGCCATCTTCTGATTTTTTCTTTGCGATCATGGGCAAAGAATATCTCGCTTATGATTTTCGTTGCACCTACCGGCCCAACTCCTATTCTGTCTGCTTTTGGCCCTGGAACGTCACAGTTCACTTTGTCGGTTCGTCGGTTCGTAGGTATTTTTCGGGGAAGTTCGGGACCCCTGGTACCGCGAGGAGAGACCAGTCGTCACTAGACTGTGTGCGCTGGGCCTTTAAAGCTTGTCATGTCTTTGGGCTTATGTGCCTCTGTAGGTAGTATCGCGCGCAGATCTGAGATGGGACAAGAGCTAGGATTGCGTTCGGGGCATAGTCGCTCTCGGCTTCAGGGACATTTAGGTAACCAAAGGCGCTTGAATAATGCCGCGGGTCGGTCGACGAAGGAATCGCCTAGGGCTGTCGAGATTTCGACGAGTAGCCGGGTCGGGAAGCGCAAATCGGCAGATATCGGTCATGGATCGTGGTCGGTTTCGTGGAAGTGAACTGGAACTTTGCGGTTGCGGTTAGGGGGAGCAAACGCACTCATTGTTGACGAGGCAAGCTAGTCTGGTTTCTAGGAGAGCGCAGGCCGGGCGTTTGCGAGGGTGAAGAAGAACCGGAACGGGGACTCGACGGAATTAGTGATGATGGAAGACTTGTCGTGTCGTGTCGTTGGTCTCGCACAGATGGACTGGACTGCGCGCAGTGGAAAACCTCGTATCAGAAGCGAAGTACCAACCGCTCTTTTAACGCTGCTTATAGTGGAGCTGGATACCTAAGCAGAAGGGCCCTGCTGTTAGTGCACCACTTCGGATGTTCGTCACATCACTGCACGCGGCAGGCGCACCCAAGTTCCCGTCAGCTCCTGACACTTGACCAGGCTGTAGGTGAGCAGGTGGAGTTTGTCCTGCGCCTTTCTCAAGATCGATCTTCTTTTCCTCCATGCAACGTAATCTCGCTGTTACAATGTCCGACACGACGGCCCCAACAAGAACAGCAAGACAGTTCAGGGCAGGCCCTCAATTGAGGCGGTCCGAACCGTCTCTTGGAGGGCCATGTACAGGTTTCAAGCTCTGCCCCTCCTGCGGTCCTTTTGCCGGAATCTGTATTGCCGCTTCAATCATAAAGTATTTCCCTTGTCATTATCCAAAAAGCGCATGCTAACGAAGGATTTAGGATCACTACAAGATCGGATCCTGAACACAATGACTTTGTTTACTCGACTTCCCTTTCCGGAGGCAATTGCGGATCATCCCCTTTCCTGTGCAGATTCTGTGCGACCCAAAAAGGCGCAGACTCGGAGCTGCATATACATTGCACATTATGTTCCTGACGCTGTAGTTCAGCGCTTACGCACATCGACTTCGTTCTTACTTTTATTTCTGTTGGTTCAATCCAGCTATTTTTACATCCGCAATAGTGTCGTTAACGCCAGCAAACGAGAGAATGGTTCAAGTGATAATGCCTCTAGCGCTGGGCCTGATACCTTTCTTGCTTTCTCACTTTATCGTTTGCCTCCGGGTGGGAAGCAACAGCATATACTAGCCAAGTGGACGAGGAGACGCATCGCCTTATCACGGACAGAAGTGGCCTGGTCCCGTTCCATGGGGATCGAAATGTTGATGGAGATGGATACCGAAGGGTTGGACCTTGAAGACGATCGAAGTGGTGGTGAATAGACGAGGCCAGACTCACCGGCTCGTGATCGAAAACCTTCCCCGCCGCTGCTGCCCGGAGGAGTCAACTATCTTTGAGGGTTCAATACGTCTCCAAGACTATTCGCGGTAACAGGCTCAATGGTGGCAGCTCCAGGTCTCGGTAACGAACCGTTTGTCCAGGCAAAGGACCTGAAGTCATCCGTTTCTGTTTGAAACTTGGAGATCTCGCCGTTTTCTCTCATTTGTTCAGTGGTCCGGTGTGAACTCAGGTTCCTGCCGGTGATCCCGTACTACGAGTGAATGATGATATGAAGGCGTCCGAGGTTGCTGAAACCTTTGCCCTAGACTGTGAAGATCCTTGGTGAATGGCTGTATATATTTCCTTTCAGGCTATAAATTCCTGCTTCAAATCCGCTCTTCTTCTTCCCTTCGTGGACACCACACATCACCACGTTCCCACTCACCTACACAACCACCCCAATATCCCGCAATCACCGGAAAGCAATTATAGCGACAATGAAGTCTACTTGTCCACCACCCCCGGCTGTCCACAGCTATGCGGAATTGGTCGACTTCAGAAAGACCTATAGCGACACTATTTTCGTATCTATTGATATCGAGAATATCGACCACCAACCCAATGAGCGTCCGATGCAAAAATTGTCAGAAATGGGCGTAGCCCTTTTCGACCTAAGAAGTGGTCCATCAAATTCCGAGGTAGAGAGAATCAAAGCCATTCAAGTACAACATACCATCATCGACGAGTGGGCTTGGGTGACCGCAAAGACATGCCCAAACCGTCGGAAGGCTTGGCATCGCGGGGCACACAAACCATCACCATACACGGCAACATTCTGTCTAAGCGACGTCCAGTCGAGCCAGAAGGTTATGAGCCAGCTCACCGATTACTTTCGGATTCTACAAAACCAACACCTCACTGAGACGGAAGTGGCCGACGGCGTCCGCCGCAAGGTTGTCATCCTGTCCTGGGACTCAAACGCTGAATCCCAACTGTTCAACGATTATAAATACAATTTCACCGGAAGCAACAACATTGAGCACTGGGACTTCCAGTTATGGCTTCCCGTCTTGAACCGGTTCGGCCATGGCAACAAGACTGGAGCTGAAAGATTCTATGCGACAACCGGCATTCTCGGCTCGGAAGATCATTCAATCACGCTACACAATGCTTCCAACGACGCATGGGCGCAGGTGGCTACGCTCATTCGCTTCTTCCACATGTCGAAGGAGGACTTCTCCCACTGGGTCCAGGCTGAAGAGGATCTCAAACCCTTGGATTTGAGCTGGGTTGATGTCCAGATTCTCCACCACAACACCGCCTTGGAACTCGAGTACAAGCGGTTCCCCAACAAGAACGGTCTTTCTGGTCCTTCGTTAGCAATGCGCCCTGCTTTGCTCGGTCAAGCCGCAAACAGGAACGGGCATCACCATCACAAGCCCAGTCCACCCCCCGCCATGAACGACACTTCCGTCTTTCCCGGGCTACCTCCTCGGATCCAAGAGATCAAGGCACCTCCAAAAACCGTGTGGGGCGCCAAATCAAATGCGCGAAATCTGTTCAAATCTGAGGAAAGTTATACAACCGGAAAGAGCAGCGGTCTCCAAGTCCCGAGGAGTCCAGAAGCCAAGCCACCACCCAAATCCTGCTGGTCTGTCCCACTCTGCTTTCGTCCATCTTCCTCATCACCCTCTTCTTCTTCTGCTACCACATCGCCTACCCAGTTAACACCAGCCTCCACGCCTCCTTCTTTGACCTCAGCTTCGACTTCCCCTACCCCCTCACGACCTACCCACACCACCGATAGCAACGCACCTGCAAGTAGCAGCACTGCGACCATTGATAAAATCGGCTCAAACGACCTCCGATCCCATCACAAATTAGCAAGTGCTCGAAATTGCAGCGATGGAGTCGCCGGTCCAGCGATGGAGAATGGCCAGTGCCTATCAAAGAATGCGCCAAAGAGGAAGAAGCGAGGAAAGAAGAAACAGGTGGTCTGGGAGTTGTAAGCCAGAGATCTTAGCGGATGAGTTGCTTAGGTAACGGTTTTGCTCTGCTTCCTTTCTTTGCTAGGCCGAACGAAGAATTTGAAAATTTGAAGTTATGCGTATTGAACGATACCGGTAGTCGGTATTACTCGATTGTGCGAGATGTGACTTTTGCTACTTTACAAGCGTAGACTTGCAGCTATACGAGAGTGATTTTGCAGCTTTGTTTTCTGTCTGGTTGTGTACGAGTTTAACATCATAACGGGAGCCAAAAGGTTCAACGAGACAACGAGCGTTGGTGTGGTAGATGTAGACAAACTTTTTTCCATTATAACAGGGGGTACACGAAGTTTTGGCTTTCATAGACTCGCAGAAACCCCCCTCGCATCTTTGACCTTCCCTCCACCATTCAGTTCTCATCAAACCTTGGGTACGTTCCGTGAGTTTGACATGTCTCGAAGCCTGACACTAAAATTCGACCGAGGTCACACACGACGTCGTAGACCATCCTTGTCATATCTCGTTGTCTCCTTCGAACTGTCAACCATTCACCAACCGCATTTTGAACCTTCCTTCCAACGGGGAAACCTGTTGCAATTCTGTCTCTTTATACAAGATCACCGGGTACTCAAGGTTTGTTGTTGAAGCCCTCCCTTCACTGCGCGACTTGACCACCATTCACGTGTAGTGCATGCGGCCTACATATCATCAACATATTCGAAGCTCTGACCCTGCATGATTACCTATATATAGGGTCCCTGCCCCCCCAGTTTCCTTCTTCAATTCTTTCCTCCTCGTTATGTACCGCAATCTTCAAAGACGATCGATCCTCGTCAATATCCAAGAACTTGCCGACATTGTCTTCGTACACAAGCTCTTCTCAAGTATATACCCACATCTTAGGTATGTGATGTTGTCCTCGATCATTCACAACCGATTACTTTCCGTTAACTGACACAACTCTTCAACGGCAGACATCCTCGACATTTTGTTGTCGATTTACCCCGACTTACCTACACGTCTAGACATCCGGCCAAAATGTGTTTCAAGCGTTGCTCGGATCAGCCTACCAAGCCCGTGCCAGCACCAGCACCAGAGGTTAGGCACTATAGCGGCTTGGCTGAGTTCCAGTCCTTGTATGCAGACACCGTGATTGTAGCTTTTGATCTCGAGGCCATTGATCACAGGAATGGCATCTACGCTGCAGGACTGGAGAAGAGTAACCCTCCGCACACCCACCCTATTCCCTATATATACCCAAAAACCCAAAATAGTGGGCCAAGACAGCCGATGACACTTGACATTGTAAATCCCGTTTTTACCCGCAAAATTTCGTCTTTTCAATATATGCAATATTTCCTCTAACTTAGTTATTTTTTTCACTCTTTTTCATACGGCCATTTGTACCCCATCTAGCACCCTATCCACACCGCTAGCCATTTGTACATCGCGTACTAATTATATTATTTTAATACCTTTAACGTATATAATTTTACTTAAATTAATTGATTTCGACCGTCTGTAATTGCCTTTGATTGTGTGCAATCGCTGATAGTTAATAAATGCCGTCTCGAACTTCCTAAAATGCCCCTTCCTCAGTACAACCTCGCCGGTGTCGCGATTCGACTTCCTCGTTATTTACCTTTATAAGCAGTTATACCTCTTTCGATAGTGATATTAAATAGACTATCCTTTGCGACGATGGCGCCTTTATTTTACTACCTACCAATTTAAACTTTATAATACTTAAAATTATTAAAATATATCGTTAATATAGATTTGGAGTATTTATACTTTGTACTGACTATTTTAAGAAGGGACTATATATTAGTAAGCTCTATTGTAAAGTCTTTCGATATAACTACGTTGAATCTATATCTAATGTAGATACTAACCCTTATAAGAAATAATGTATAATTATTCGAAAGATTATTAATAAATATCCCTTCCGTAGTATAGTATAATATTTAAAGAAGAATGGCTATAAATATACTATTTAGACAATTAATTGTATATATAAAGGTTACCTTCTATTACGAGACTTGTTAAGCTATTTGATTTTTAAATAATAGTCTTTTAATACGGAGAGTTAAAAGGATATTACGAATCTCCTTTGTTAATAGGAGTTAAATATACGAGTTATATACGCAACCGTTAAAGAACGATACCCTAAATTACTTCTTACGTATAAGGACTTTGAGAATATACAATAAAGGATGTACTAATAAGATAACGGGTATAATGGGTCTACTAGAGTATTGTACAGCGAGCAGTCGTATAATGGTTAAAATGCTATATTTAATAAAGAGAGTAAAGAAAGACTACATTAGAAGGGTACAATTAAAAGAAGGTTTTATAGTCGGGCGCACGGGCTAGGCAAACATGTGGATCCAACCAACTAGAAGGCTCGCATCCTTATTAATATAGCTGGTTCCCAGCTTGGCAGACTTAGCAAAGCCGAGTCTTTAATCCTGGGCGCTAGCCCTGTAACAACGGGGGTATACTAATATATAAGTATTTGTACGTACTCTCGAAAATAATAAGTTTATTACATTTAAATATTATCTCTTTAATTATTATATAGGCGATAAAGGGTAGTAGGAGGAGGACCCTAATATACTACGCTATAATCTCTAGTATTTAAAAAAGTAATAAAAGATATAGAAATAATATTTATATATTTTACTATTTAATACTATGTATAAGATGAACTATTATTATATACTAATTGTATAGGGTATTGTAGTTACCCCTAAAAAGTTATTTATACTAGTCTTTTAAATAATTATTAATAATGAGAAGGACGAAGGATTTGGCTAGTTTATTGACTATATTAGGAAGATAATAAAGAAATTATTAATCCCTGAGCTGTTAATTATTATTATTAATAGTAATAATTAATTTATTAGAGTAATTAATTAAATTTTTCTAAATATTTAATATTAATATTATATATAGTATATTAATTATAATGTAGTTAAGTACTTTTAAGATAATTGGTAGCGTATAGATTTAAATGGCGAGCGCGAATATAATAAAGATAATGAGGAGAGTTACAACGAGCTTATAGAAGAGAAAGGTAATAGTAATGATTTTAATAATTTATTTCGCCTGCACAATAGCTATATCGAGAGCCAATTAATTAGGATAATTAAAATAATTTTAATCGATTACGTTATATATATTAGAAGGTTAAAATAGTTATTAGGACGTAGGTTGGGCTTAGTCCGCTTTCTAATAAGGTTGCTAATACGAGGGTAGGGTTCTTGTATATATAGTAGTATATACTTTACGCCCCGTCGATAACGGAGTTCGAAAGCGCTTTATTTCTTCTATAATATTAATTTAGGGAGGATTAGGAAGGTATTATTAAGTAAATTATAATTAATTTGCTTCCTTGCAAGAAAGAGTAGGCTAGATACCATACTAGGTACTACTTTAATTATAGGTAATAGATTATATTACTAAGTAAATTTAATAATAGTTCTTTAAAGTTATAGAGGTTATTTACTCGTAGTAATCTAATTAATTTTTATTAAATTAGTAATCAATATATTATCCGCTATTATATTTACTTTAAAGAGGTTATTACTAAGTTATTTTTTCATATGCAGATAGATTAAATTGGGCGTTTATAAGTAGGTAATATACTTCTCGATATTATATTATAAGTATATAAATTCCTTATATATTAATATAATTAATTAAAAACTACCCTCCTTACTACGAATTGCCTTAATATACTTCTTAACCCTTGTACTAAATAGTTTAGAGTGTAATATAGCCTCCCGTATACCTATAAAATAGTAGTAAAGAAGGAATTTGGTAAAACGGTCTTAGTTATAAAAGACAATTATTATCTATTCTAATATTTAATATAATAATAGGTAAGATTATTACTATCCTTCCCCCGGGGTAACCTTATATTAATTATCATATTAGGATATAGTAAATAAATATTTACATTTTCGTCCAGCCGCTAAGGGTATACCTAAAGGTTACCCCCCTAAATAGGGTAGTCCGTTTAATAATAAACTTATTCTATTAAATTTATTATTAATTAGGATAGTTCGGAATAGAGAAATTAGTAAGAAGGTAATAGCGCCCTATAGTAGATTAAGGAATACCCAACCTATATAAATATTAATATAGTACAATTATTCCCAATATAAGGAGGGGCCTAGTATTAAGTAACTTAATACTTAAGACGAAGTATATAACTATATTAAGGTTATTAATAATAATAATAGCGATGATGAGTTAGGAAGGTATTGGGTAGCTAGGGCGAGAGAATAGAGAATAAAAGAGTAGTGAATTATTGAGGTATTATTAATTTCTTCGTTTGATGAGCTCTTTGAGCTATTTGAGCTATTAAACATTAGTATTTAATAGTAGAATTCAATTGAATCTAATCGTTTACAATTAGTATTATTTAAATAGAGCGCTTAATTACTATTAATTTGTAATAAATACTATGGAGATATTACTAGATTTGAGATAATTATATAACCTAGAAATTTGACTAAGGTCCCTAATATGTAAAACGAGTAAGATTATACCCAAAATATGGTTATTTACATGTTAGCTGCATTGGAGGTTTTTGGGTATATGTAGGGAATGGGGTGGGTGTGCGGAGGGTTACTCCTGGAGAACTGGGAAAAGGTTTCGGAAGTCGGTTCATCATTCTTCGACCCTCGAGACGTTCGTCTCAACCACTGTTATACCTCATCCACTATTTCCGGAGCCAGCTCTACCGAAAGATTGTCGACGATCTCCAAATCCATCGTCAGTCATCACACAATCATCCACCGCTGGCGCAATTTTACCGAAGAAACGTGCTACGCCCCCTACCACAGAACCCATGAGAAACCGCATACGGCCACGCCCTATCACTGCATGGTCGCCGAGTCTCAGATCAAAACCCATAACGAGGCTCTTTCCGACCTCGATAGCCTTCTACACGATCTGTCCGTTAGGAACCTCACCACCGAAGAAATCGAAGCAGGCAAGCGTCGTACGGTGCGGATCATCTACTGGGACGCGCGCATGGAATCCAACTGGTTCCATGACATGGAGTTTGATGTCACCAGGTACGGGGCCATCGAATGGGACTACCAAAAGTTCAAGCCCTTCCGGTCGAGGTTCGAAAAGGCCAAGACCGGTGCAGGAAAGGCGTTCGACAGTCTCGGGGCTCTTGGAGCAGGGGCCGGGGGCATGGCAGTGTTGCACAACGCTGCCAACGATACGTTCACCCAAGTCGTCGCCTTCCTGCGATTCATGGTCATGACAGAGGCCGAGTGGAAGAATTGGCGTGGTCGTTCAGACTATACCCCTGGTGACCTGGATCCAGTCGACTTGTCCTGGATTAGCGGGGAAGTGTGGAAGGCGAACCAGGAGCTTCGCCCGGTACTTCAACTGGGGGAGAAACCCCAGGAAGTCGAGGATCCCGAGGATCCAGAGCCTGAGCCCGTCATTGTGCACCACAGCGCAATGGCTGAGATCGAGGCTGGTGTCACTTTCACCACTGTCGGTAGCGCGATGGAGTTGAGAAGCTGGGCGGATGTTCTGCGAAAGCCGGCAGAGAAAATCATCAATCCCACTTCGCCATGGTCACCGACCACAAGCTGGTCCTTCACGAGCTGGTCCTCGACTACCTGGACTTCATCCTCCTGGGAATCATGGGAATGGAAGTCAACCACGGGGTGGTAGTCCACTTGGGCCTTGCCGGAAACCGTTGAGGACCACCATGCTGAACTGTCGACCAAGTTGAGCAGGTATACGTCCAGGAGTCCCGCCGCATCACCTACATCTAGGGGTAACCTATCTACCATGGAGGTAGAGGAAGGGAGTGACTGGACTAACGTCGACAACTCTAAGCCCTGTAACAAAAAAACACCTGCCCAGCAAAGTACCATCTCTTCCCCCGTAGACAACAGAAGTGGAACATCCGACGACGGATCATATCAGCGTGACAACACACTTCGACCCATCAGATCTATTCCCTAAGGCCGCGCCCGCTGCTGCTCAACCTCCGTTAAATAGCAATCCCGCCACCACGGAAAGGACGATCAGTGAGAAACCAAACCCCGTACCTGAGCGATCATTCGCTGCCATGCACTGGGCCAAGTTCCGTTCTACATCTCGTGGTGGTAAGAAACATGCCCGCCGATCTGACTGACTCATGAGGACGCAAAACGTTTGCGGTTTGCATCGATCACCAAGGCAAAGATTCGTCACACAGCATGGAATCAGAGGCAGCGAGCAATAAATTCTCAAACCGCAAATGGGCGAGTCTGCAGGACGCATCACCATAGGTTACCTTTAGGTACCCAGAGAAGCAAGCATCGGCAAGATCTCTCGTACAAGCAAGGCCGGAGTTTGAAGCCGTGCCGCGGGAATCAGAGCCAAGCCAAAATGAAGAGCGCGGTTAGGTTCCTCTGCCTGAGTGAAAGGGGCACTTGGATGTAGCCACTGTTACTACCTCTGCCGCTACGTGGTGATGTGGGAGGAGGAGTTAGTGAAGATAATTACGGTTTACCCGTAAGGCAAGGGGGACGGGTGGAAGTGGAAGTAGGATCAAGGTAGAGGAGCGAGATCATTGCGTTCACCATATAAAATCACAATCATTTTAACCGTTTTCCAACGTGCTTGTACCATCAATTTGTGCTTAAGCCTTTGCATAAAATCTGGTAGAAACCCTGTGGTCAAACTGTTAACCAAGAACACTGCTGGCCCGGGCTGTTTCCTTGACGGCTTGCCCCTGTTGAGTTGGAGTTTGCTCGGCAAATGTCTACTATTTGATTACATCAAGCCATTGGTGTTGTGGGAAGCTGCAATCAGAGGAAGATTTGAGCTGGAAATTACGACCCTCATGAGGTATAAAGCTGGCCTTTATCCCGCCGATGCAATGATCGGACCTGCCTGTTGAGGATGGATATCATGGACACTTTGCCTTTGCCTCTGCGCATTGATGGATGGAAGTTATGCTCTGCTACCTCGAGGTACCTCAGATCATCGAGGATCATTATTCATTACGCCTTCACTACATTTCTTTTTCCTATTTGGACTACATGTGGTATATACTCCTGCGTCATCATTCCTTTCGGTTCTTCATCCGCTTCTTTTCTTTGCTGGACAAAGGGACAGGAGATGCTGTACTGCCATCTACCGCCGGCTCGTTCGCCCGTGGTGACATGACCACTGATGCGGGCTTTTCTTCAGGCTGGGGCTCCCATTTTCTATAGATGCTTTATTATCATCTTTTCCCTCCCAGCCATTTTCTTTCTTTTTTCCTTTTTCTTTTTTCTCTTTTTTTCTTTTTTTCCTTTTTCCATGGGCGATGGGAATGATTCTGCTCATTTTTGTCGTTCACAGCCGGAGAATCTTGGGTCGTTTGACAGTGCTGCTGGACACGGACCACCTTCCCGATTCGGATGGCTGGGAGGGCAGTCACAACCTTTGATTGGTCTGAACTTTTTGGCTCTGCAGATGTTCACTGAACTTTGGGATTTTATAGCGGTCGTTACAGCGCACGAAGTTCGTGTTCATGTACAGGCCTGGCCGGGGGGCCTCGGGCTCGTGGACATGGGACATCTTCGACTTATCCATCACGGCCTTCAGTCCCATCTTCTCCTTTCAAAACCTTAACCTGACGACCACCGATAGAGTACGAACCGCACACAGAAATCATTGGCTTCGGAAGCAATGAACACCTCCAGGGAGTTATAGCGGGATTGTATGATTCCTTGGATACCGTAGCCATAAAACGAGGTTTCGGTGGGTCAAGATGGAGGTCACGTTAGCATGGCGAGTTTATCACCCTTTTTTCCTTTAATGCTGGTCCTCCAGTATGGCAAGAAGACCAGATTGCGCTGACGAAACAATTCACAGACCTATTTCGAATGGATTTCGTTGGTGGAAAGATTAGGCAAAACAGCTGCAGTCTCCCCGCCATTCCAAACCTGAGCCATGGGACACACCAGACGAGCGAGCATGGCTGTGTCCGTTTGATCCTATCGGGCAGGCGAATTGGTCTGTCAACGAGTAGGATAAGGTTTCTGGCATGCACAAACAAGTGTAGATGATGGTGAAGGGGCTTTGGGCCAGTTTTCTCCATTCACTTTTTCACGAACGGCCTGAAACCTGAATCTATTCCCGATCTGGGCATGACCACTCTGATCTGAACGCGGTTGGTGTCATTAATAGCACCATAAGATGGATACGACGGCCTCTGCCATCCACTCGATGCCCGAGTATTTATCTACTCCTCCACGCCTATTTAACTTTCCCCCATTCCACCACCAACTCAACCTGTTTTTGCCTTTTTTTGCTCCTGTTCTTCAGCTCACAGCAAAAGCCCTTACAGGTATTCACGTCGCCAGACAGCGAGTTCACAGCCCTCTGGTCATTTCCTTGATCATTACCTTCAAAATTCAAGAAATCTTAGAGCAATACCTTCAGACCAAGATATAGCTCTTTTGCTGGTAACTACCTTCTTCCCAATTCTTTTTATATAAATCTGAGTACTCATTAACATCATTGCATGAGGCCCACCCAAGCCTTCCTATCGTAACAACCCAAAATCACTATTCAAAATGCCTGAGTACTTTGCTGCCGGCCCTCGTTGGGCGACCTCACCGAAGCCAGTTTCCTCATACCAGGCTCTCCAGTCCTTCCTCGCCAGAAATCAGGATGCCATAATCGTGTCTCTTGACTTTGAGACCGTAGACCACTTTAAGCACGACGAGGTCTCAAAATACTGCCAAGCGTCCGAACTGGGAGTCTCGGTTTTTGACCCTCGACTGGCGCCGTACAGCCGGAATACATTTGACCAGCTTGCCCAGCACATCGAGGCCACACATTTCATCGACTACGCCTGGTCGCTGGTCCATGAAGAAACCTGCAGGTGTCACCCACCAAACCACCCCAGAAAGAGACATTTTGCCCGGCCATACCACTCTCAATTTACGAAATCCACCTACCTGACGAAAATCGAAACCATGTGGTGGTTGCATTCTTTCTTCTGGCAGCTGGTACGCCAAAATCGAACCAATGAAGAGTTTGAAAACGACAAGCAGCGCTCTGTCAAGATCCTCTTCTGGGATCTCCGCCTAGAGCAGGACATCCTTGATGAAGGCGGTGTCGACTTTTCATGGCTGGGCGATGACATCGAACTGTGGGATCTCCAGACCTGGTCCCCGTTCGAGCACCATTTCTTTCCGGAGCCTTGGTTTGATGACGACGGCGAGATGATCGCCCCTCCACGTGTGAACTGTGGGAGGGCTTTGGCGTCTTTGGGGATTTTAGGAGGAAACGAGCAGGCAATCAGGGAAGGACGAGAACACGGCATCGTTTTTCACAATGCGGCCAACGACACGGTCGCCCAAGTCCTTTCCTGGCTTCGCTTCATGAAGATGACGGAAGAGGAGTGGCACAAGTGGTATGATGAGGGAGAGAACCTGCCCTCTATACTGTAGTGGGAAAATCTATTTCTAGATATACGTTGTGGTTGTTGGACAATAACCACAATCAATGTTTAAAAAACAATGTATGTTTCTTATAGGGGGTAAGCGCTGTAATATAGTGTCCTTGGTTTTGGAGCCGGGTCGGGCTAAATTTCAGAATTTTTTAAAGTTTCAAAGTCCTACCTTCCTTCCTCCGCCTCCCCCCTTCCTAACAACCTTTATTAACGGAAAGAACCAGCCATTTTCATTAGAAATAACCAATTGGCTTAGTAGTCAAATGGTTAATGAAGTAGTTCTTTATTCCCATTCTTGCTCGTGACCTTTGTTCGATTCCTGTTCGTGACCAACTTTTTGAGGCTATTCCGGAAGACCTTTCAAGTTCCAATGCTAGCCTTCAAAGGCCACTATCAAGGCCACTAAAGTATAGAAGGTTATACCCTATACTAAGCCCTATACTTTTGACTTCTAGGGGCTTGGAAGACAATTAATATTTGGAAGACAATTAATATCTGGAAAACAGTTACTGTTTTCTAAACATTAATTGTCTGTTAGACAACGCTTGTTGCGACTCAGGGTTTCCCGCTTCGGTATGTTTAGACTGGGTCAACCCCGCGATTTATATGGAAAATTACGCTAAGAGGCTAGAGGTGGATGAAGAGCAACCGCCGCCGTCACCATTTCCGTTAGACCCGTGGGCAGACATTTCGTCAAAGCAGTGGAAGGAGCAGTGGGAAAAGAACCCAATTTGGTAGGAGGGCAGTATCGGGCTTCCTTCTAAAGGCAGCTCCTCAGGACATCTACCTACCTGAGTTTTGACTGCAATTTCTGCGAAGACTCTTCTCAATTTCAGACGGGACGGTGGGAGGGCTGCATGATGAAGAGCTTCCATAGCATCAAAGGGCATTTACCGTTTCACAACTCATTTCTTGACGTACATTCGCCCTCATTCATCCTACCTTAAGTATCGTTGACCTTATTTTTTTTGTGTTTTCCAGTATCGGCGTATAAAACTTCTTGACATTGATGTCTTACATGGCCATCGCCAGATTCCTCGATTGAAGTCCCCGATATTCAGTCAAAGAACATCATTTTCCCGAGTGTCCACCCTTAAACCTTTGTGCATGCTCAAAACCTCAAGGGCGAGTCCAAGGGTGGAGAGTGCCCTCAGAAAGGTGAATGCCTTCAGTGAAGGTCCGCCAACAGAAGCTGGACAGAACCTGAACCTTGACCATGGAAGTGAAGCCATTCACCGGCCGTGCTGTGAAGTGGAAGCTATCACAGGACCTGGGTCTTGAACCCACTTCCGGTCGCCCTCCCAATTAGATCCGTGAACAACGGAATTGTTACAGGTTCCATCAACCTGTTCATGTCCCTTCACCACCAAACTCCCCTTCACTTCTCCTCGTGGTGACCTGGGTTTTATCTCTTCCCAGCCCTATTTAATCCCCCACTCTCTTCCTCCGACTCACACTTCTTTTCTTCCTCCTGTAGGTCAATTCCTCTCATATTCCGAACCCAAACAGGCAACGAACGAAGGAACACAGACATTGGACCCTCATTGCAAGACAGCTTCTCGCAACCAAAAGACAAGTAAGCATTTCCTATGTCCAAAAAGCATCATCGAAGTCGGTCCTGACTCAAGACGACCTCTAGAGATTACCTCTTTTCAGTACCATCGAACAATCATGGTTGTCAAAACGCCTGCATCGCCCTATGTTTGGGACTTCGAAGGACTTTGCGCCTTTCGGGATACATTGAAAGACACGATCATTGTTGCTATCGACCTCGAAGGGGTCGACCACCTTGTTCAGAAGCGCGGCCAACCTGCAACTACAGCTTACGACAAGCTTTCCGAGGTGGGAATTGCAATTTACGATCCCCGCGATAACCTCAAGACACCGACATCCAACCCCGCCGACATCGAAAGCATTGGACCTCACATTAAGGCCCAACACACCATCATCCACGAGTTCCGCAGAGTCACTGAGGAGACCTGCCCAGCCTTTTACCACAAAAAGTTCGGCAACAAGCCGCATTCAGCCCGGCCGTACCATTGTGCATTTGCGCGCTCCATTGTCAAGACCAAGGAGAAGGCCTTAAACGACCTGAAGGACACCATCAAGCAGCTTTGCAGCCAGAACCGCACCGACGCCGAGGTCAAAAGTGGCAAGGATCGGTCCGTGCGCATCCTCTACTGGGCTGCACACATGGAAGAGACCGTATTTCATCTCGGCGGCCTTGATCTGACCGCTGCAGGCTCGGATGTAAAAATCTGGGATCTCCAATTATGGTCGGTTTTCCAGATCCGATTCCACAAACCACAGACAAAGGGGGAAGAGGTTTTCTCCTCGCTCGGTGCCCTGGGCGAGGGCTTCAACCTACACAATGCCACCAACGACTGTGTGGCACAGTTGCTTGCCCTAATAAGGGTTCTATCGATGAAGGAGGCGGAGTGGACTACTTGGTTCGTCCAATATATTGACGCGTCACCATTGGCCATGGACTGGCTCAACGCATCAATCCTTCAACACAACTACAACATGCGGCCAAGGAGCCTCCACGAGAGGAATACTCGGCCGAACCAGGGTGGCCGCTCCTACCCTTCAAAGGGTCAATCTACCTGGAGGAGATAGATACCTTACCTTCACAATGGGCAGCGGGCATTCCACTTCTCGTCGATGTGGACACACGGCCCAGCTTTGTGAAGGTATCTACTTGTAGGCACCTGCAGCGAGAAAACATCGAGGGGAGTGGATTGAAAAGGAGGTAGGGATCATTCCGTTGAGATTGGGCTTTATGTTGTATAGGACATAGATACTAGCTTGCCCCTATATCTACATCGACAGGATCCGATTTGCATGGTCATGGCAAGTGGAAGTGACATTGAGCATGGTCGTAGGTTCTATTCAAGCCGTGTTCGTTACCGTAGTATAAAGTTCGGAGATATTCAGATTTGCAGGGTTCGGATCGCAGTAAGCTTACTACTATACTGCGCTCGTGTAGCGTTCGTTAAAAAATCCTTATTTTTATGCAATTACCTGCAACTATCTATAATTACCTATACTTACTCTAAATCGTCGATTTGACTAATTAGAAGGCTAGAATATTCTTATTTTTTAACCGTTCTACTTACTACTATACCGCTCGATTTTGAGCGGTATAGTAGTAAGGAACGTAGTAAGAACTACCTATAGCGCTTTACCCCTTATAAATATAGGGGGTTGCCGTTACAAACCTCTCTTTAGGAAAAAAATAAAAAAAAACAAAAAAATAAAGAGACCTTTTTTTCCAAAAGATAATAAATAAGGCTATTCCCAATTGAAATCTACCATCTGGACTATATAGTATCTTACACTGTATATACACTGTAATAATTGAGAAGACTGGAGTGGAAGAGTTGAAAAGATGACTCCGGGGGCAGGCTATTGCCCCTGGTTATATATACCTCTATATACCAAACAGAGCTCAGTAATGAGCTCCCTTGGCATACCTTAAAGCTGCCTTAATATTACAGGAGTGCAGCTGCAGACCCTGCACAGTAATGCAAAGGTTAAGGCCAAAACCTTAACGCGGTAACGAACACGGCCTCACAAAGAAATAGTCATTGATTACCTCCTTAACAACTTTGATCTTCAAGACTCCCTTGTTTATTCTCTTCGTCGTCTCGAATACCTTCCGAAACGGAGAGAATTGCTACTTGCTGCCTCCAATGAACGAAAGACGTCGGAAAACTCTGTGAATGTATTCAGAAGATCTGCTATATAGTAGCGTGATGGGAACATAGTGATATCAACTCATAAACCGTACCAAGTAGCGAAATTGGGAGTTACAGTATACCTCTAGGTACTATAGGTATAGTACTTTCACTAACACTACCTGTATCTACAATCTTGTTGCAATAGAAGGGCTTTACAGGGACCACTTATCCTGCAAGGGCCCAATACGAACTACAACTACCTACCTACCCTAGGTACTTCTACACAACGCCACGAACGACTGCCTAGCCCAGTTGTTGTCTCTTCTCAAGATTTTGTTAATGGCCAAGACTGAACTGATCAATCTTACTCCCATGGCTATGTCCTGGGTGAGTCCTGATATTTATCAGGAGAACTTCAACACTAGGCCTAGGGCTCTCCACGAGAATGACCACACCAGGCATGGTCAGGGACGACTCCCTGCTTGCAATTAGTATGTTAACAAGCAGCCCAAACGTGTGACAAAGCCTACTCCCCGCTATACCTCTAACGACTTCGACTCACAAGCGCCTTCCGCGCCGGGTGTTGGAGGTATGGTGCCTGGAGGTACCTCTAGCAATCATTCAGCAGAGGAGAAGACGGCAAAGAGATCCAGCGGCAAGAAACATACCTCTGGTAGTGCTACTGACCAGTGGTGGGCTGCCTACGAGGCCAGAAAAGACAAAATCTCGTCCACTATGGCAACGTACAAGAAACCCATTGCCGCTGTGGCCCCATCGACCGAAGAAGTTGGTACCGGTTGGCCAGCTGAAATGGAGTGGGCCCTTTGAGATGACATTGTTTTCAACACCAGGAAAGGGCCAGGACCCTTCAGACTTGTACCTCTAGTCGCTCGGCTAGGACAAGCCTACCTCAGATACCTAGAGGTACGGCTGACGGTTTAAGGAGAGCAGAAGGGCAGTGATGTCTTGATGGCCAGGTTGAAGACGGAAAGGGCAGGAGAAGACTTTCATCGAGAGATACATGCCTATAGTGGTTTGGGGGTAGGTGTGCTTACTCTAAACGATAGGAAGTACCGTAGGAAGGAAAGAATGGTTACCCAGGTATGAACGATGTGTGCCCTAGAAGAAGGAAACTCGAACCCGGCTCCGAGTTGAAAGCTTGGCCTACAGGTATCAGGAAGTTACCTACCTCTAGGTATGCACCTGCATGCATAGAGGTAGAGGTACCTGCCTTATATACTTAGAGCGTGATCCAGAACTATTTTTTTTTCTGACTGCAGTTAGAATCTGACCGCAGTCAGAAACGTGATCTTTTTCCCATTCTAACGATTTGTACCGGTTTCTGACTGCGGTCAGCCGGTCAGAAAAACTGACCCACACGTAGGCATTTAGCCAACCAGAGCCCGCGCATCTTTCTAACCGTCGTCAGCAAAAAAAAGCTGTATTTTTGATGAAAATATCAACCTTTTAGCACTAACCCTTCTATAATAACGCTATAATAACCGTCTCAATACTACAATAATTAAAAATTATAATTTTGACCATATAGGGCGCGCTACCCAAATAATATTCTTAGTAAAATAGATTCTACTGCGTTAGCACTGGTCCGTGCAGCTGGCTGACCGAAAGTACTGTTTTTTGACTGCAGTTAGTAAAAAAAAAATTCTGGATTACGCTCTTACTCAGTGGAGGTAGAAAATAGACAGGCAGTTCAATATCTTGGAGTATCCTACGTCTAGCATAGAGAAACGTTGCTCATCATCTAAACGCAAAGTAGACCGTGCCTCCCGTCTTTATACCTTTACTTGATCTACGCATTACCTATCCACTAGCAGGTCAAAACAATCTCTGAATTCGTACCTCTACCGGCTTTCAACGTGCCCGCTGCTGGACCCAGTTCTTACGAGAAATCGCCAATTAGTCCTACCAGCCCAAGGTCAACCCAGCTCCCAAACACGACCAAAGCCGACAATATATAAGAGGAAGACAACTACCTAATACGAGCTTAGGTTGTGTTCGGAGCCGCTGTATTGCTATAGAGAAAACCCAGTTTTGGTGGCTGTAAGGTGTAGTCTTACAGCTATATTTTTCTTATTCGGCTCGATTTCAATAAAAAGTTAGAAATCGCTACAACCACCTACACTTACCCCAAATCCTCTATCTAACTAATTAGAAGGTCAAAATCCTTACTGCGATATACTAGATTTCTAATATCTTTAAAGGACCTTAACCCCATGTTTAAGGCTGTAAGAAGCAATAACTTTGAGGCACCTCAGCGCTTATACCCCCTATAAGCCCCCTATAAATATAATACTCCAATTTCTTACAGCCTAAAAGTTACGAATATAAAGTAGTAAGAAGAGCCTTAATTATTATATTACTATATAGGGAGTACAGCTGCGGACCATATACGGTAATGCAACGTTATCTCTAAAGCTCTACAGCGGCTCCGAACACAACCTTACCGTTTTACACAACACTTCTTCAAGCACCAGGTCTCATAAGGCCTAGGACTATGCCCTCGTGAAGGATAATAAGAACACCTCTCCTATACTCCATCAATTGGAAATGTTTTGGGCCAACTACTTCATCTCGGCGGCGTTGATTCGACCGCTACTGGCTCAGATGTGACAATCTGGGACCTCCAATTGTGGTCGGTCTTCCAGATCCGATTTCACAAAGCGCAGAGCAAGGGGGAAGAGGTTTTTTCGTCGCTCGGTGCCCTGGGCGAGGGGTTGGCGCCTCGTAAGAGTACCTCTAAGACCACACCGCCCCCCCCCCCCCCGGTCTACTCTTTTGAGAACTTGGAGGCTTTCAAGTTTTCAACAATGCACGCAATCATCTGTGCCGTCGACGTTGAGACTGTTGAGTGTCGACAACTACGTCGGAACCGACGTAGACAAAATGTCCGAAACTGGAATCGCGGTTTACGACCCGCGAATTACATCTAGTCCCTCCATGTCCGCAATCTCCCAAACCACGTCGACCACCATCAGGTCTAATACCCAGCTACGCATCTCGAGGACTTGGGAACCTAAGATTTACGACCGCTCATCGCATCCTGGTTGATGAGTGGAAGCACGAAACCGAGGTGACCTGTCGAGCCTGTTGGCACAAAGGCTGTAAAAACAACCTGGAATAAACCTTGGAAGGTTTGATGCACTAGATGTAATGGGGCAGGTGGAGTTAAAACTTCAGGTTACTGAGAAAATGCAGGGTCGAGTTGCTATTCACCAAATTGGGCCCTGAGGCTGTCACGAACCTTGCCAGCTTGTTAGTGCAGGTTGCTGTGAGTGCCTCCACCTCAAACCTTTACGATCACGGGCATTCACTCCGCTGTCTCTCTCGTCAATTATATCCTTCTTTTCCTGATACCTCTACTCCTATAACGCCTGCAAGTCCTTTGCCTCTTCGCTCAACTTTCTTCTCCTTTTCTTAATCGCTCACAAGTCACCTCAGACCCAGCCCAGTACAAGCCGATAACAGTTAGACTATCTTTACCTCTGCCTACTTACCTCTGCCTAATCATGTACTCCTCGGACTCCGACTTTCTAGATAGCGACAACGAGGTCGTGGCGCCGCGCAATGGAGGTAGTAAGACCACAGCGGCGCCCCCGCCAGTTTACTCTTTTGACGAACTACAGGTCTTCAAGGAGTCAACGAAGCAGGCCGTTTTTTGCGCGATAGACTTCGAAACAGTGGACGACCACATTGGCGCGGACCTCCAGAAAATGTCGGAAATTGGAGTGGCGATTTACGACCTACGAGATAGTTCTTCCTCCCCAGAAACAACCACCAATACATGTACCTCAACTTCCAATACTATTTTGGAGGATCTAGCGAAGTCAACGACCGCTATCCATCTTCTCGTGGAAGAGTGGAAGCATGAGACGGAGACTACGTGTAAGGCCTTCTGGCATCGAGACCGGACGAAGAAGGCCGGAGTCCCTCACACGTGTTACGATCCAATTAATAAGCTTAGATAGATTGACCAATTAGGAGGAGTCCGGGGTCCCGGAACAACGGGACTACGGGACCGGCTGAGAATTAGTATATAAGACGGCCTCCCGGCCTTCGTTATTATAGCCCTCCAGCAAGTAATAGCTTCTACAATCGATTAATACCTTTTGGCTACTACTATTATTATTTATTGATTATCCTAGCGATATACTCTTATATTTGTAACGGTTCGTTATACGTTGTTTATTTATTAATTTGTATATTAGTATTCTAGGATTTACTATTATACTTAAGTTTCTTCAATTTTAAGTTTATTAAGTTTCTTTAAACCCCGCCCTAACCTTTTACTATTATATTTGGAAATCCGATTAATAACCCTACTACCGGAGGACCCGTTAGAATTAGTCTCCCGGGTACTATAGCCGGAAATCCCGGCCCCGGAGCGGATTCTATAACCGGTATTAAAGATAACAATAGACGTAAGGTTATAGTTACTAAACTTTGCGCTAAGTAGGATATTATATATTACTTCGATATTTAAAGTAAGAAATTAGCCGAATTTATCCCTACTATTATTAAAATTATTACTATAGTTGAACTCCGCGAAATTATTAATAAATTAAGTATAAGGGTCCTATCCGATTATATAGTCTATAGCGATCCTCCACTTTTTAAAATTAAATTTAATCCGCCTCCTAAATTCGATAGTACTAAGAAGGAAGACTTTTGAGGATTTTTTATTTAGATTTATACTAACCTAAAGTTCTTTAATATTTAAGACCCTATTTAAATAGTCTTATATACTACCTCCTTCTTAACCGGTAAAACTCTCAAATAGTTCTAGCCTATTTAAATTAATTATTTTGGATATAAATAGCCCGATATATATCCTAAAACTATCTAGATTTTTAATAATTTCGATTACTTTGAAGGCGCTATTAATTAAATCTTCAAATTTACTAATAAAATCCGTTAAGCCGAGATTAAATTGAATAAATTTCGTTAGATTAAGTTAGTTATATTCTACGTAGTCGAATTTAAATAATTTACGTTCCGTATCGATTAGAATAACGAAGGCTTTAAATATTAATTCTACCGAGGTTTGAAGAGCGATATTAAGGACGAATTTATTAAAGTCGATTATAAAATTAGAAGTTTCAATAAATATATAAATAAAGTTATTATTATCGATAACCGCCTTTTTAAATACAAATACAAGAAAGGGTTAAGCAATAGCCGCCCCTACGCTAATACCGGCTATAAATATTAGTATAGCAGTAATAATTATAATAATTATAATCGTAGTACTATATATAGTATATATACCGGCCTAATAAATATAAATATAGTCGATAATTATAATTACAATTAATATAAATTTAATAGTGAATTAAAATTTAATAAAGATAAAAAGTATTATAAATATAATAAATTAAAATACTTTACTTATAATTATTATAGTAGAAGTAATAAGTAGGGTAATAACTATCGAATTAACGGATAGAAGTCCGTCCCTACTTACTCTATTAATTCTATTAATAAAAGTAAAAGTAAGGATATTAATAATATTAAAATTAATTATAATTTCGCTACTACCTTCGCTACTATTACTAATAACGAACTTCTCTATACTATTTATATAGTAAATTATAATAATAAATCTATTAATAATTATATAATTCTTAACGAATACAATTAATATAAGTAATTTAAATAAGAAAAGTAGGATTTTAAAGATAAGGAGAATTCCTATAGAAGGGCTATTCCGCTTATTTCTAATAATCCGGCCCGAATTCCGCTCGCCCTTATTATTAAAGAAGAATAGTTATTCAATACTATTAAATATACTAAATCCGTTATTTATATTAATTTATCTAATATTATAAGGTCCGATTCGGATATTAATACTACCGAATATATAGACTATATAGAAAGATTCTAATAAGAAATCGATAACCTAAAGCGCTTTAGTAATTTTAAAACGTTTAGAATTAAAGAATTTAAAGTTTAATAGATTATATATAATTATTAATATTATAGTATTTATTAGTAAAATAGAGGGTCTTATAAAGGTTCCTTCTACGAATCTAATAAGCAATTAGAAGAGTTTATTATATTTATTTAAATATTACTTTAAGGACTTAAGAAAAAGATTATAAAGGATATTAAATAAATTAATAAATTCGGATTAAATAAGAAATATAATTAGTAATTTTAAATTAAATATTATACGGGCCCCTTTAACGAAAATAAATTCGTTGAAATTTACCCTCTAAAATAAATATTCTAATTA
Organism: Neurospora tetrasperma FGSC 2508; assembly: GCF_000213175.1. Classification (NCBI taxonomy): domain Eukaryota; kingdom Fungi; phylum Ascomycota; class Sordariomycetes; order Sordariales; family Sordariaceae; genus Neurospora; species Neurospora tetrasperma. The sequence continues at coordinate 624,040 of NW_009799100.1, read as the reverse complement.
ATTAAAATAATTATTTTTAGTATAAATATCTATACTATTTATAATTAGCTTTGGAAATTGCAAATTAAGAATTACCTATAAATTTATTTTGGCTACCCTTCCTATAGGAAGATTATTTAGATTTAATATTTATATAATATTTATTTATAATATTTATTTTATAAAATAGAGTACAATTATTTCCTATAATACGTTTAAGAAAATAGCATCCCCGTCCTTATTAAAAGAATATATTATAAAGACTCTATAAATTTATAGGATATTTATACTTAAAATAGGAAGAAGGGCAATCGTTTTATAAAGTTTTTATTAAAGGAGGAATATCCCTAAAAATATATAGAATCCCTATATATTCGATACTAAGACTATTATTAAATTAATTATACTATTTATATAATTAATAAAGTTTAGTAATAGTATTTTAAATAAGCCTTAAAAGAGAAAGGATACTACTACTAATAATTATACTTAGTCTTTAAGAAGGAGGAAATTATAGTAGTATCTTTTAGTATTAATAAAGCGGTCGGCGGCTTTAAACCCCCAAAGAAATACTATATTCGTAAAGGATATAGAAGATAGGGAAATAGCGATAATTCTTTATAAGAGGATTATAAATAACTAGTCCACTATAGGTCCTCAAAGTAAACTGAAGCGACAATTCGATTTACTAAATTTAAATAGATTAGATTTAGCCGTTTAAAGGGATTACAACGGTTATATTCGATTTAGAATTATTAATTAACTTTATTATACCCTAAATTGTAAACAATTAGAAGATTCCCTAAATTTATAAAAAAAAATTATATTAAATATATATATTTAAAGGGAAAAGCCCTAGTTACGAGCAGGGATAAATATTAAGAGAAATAATACTATTAAAAATTATAATTAATAATAATAAATAAAAAATCGTTTTTAATATTATATTTATTGGGAAATATAACGCTATTTTAGGAAGATTATAATTAAAAAAGTATAATCCGGATATTAATTAGAGTAACAACCGTGTTAGGAAGCGATAAATTCCCGAAGCTCTAGAATAAGAAATTTTAATTACTAATAGAAAGGATTAACACCCTTTATTATACGAAACTATATTACCCGAACTATTAAGGATAATTATATTTATAAATAATATCGAGGAGGAAACGCTACTTCCCGAACTACCCCTTAGTAAAAATAATAAATTTAAAGATATCCCCGTATAATATCGAAAGTATAAAATCTTTTAAGGTTTATTAGAGTATTCTTTACTAATATATAATTTATAGAACTACGAAATACCCTTAAAAAAAGACACTAAATTTAAATATTAGAAAATCTATTAATTAAACGTTATATAAATAAAGGCGTTTAAAAAATATATCGATAAGAGGTTAAAATTAAAATATATTTGAGAATCCTAATCCCCCTATAGTTCCCCTATACTCTTTATACTAAAGAAAAATAGAGAATTACGCTTCGTTATTAATTATTAGTATTTTAATAATAATATTATTAAAAATTAATATTTATTATTATTAATTTAAGAAATACGAGACCGGTTAGGAAAGGCTATTATCTTTTTAAAGTTCGATTTAATATTAGCCTTCTTTTAAATCCGTATAAAGAAAGGAGAAGAATAGAAGATTATATTTAGGACGCTTCTAGGATATTATAAATATTATATTATACCCTAAGGGTTAATAAATATACCCGCCTCCTTCTAATTACAAATTAACGCTATATTCAAATAATTTACAAGCGAATTCGTAATAGTATATATTAATAATATTATTATATTCTCCAAAAATAAAGAATAATATTAGAAATACGTACATAAAGTCCTCGCCGCCTTAGAAAAAGTTAAATTATCAGTTAACCCTTAGAAGAGTAAATTTTACGTTTAATAAATTAATTTCTTAGAATACTATATTTTACCCGGCTAAATTCGTATAGACTTTATAAAGGTTAAAAATATTACTAAATAATTAATACCTACTTTAATAACCGGAGTCTAAGGATTCTTAAACTTCATTAATTTTTATAAGCGCTTTATTAAGGGATTTGGAAGTATAATTAAATTATTTAACGACCTAATTAAAAAAAATATTGAATTTATATAGTCTTAGGAGTATAATAAAGCTTTTAAAATCCTAAAATAAATAATTCTAGACAATCTTATTCTTATATTCCTAAATTTAGATAAAGAATTCGAAATCGAAACCGACGCGTCTAATTAGGTTATAGGAGGATAATTCGGTTAATATAATGAATAAGAAAGACTATATTCCGTTACGTTTTATTCTAAAGTATTCCGAGGACCCGAATTTAATTATCCAATTTATAATAAAAAGTTTATATTTATTATTTAGGCTTTTAAGGAATAGAAGCCGTAATTTAGTAGTACGAAGTACGAAATTAAAATTTATTTAGATTATAAGAATTTAATATATTTTATAATTACGAAGGAGTTTAACTAATAATAAACCCGTTAGTCGGAATTCCTATTGTAATTTAATTTTAATATTTATTACTATAAGGGATTTAAAAACGCAAGAGCCGACGTATTTACAAAAAGGGAGGACCTTAAAATAAAAAATAGATTTACTACTTCCCTTATTCTATTTTAAATTAATATAAATAGGTTACTATAGTATTAACCCTTATAAAAATAAATTATAAATAATAAAGTTAATATTTATAATATAATTAAAATAGACCTAGGCGATTAGATTTAGCGAATTACCGAAGTATAATACAAAATCGACGATGAAGAAATTAAATTATATCTATTTACCTTTATAATACCTTAATTATATAAAGGTAAATTATAGGTACTTCCCCCTTTATAAAAAGAATTAGTACGAGCTATTTACGAATTATTTAAAGAAGAAGGGCACATAGGAATTATTTGTACCCTCGCTAGAATATAATAATTATTCGGGTTTTTAGGGATGAAAGACGTTGTTACGGAGGTATTGTAGGAATACGAAACCTACTATAAGATTAAAACTAATTAATATAAATTGTACGGTTTATTTGAATTATTCCTAATATTGGAAGTACCTTAGTAATTAATAATTATAAACTTTATTATAAAGCTACTTACGTTATACGACCTAATTATAAGAATCGAGTACGATAGTATACTAATCGCCGTCGATTAATTTACAAAATTCTTATACTTCCTCCTATTTAAAGAAGATATTAATATAAAGTAATTAGAATATATATTTATAAAGTATATTACTTCCAATTATAAATAGTTGAAAGAGTTAATTATTAATAGAGATAAATTTTTTTTATTAAAATATTAGTAAGTATTTATAAATAAATTAGGAGTTAAATATAAGATGTTTACTATATATTATATAAGGACGGATAGGTAAATAGAACGAATAAATTAGATTTTAAAGGTATACTTTAAAGTATATATTAATTACAAATAAGATAATTGGGCTAAGCTACTATTAACGGCGTAAATATTTTATAATAGTTCGAAGATAGAAATAACGAAAGTTATACCCTTCTTTACGAATTATAGTTATAAAATAAATTTTAAATAAGGTTAGGATTTAGAGCCGGTTGTACTATAAATTTATATTCGAACTAAGCGTCTAACTGAAATATATTAGATTCTTAAGGATGAATTAATCTTCGTTAGGGATTATATAAGCCGGTATTACGACTATATAAGGTCGTCGGTACCGACCTTTAGGAAGGGAGATAAGGTTTATTTTCTTTGCCGAAATATTAAAATTAAACGATTAAGCAATAAATTTAATTATAAGAAATTGGAACCCTTTAAAATCTTAGAAAAAGTTAATACTAGCAATTATAGGCTTGAATTTCCTAAAGGAATACAATAATAACCTATATTTTATATTTCGCTATTAGAACCGGTACTTAAGAATATTAAAATCGATAAAAACGTACAAATATAGAATAATAGCAATAAATTTATTATAGAAACTATATTGGATTTTAAGGTCAATAGCGATAGTAATATAGAATATTTAATTAAATAGTAAGGCTACAGCTACAAAAGTAATATATAGGAATTAATCGAAAACCTTTTCAACTTTAAAAATAAGATTATAAACTTCTACTAACGGTTTTTTAATTAGCCGAAACTATTAAATATTCTAGGGACTCCGGACTTATTATATTTAATTCCCTTAATTAATCGGGCTCCTTAGTAGGCCTAACGATAGAAAAAGATTCCTTAGCGGAGGTTCCTTTAGATATTTCTTCCTCTAAATCCGTTATCCTCCGATTAAAATATTCCTTCTAATAACGAAGTAAATAGCGCTTTTACTCCCGGGTATAAAGTAAACGATTTTAAAGGATTGCAATTTCCCTTATTAATCGTTCTTCTTCGTCCTCTAACCTCTTTGCTTCCTCTATCTCTTTATTTATTAGTATTATATTAATTACTACTACCCGTAGTAACTATTAAGAAATAAGATTTATATTACAAATCCGGATTAGCTAATACATTGTACACTACTTTACAACGAATGTATTTACTGTACGATGAAGATTTCGAACGATCTACAACGTAGGATCGATTATAATAATAATAATTAGAGTATAGTATTATAGGAACTTTACCGAACTATTCGATATAGCGAACCAACGTATTAGTAAATACCTTCTTTTGAGTAAAGCGATTCGAAGCAATATATAATACGGGTATAATAGGTAATATCGATAATAAAGGAAAGAGAAAGAGAAAGGTTTACTTATAAAAATTTAGGGTAATATAGTTAATAAGAAGGATAAATTAGAAGGAAAGGGAGACGGAGGGTACAATAGGCATTAAAGTAATTACTAATATAATTCATTAGTACCTAAGTATTGAATACGGATAAATTGGTATTATAAAATTATATTATAGCGTTAAAGATAAAGCTATAGAAGAGGGGTATTGTATTACGATCTAATTAATAAGTTTAGATAAATTAATTAATTAGGAGGAGCCCGGGGTCCCGGAATAACGGGACTACGGGGCAAGCCCGGAGTCCCAAAATATCGGGACTACGGGACCGGTTGAGAGCTAGTATATAAGACGGCCTCCCGGCCTTCGTTATTATGGCCCTCCAGCAAGCAATAGCTTCTACAATCGATTAGTACCTTTTGGCTACTACTACCGTTGTCTATTGATCATCCTAGCGATATACTTTTGTGCTTGTAACGGTTCGTTACAACACGGCGCGGCCATATCACTGCCGATTTACCAGGTCGACGATCCTCGGCCGTGACCAATCTATCGAAAAGCTGAAAGCCATCCTCCAAAGCCTCACGAGCCAGAATCTCACTTCCGCGGAAAGGGAAAACGGAGACCAAAGACAGGTCAGACTTCTCTTTTGGGACTCGGGACTTGAAGATAGAATCTTTCGACAGGCTGGCATCAACCTCCACGAGCTCGGCAGTGATATCCAAGCTTGGGACCTCCAGGCGTGGTCGCCATTCCGCATCCGCTTGGACAACGGCAAGAACAATGGTCAAGCAAAGGGAGAAGAGGCTTTTGCTAGCCTGGGGGTTCTCGGGGCGACAGACCATGTGGGAAATCCCACAACAATTCTTCACAATGCGACAAATGACACAGTCGCACAATTGTTGGCTTTCTTGAGATTTGAGGTCTTAAAGAGCGGCGAGTGGATGGCGTGGTTCGATGATAGGATCAACCTGTCTCCAATTTCATTCGACTGGCTGGATGAATCCATTTATCAGGACAACATAAGTCGGGCTCCTGGAAACCAGAGGAGACATCAGCCAAGGAAGCGGATGCAAGGGCATGGGAACCACATCCAGGGAAAGCATGGCCAGTCTTTGGACGCAAAGCAATCTTCAAGCTGGAAGGAACCACTTCACGGGGGCAACTACAACAGACAGAACGGTACACCTGGTTCCAGCAACATTTAAATCCAGCTATCCCATCAGCAAGTCACGACCATGGAACTGGACAAGCCAATCCCTGAAGCCGCCAATGTCGCCGGTACCTTCGCCGAGATTGCCACCCTTAGCCAAGCAACCTACAACCTTCAACTTCAGCACTCAGACGTCCGCATCCTGGGTGATGCAAGTGAGGAGAGGAAGGGTCAAACGACACTCGAACAGGGAGACCAGAGCCCAGGAAGGAAAGGAGGCGGGTCGAGGAAACAAAGGGCCCGGAAGAATAGGGCCCTCAAGCGGGAGGAGTGCTCAAGGCAGATTCCGGGTCTCTCGTAGTATGGTAGTCATTGGCTTAACGTTAGGTCAGCTGGTCTGTATGAGGGTGTTCCCACCCAGGTACCGGTAGTTATAAACCTTAGTGGGAAAATCTGTTTCTAGACATGTATTATGGTTGTTGGATAATAACCACAATTAATGTTTAATAACCAATGCATGTTTCTTATAGGGGGTAAGCGCTGTAAAATAGTATCCTTCTAGGTCGGGTCCAAATTCTGAAAATTTTCAAAGTCTTAAAGTCCTACCTTCCTTCCTCCGCTCTCTTCCCCCCGGCGACCTTTATCAATGGAAAGAACCAACTACTTCCTTTAGAAATAACCAATTGGTTTAGTAGTTAAGCAGTTAATGAAGTAGTTCTTTATTTTCATTCTTGCTTGTGGCCTTTGTTCGATTCCTGTTCGTAACCAACTTTTTGAAGCTATTCCCAAAGACCTTTCAATTGGAACTTCAAATGCCGGCCTTCACCTTAAAAGGCCACTATCAAAACCACTACAGTATAGAAGGTTATACCCTATACTTTTGACTTCTGGATCTTGGGAGACAATCAATGTTTGGAAAACAATTCTTGTTTTCTTTACACGTATTGTCTATTAGAAAACGCTTGTTGCGACTCAGGGTTTCGCGCTTCGGAAGTCAGGTCTTCAGTCAAAGTTTCAGCTTCAATCGTCAGTGATAGTTCAGGTGGACTTTCCCTTTTCTTTTCATTGCGTCTAGGAAGTCTTTTAGCCTGATGATCAGCTTCATTTTCTTCAGTGTCCACATTCATGGCCTACGTGCAAATTATAGGAGGTGGTAAAACGCGACATGTTCTTCGGGACAATGGAAAGAACTGAGGCTCTGGTACCTATTCGTGATTCATACAGCTGACTTCGTTACCTGCCTCTATACCCTTAGACACACTAAATTGAGTTACCGATGTCCGGACTTTGGACACAGATGGTAGGCCGTCATATATGGACGACTCGATTTCATATAAATAACCCAATACCCAACGTCCCTCTTATTAACGGAAAGAACCATCCATCAACCTTGTACCTAGTTTTGTTTTCATTAAATGGGCCCCGTGGATGGCGATTTCCTCTTCCGTCATCCTATAAGATGATTTCCGGCTCTCCCATCAAGAACATTTCATGTCCAACACACCCTTTCCATCCAGTCCAGAGGTATAATACGGCAAGCAACAACATCAGCAGCCAAAATCCTTCATTAGGGTCCTTACTATCTCTATGGATGTTGACCTTCTTGCGGTTCAAAATCTTGAAGAGCGGCGAGTAGGTAGCGTAGTTCGACGACAGGATCAACCTCTCTCCAATTTCATTCCACTGTGTGGAACGGGATATTTACGACCATACCTAATTTCAGCCTGAGGCCGGACGCCGGATGCCTGAAATTCGGGAAATAGGGAAAAGAAATGCATGAGACGCATGCCACCGAGCAACGATTTCGACACGGCAGTTTGCGAACTGGCAAAACTTTTAACAGCAATACCCGTAGTCCTAGGGGTAACCATGACACCACAATCGCTCACAGTCATCAGAACCAACAATCCCTACAGCAGAGGGTTGCAGTCGCGCAAATTGAAAGCATTGCAAAGGACATCACCGCCGACCACATTGTCATTGACCAGTGGAAGGGCATCACAGAGATGACTTGCCCTGCTTTTTTCCATCCTAAAAACACCAAGAAGCCCAGCAAGGCCCCAGCGCCGCACAAAGCGCGGCCCTACCACTGTTCGTTTGCAAGGTCGACCATCGGCCTCAGCAAGGAGCAGAGGGTCGAAAGGTTGAAGGATGCTATAAGGCAGGCTACGATTAGCAACCTCACCGGTGATGAGAAGGAAAGAGGTGCCCAGCGACAAGTCCGAATCATCGTTTGGTGTGCAGAGATGGAATAGAAGATCTTTAGACAAGCTGGAATGAACTTGGACGACCTCGGCTCCGACACTAAAATGTGGGACTTCCAGATATGGATGCCCTTCCGCCTTCGCTTTCCCCATTACCGGACAGCAGGCGAGACTGTTTTTGCGTCTTTGGGCGTCGTGGGAGCGCTGGATTCCGAGGGACAGTCATCGACCGTTCTCCATAACGCAACTAACGACACGGTTGCGGAGGTTCTCGCGTTTCTTCGATTCGTGGTGATGACAAAAGCAAAGTGGGATGGATGCTTGGCTTGATAATACCAACTAAACCTTTTCTCTCATTTGTGCGATACTTGCGGTCCCGGTGAAATCTCATTCAAAGACAAAAAGTACCCCTTCACTGAACATTCCCTCCAGATATCTCCAAACCTTCCAGGTTTGGATCTGACCTGATTTTGTGGGTTGTCTTGTCAGCGGCCGTGGAGACCGAAACCTCACATTTTCGTTTGGGCCTTACCCGCAAAACCTTGAGAGTTCCCTTCACCAACGACCCTCGCACCTCTAATGAAACAATATTCAAACCTGTAGAAGTGTATAAAGCTCCCAATTTCTCCCACAACCTATATAAAGTCAGCTCCCACATTCGAAATCGAACTTCCTCTTTTCTCCTCAACACTACAACCACAGCTGGATCTTTTTTCAGCTCACATCACAGCGAACTGAAACATCCTTCTTCTCCTCATTGTCATTTCTGACCAAAGATATACAGCAGGTAAGACTGTTGGTGCTACTGCGCAAAGTAGTTCGTGCTAACAATTCGCATTAGACAACATGGTGCATATCACTGCGACGGAACCGGCCCCAGTGTGGACTTACAAGACACTCGGTGAATTTCGACATGTGCTGAAGCAACAAGACCCAGTCATCCTATCGGTCGATTTTGAAAATGTCGACCACCTCTCCGGGCCCGGCATCACTCAATATCAGAAGATGTCGGAGCAGGGGGTCGCGGCATACGACACAAGGAATCGACTATCCAGAACCGACCACCCTCATCCCAGTGACGGCAGCAATGACCGTCTTGAAAGCCTTGCCAAGCTCATAGTCTCGGAGCACATCATCACCGAAGAGTTCCGGGATAAGACAGAGGAGACTTGCGAGGCACCGTACCATCGCCACGCCCACTTGGACCCTGGCCGTGCTCACCACGCAAGGCCTTACCACTGTCGCTTTGTCGACTCGGCTTTCCTCACAAAAGCCGAGACCATGGGACGCCTTGCTGAAATCGTCAAGGACCTTTCAACACAGAACTTGACAGAGCAGGAGAAGGCCGCGGGTATAACCCGCAACATCAAGGTCATTGTGTGGGACTCGCATTGCGAAGAGTCCACCTTTTACTATGGCGGCCTCGATCTCGCGTCTTTGTGCCCAAACATCGAGCTATGGGATATCCAAATCTGGTATCCATTTCGTGCTCGGTTCCATGAGAACCCAAACTCAAGGAACGCAAAGACAAAGGGTGAAAAGGCCTTTGGTTCCCTAGGCGCTTTGGGTACGGGCCTGCCGTTGCACAATGGGTGCAATGACACTGTCGTGCAGCTCATTGCTTTCCTGCGGTTCATGTTGATGACCGAAGCCGAATGGGTTACTTGGTTTGACCACAAAATAGACCTTGCTCCCATCTCGTTCGGGTGGGTTGATCCGGCAGTTTACCAGAAGAACTTGGCAATTGCGCCTATTCCGAGGACAAAGACAAAGAGCAGAGGACAGGGCAAAGGATACCAGAGGGGTGGAGGCAACAACTGGAAGCACCAAGGACCAGGACAAACGACGTCCTGGAAGCCGGCTGAGGCCACGACTGCTACTGCCTCCAACTCGATGCTCGGACTTCCTGTCGACGAGATGGCGAACTTGAATCTCGAACAGTCGACATCGGGCAAGGCGACCCCAAGCGACAGGTCCGGCACCGGGTGGCCGGAGGGTATGGATGGGTTCGACGACTGGAGCCAGAGTTCCAAGGACAGCTCGGGTGACAACACGAGCAGTGGTTGGCCTGACGACATGGACAGCCCAGATCAGAACAACGGTTTTGAGGATGCTCAGGATGATCGTGATTGCGGACGTGGTTGGCCGAACGGGGAAGATAATGGAGAAGAGCACGAGCACTCCGATGGCACCGTCAAGGCCCTCAATTCGAACCACAACGACTGGTCCCACAAGGCGCCGAGAAGGAACAAACGAGGACGCAAGAAACGATATGTGGAAGACGTCGAATGGGCTTTGTGAGGCCGAAAGTCGGGGTTGTCAAGTTGGACGGCAGGGGGGTACTTGCGAGCGACCTAGATTTCATACAATTTCATCAATTCAGAAGTGGCTGTCTCCTTTTCAGTGATAATCTGGCAGTTTTGGAAGAGGTAAGAGGACGCAAGTCCGATATACGTAGGCTGCTGCATAAATAAAGGTAGCCGGATGGGCGGCGATTAACTGGACGGACATCAGAAATCTGTGAGAAGAAATGTGAATAGGGGTACTTCAATATTCCGGTTCACACATATATTATAATGTACCTCTGTAGGCAAATGCGCACAGAGTTGTCACAACGTACAGCCAGTCATGCATGTAGCTGCACTCATGGGAAAGGGACTTTTTGAAAGAAGTTCCTGCCCATCTTCACGAGTTCGGTTTCTGCTGCTCCTTCCAGTCCTGGTCAAGGTTCGGTATCTACAGATCAGTGATAGTCTAGAAAGGGAAGGAAGACTGTTCAACTTTTTCTCGTCAAGCGGAGAGGGAGTGCCTGGTATTTTCCCTGAGTTCTCCTGCACATTGGAGACGTGAACTGGAAATTTCCGCACCTTCCGCACCTCCGGCTTGCAGCTGGCAGAAAGGGTGCTCCTGCCTACAAGCCCCGCTTCAAGGAAGTGAAGTTGCAAAGCACAGTGAATGCCGGTAGGATATTCAGTCTTTGCATGCAGGAGCATCAGGTTCGCAAGAACGCCGGGATGGAATTCGAAGTCCGCAGCAGCACACGTACTCTGCCTATTTACCTTCACCAGGACTTCCCGAAATTCAGACCTGACTTTCCCTTCCTTCAAACGTAAATCTATAAAGTCGACTGAATAGAACCAGCAAGCCCACGTCCTGTTGTCAATCCGTCATCCACAACCTCGCCATCTTTCCACTACCTCACCAACTCAAACTTGAACTTCACCCTCTCAACACTCGAGGTCAACCTCACGACAACCTCAACCTTCGCTCGAGACATCGACGAGACGCGTAACGATTGATTTTCTATATAAATTTTCCCTCTTCTCTCGTGAACAGTCGCGTTGGCTGTTCTTCACCTTCAAACATCTTCCAACCTCCCACCTCCTTCCTCAACATGGCGTCAAAGGAAGTAGAGTCGACCGGAAGACAGGTCGACGAATATCTTTACGAACCTCCCTCCGTGTCCAGCATTCAAGACCTCAAGGACATGTACAACCAGCTCAAAGACACAATCCTCGTGTCGATCGACTTTGAGTGTGTTGACCACCTTTCCTTCGCATCGTACTACGAGCGGCTGTCAGAAGTTGGCATGGCCTGGTACGACCCCCGAGACCATCGCTCGCCGTCACGCAAGTTCACTGTCGAGAAAGCGCTTCCCAAGATCCGCTCTGTACATTGCATCATGCGCAAGTACAAGAACTTCACGGCCGACAGTTGCTTCGTACACCAGACGGTCGAGGCAAAGTCCCACAAGGCAATGCCTTACAGCTGCTACTTTGCCAAGAGCTACTTCTGTAACAGGGAGAAGGCAATGGCTATCATCACGAACAAGATGAAGTGGCTGTCGACAAGGCGTCTTTCCCGGAAGGAAACGGCGGCGGGCAAGAAGCGCAAAGTCATCGTTCTGTACTGGGACGCCCGACTGGAGACCTCGGTCTTCCGCGAGGCCGGCGTGGACATCACCGCCCATGGCGCAGAGCAGTGGGACTTCCAACTCCTCAGGCTTTTCCATATGCGGTTTCGCAGACCGAGAAACAAGGCCGAGGAAATGCTCTACTCGCTCGGTGTCTCGTTGGCGTCCGCCTCCTCCGACTTTGGCAGCAAGGGGTTTGCCTGGCACAACGCGACCAACGACTGCTGGGCAACGGTGGCGGGGCTTCTTCAGATTCTTTCCATGGCCCACCAACCATTGAAGTGGAAGCGCTGGTTGGAAGAGGAAAAGTCGGACGACGAGTGGGAAATGATCTTGTGGGACAACAATTCGAAGGAGAGGCGGGCAGGTACGGACCTTGAAGCTCTGGACATGAGCTGGCTGGACGCGAGGAAGTTTAAGAGGAACGCTGCATTGTCGCCGCCGCCTGAGAAGTGGCCGAAGGATTCCTCGGGCCAGAGGAATTCTAAGAGATACGAGGTCGACGATTGTATATGTGCCCTTGAGTATGGGGAGATCACATAGCCAGCCCGTGATCCACTTGCAGATACTGGGACAACAGTCCAAGTCGCGACGGCAGTGCATCGCAAGCCAGACAAGCGTATATCGGATACCTCTACTCAACGGATGGAGAAACAATAAGATCACGTTCTGCCCCGTAATCCACAAGAAATTTTTGCGTTTTAAAAGTGATACCTGTTGTGTTTTCGTCGAGTGCTTAAACGACATCGTCGTGACGTTGAGCATAGTGAGCCCATGTTGAAGATCCTGACCTATATCCCTGTTGATGATCATCTACGAGCACTATTCGTGGTCGGCAATGAAGCGGCGGTGGCTTCCTGGTAGATGAACATACCCCTTTACCCTCAGCTCGTAGCCTGTTAATGTACGGTCCAACTGGCCAGTTAAAAATATTGAAGTTGTAGAAAATTTTCACCCTCGTGGTCTGGAATTATGTTGTTGGCGCTAGCAAAACGTGTACCTTGCATCTGAATGATCTGATCGACATCGTATTGCTAGGGTATCATCAGCAAAGGTCGGTCCACGGAGGCTACCCTATCCTTAGCGAAGCATGTAGGTAGAGGTATACCTATAAATGTCAGAGTGCTCACCGCACCTCAACCCAAGGGCCTAGGCTTGGTGCTTTTGCTACAGTGCGAACTTGGGAATTGCCAGAACATCCACTGGCTCAGATTCCAATGCCAATTTAGGGTTTGTTTGGTCCACGACGGGTTTTGGCATCCGAAGCCGTTGTTGCCATTTTAAAGTTCCGAAAGAGGAATTAAATAGGCTACTCATCATGACCTAATCTTTGACAATCTTGAAGAGGCGAGCCGAGGATGACTTTGTAGAATAGGAGAAGGTTGAGTTCACTGAAGAAAGGGAAGATATCAGCATGGGTCGTACAATGTAAGCGGATGTTGCAATAGGCAAGTGACTGCCTGCCTGCCGTACAACCGGACGGTGAGATTTGGTTTGCTTCCAAATTCTCCAAACACTTGGCAGAGAGAAATCATTGGAGGCTTCACGCGCGTTGAACGGGAAGTGGCACAATAAATGTGCTTGTACTGTGCGGAATGTGCTTTCCATTCCTTCGACGGTTCCACCGTTCATGAAGGTTTCATTACCCCAGGTTAGGTAGGTTGTGATTGCTTGGGAATCCCACCACCAACAGTTGCTCGAAGCCGAATCAAATAGGGCGAGACAAAGCGGAAGTCACCTTAAAGGGACCTGTGGAAGGACCTCCAAGGGAGAACTTAAGAGACACGGGAGCAACCACACACCAAGTCATCTTTCCATCTGACGGCTGACGTCATCCTTCTTTTTTTCTGCCACACCAAACTATTGTCCAGACTCGTGTCAACCACTGAATCTTCCCATTCCCTTCTTTGCTTGGCAGTCAGACGATTACCGACCCACCTTTTTCTCCCACACCTAAACATCTTTCCTCCCAATTGACGGAGACGGATTACCCCGCCGTCACCTTTCGTCTCCTCAACACCACAAAATTGGAAGCGCTACTCAAGCTTCGCGCTTGAAGTTTGCGGGTGTCACCATGGTGATCGGAAGCTCGCCCAACTTGAGCGGCCTCAAGTACATTGCTCTGATCCTCCCTCTTCTCTTCACGGTCATCTACTTTTACCACCACCGCCCCGCCATCCTCGCCGAAGAGTCAACACGACTGCGACTTTTACCTCACGAGCCCAATGATTTCTGGGTCGAGTTCTTTGCCCGTCTCGAGGCAGCCCGACCTCATTCGCCACCTCTCACGTTCAAGGAAAAGGTAGATGCCTTGAACTGGGTACCCGACTTTGACCGTGCTCGCCCCGAGATCTGGAAGCCAAATCCCAAAGAGGTCAGTGATTTGAGCAAGTCCCACGCTGCTTTCATCAAGACACTCCCCGAGTTTGCGCGCCACCTCCCCTACGATGCCGACACGACCGGTATCGTGACAACAGCCGGCAAGGGCAACTTTGGTCAAGTCATCACTCTGCTCGTGATGACGCGCCAATCCGGCTCCAAGCTTCCCATTCAGATCGTCATCGACTCGTCCTCGGTTTGGATTGACAATCTCTGCGCAAATCTCGTTCCGCATTATAACGCGGCCTGTATCTACCTCGAAGATATCTGGGCACACCTGAACCCTCATCCCCCCAAGTTCGATCGCTTCCAGTGGAAGTTTCTCGCCATGGTCACCTCCACTTTTCAGAACATCCTCTTCCTCGACGCCGACATCATCATAGCGAACAACCCCGACAAGATCTTCGCTCCGGGCGCAGAGCCCTTCCAGTCTACGGGATTCATTGCTTGGCCCGACTTTTGGGTCCCCTCCGGCTCCAAGTACTTCTACCAAATTGCCGGCAGCATTCCCGTCCCGCAACTCACCGACCGCGCGAGCTCCGAAAGCGGCATGATCGTCCTCGACAAAGCTCGGCACGCCGACACCCTCCTACTCGCGTCTTACTACAACTACCACGGCCCCACGCACTACATGGCCATCCTCTCGCAGCACGGACCGGGAGAAGGCGACAAGGAGACCTTTCTCCAAGCTGCGTACGTCCTCCAAGAGCTCGCCAAAAGACCCGTCGAACACGGCGGCTACCGCCCACCCATGGAATGGACCAAGCTCCCCTCCGCCCAAGGTCAAAAGAAGGGGTTCTATGACGTCAAGAAAATGCCGAAAGCCCACGGCCGCAGCGCCAACGGGAAATGGCGCGGCATGTTCATGAAGCAGATGGATCCTGTCGAGGACTGGCGGGCATTGCAGCAAGCTGCCAAAGAAGCCAAGCATCCAGCTCCCATCGATACCCATTCCCCTTTTCTGTTCGACTCATCGTGGCTGTCAACAGTGGGTAACCTCACGTTAAAGCAGGACCAAAAGAAAATGATGTTCTTCCACCACAACGGCGTCAAACCGGATTTCTCGGACGTGGTCAACAGTAAAACGGGACTGGTGGAGATGGATGAGAAGACGGGCAAGCTTTTGCGCCTGTGGGGAGATCCAAAGTGGATTATTGAGACCACGGGTAAGGATCTGGAGAAGATTTTGTGGTTGAGCACCATGGAAGTGTGGTGTCGCTTGGATGAGGACGAGTTTGATGATGTTTGTGGGAGGATGTCGGAGATATATGAGGCGGTTTATGCTGAGAAGTGATTGTGCGAGCAGTGTAAGCGAGAGACAAGCGAGCGAGACATGTTGCATGGAGGCTCCCCTTGGTTGGAAGACCCAGGGCGGGATGGCGTTTGTGGCTGGATGGGCTGAAACAGGTCGCCAAGGACGTGGTTGGTGTACCTAGTCACCGGCCGGCTTGCGATTTATTGCTCAAAGATTCTCGTCAAGGAGTTTCTGTGTCGAGCTTGCTGACGGAAGGTATTCGCATTGTGCATGGCCAGGTGGACGAGTACATGATTATAGGTGTTCTCTTTGCTGTATTCACGGAGTTCGGCGTAGCGGGCAACCCATACTTCGGTAAACATTGAGATCCAATGGAGTTCACAGGTAGATTCTCTAGAAACAAAATATGAGAATGATAATGTGTAAAAATTGCCATATGGTGTGAATATGGACATCAGACAAGGGAAATGGGAATCGTACATGACCAAAAACTCGAAGTGGTGTATCAATCCAACAAGAAGTCAACACCTCCTGCATCATGCATTGGTTGTCGAGGGAACATGCGCATACTGCAGTCCCCTGAACCAGACACAATGGCTGGCTAGACAATGAGGCGGCTTTCAGGGGCGTGCATCTTCAGAACAATCAGCTGGGTAGGATGACATTGGGAGGTCGCATTAGGCTGATTTGATCACTGGTCCTGCACTAAGGATAAATGATGGAGATGTACCAATAGAAGTTGGAGATTCCACTCCCCAAAACCAGTTCATTTCATATTTCTTTCTAAAGAGGAATACGCTGGAGGTACCTACTCTTCATTCCTCATTCGTCATCAATTCATGTACGGCATCATCAACATCCTCCATTCCACCCCCGTTGATACAAATGTCCCTTCCTCTCCCTCTCTTTCATTTTCATTTATCGCTTGCCCATCGCCCCCGAGGCATTCATGTTGTTTCCTCCCATCCATCTACCATCCATCTTTCCACCATGTACCATCTGAACCCCATTCTAACCTCACTCAACCTCACTCCCCATCAACCTTCTACCTTCCATCTTTCCACCGCTCCATCCCCCCATCTTCTTCCAAATATTACACCTCACGCAACCTCACTCCCCATCCACCTCCACCTCACTCACCCTTCACCTCATCCATATTCCTCAAAAACATCCAAAACCACTTCACACCATTCACATGCGCCCTAACACTGACCCGTTCATTGACCGTATGGATATTACCCAGTCCAGCATCGTCGTCAGAAGGATCATACCCCGGTCCCCACCGAAAGATATGTCTCGTCAAGTCCCAGTAGTATCTGGTGTCTGTATTTCCCGTCATGATTCCGGGGGTGACAATGACTTGTTCACCGTAGAGAGCGCGGGTGGTGCCTGCTAATACCGCGAAGGGTCCTCCACTGGTGGGGGAGGAGGGGGTAATGGGTGCGACGAGGAGTTCGTGCGAGGATTTGGAGAGGATGAGGGAGTTGGGGGGTTCCACCTCCAGGTCTGTGGAGGAGGAATCAAAGGAGGAGGAAGAGGAGGGGGGAGAATCAAAAGCGTGGAGGGAAAGGCCGTGTCTCTTGGCGACGTGCGCGGCGAGGTTGGTTAGACGGTCGTAGACGACTTGGGGAGTTTCGCCTATGTTGATGCGGTGGTTGATTGTTGCGCGGACACGTTCGGGAAGAGCATTGGTTTTGATACCTCCTGAAATGACGTCGACTGCTTGAGAGGTTTGCATTAGGTATTTGATTGCTGGGCCGCCTTCGCGCGCGGCTTCGAGGGCTAGGTAGTCTTTTGTTTTGCAGGTTTCAGCAGAAGAAGAGGAGGAAGAAGAAGAAGAAGAGTGGCGCTTCCGATGGGCAAGCAGTTTCTTCAGCTTGTGGGAAAACTGAGGCGAGTGAGCAGCGCCGCATTGTAATTGGGTGAAGTACGGGTTTTCCTCTTCCAGATGGGTGCGGTACTGCTCTGCTTCGATGCGCGTGATGAGCTCGCTGAGGACGCCAATGCTGGTGTGGTCCGAAGGGATAGACGAGTGGCCGCCCGGCATGCGCACCGTGATGTAAACGTCCGTGTATCCCTTTTCGGCAGTGCCCGGTTTGGCGAAGAGGGTGCCCCATGTCTTTTCGAAGCCGGCGCCCTCGTCGACGATGACAGCCAGCGAATCCTTCCCGTAACGCTCTTCGATGAACTTGGATAGATGAGCGGCGCCTTGTCGACCGGAACACTCCTCGTCGAAACCGAAAGACAGCAAAATGGTGCGTTTGGGCTCCCACCCGGCTTCGAGCAGGAGCTCAACCGTCTCCATGATGGCGATCAACTGGTTCTTGCAGTCGCCTGCGCCGCGACCCCAGATGTACTTGCCGTCGTACTCGCCGGACCAAGGCGGGTAAGTCCAGGCGGGGATCGTCTCGGGCGGGACGGGGACGGTGTCCTGGTGGGCCATGAGCAAGGTCGGCTTGAGGTCCTTGTTGGAGCCTTCCCAGGTGTAGAGCAGACCGTGGGTGTTGACCTTGTCGACTTGCAGCTTGGAGTGGATCAAGGGAAAGGTCTTTTTGAGGTAGGACGCAAAGTCGTAGAAGACGTCCCAGCGGGGGTCCTCGCCGACGGCGCCCAGATCGTCGAAGGACTCGGATTTGACGCGCACGGCGCCCGAGAGGCGGGCGACGGAGGCGTTGAGGAATGCCTCGGTGGAGAGGAAGTCGTAGGCCTTGTCGAGCTTCTCATTTTGACTGGGCTTGAGCGGGGGAGGTTGCTCGCATTGGGAGGCAAAGTTGACATTGGCGCGGGAGAGAGATGGAATGATTGCTTGGTTGGTGTGCCAGGCGTAGAGGGCGTAGAGCGGAAGACCGAGGGCGAGGGCTTTGACGACGGTCTTGAGGGACTTGCATCGGGTGGTGGATGCTGGGGCCGGCGTGGGCGTGTAGGCCACCGGGAGAGAGGTTCCCTTCTCCATATTCAAGGTTGATGATGATGTTGCCTTTCGTGTTTGAAAGACAATTGGAACTGGAGGTGGTGAAACAATCATCAGCGTTGTTGGGGATGACTACGCAGCTTATTATAAACAGCGATTGGTAATGGTGGGTGGGTGTTGGTTGTCAGCGGCCCGGAGTCAGACCGGAATTGCCGAGACGTACGACAATTGACACCTCCTAGATTGGGCATGGCGCGGGCTGTGTTTATCTGTCGTCAAAAGCGGGCACGCGATCCCCACTGGTTCCCAGGAACCGGAGCCGAGAAGTGGTAGGCCGTTCTTGGGCAAGGATCGTCTTCCCGGCCGTGTGGGGTTGGAGCAGTCGTCATGGCTCTGGACGGATGATGGTGGTAGGACCCCCTCGGCTCCGAGATGGCTGATATTTTTTGACTCGTCAGCAACTACACAGACGGCGATGATAATGTTAAAAAAAGGCCGTGATGTGACGAGACATTTCCTTTCAATTCGTTACTGCTCGAGCAACCGGCTTTTTTTTCCCCTCACGTTCGGACCAACCAGTACCGTCCCACCGGGGAACACATGTACGCTCATCCTACCTGCCCAAGCGCCGGAGCACCAAATTGGCTCGTACCATGATGTAATCTCCATCCAGGGAGTATACGTGTATCAAGTTCGTTTGTTACAGCACATTATCTAATTAC
Source organism: Neurospora tetrasperma FGSC 2508 (assembly GCF_000213175.1). NCBI lineage: Eukaryota > Fungi > Ascomycota > Sordariomycetes > Sordariales > Sordariaceae > Neurospora > Neurospora tetrasperma. Next base: position 604,801 of record NW_009799100.1, on the reverse strand, counting down.
ATCCCGTTTCCTTTTGATTTGCTTTCAAATTTTTGGCCCTAACAATGTCTTCAACTCCGGTTTGCGTTTTGAGGTTACCGCCGATGCTCATAGTTGCAACGTTCAAATGCAGATGACATCAATAAGCGCCAGTGGTTTAGTGGTAAAATCCATCGTTGCCATCGATGGGCCCCGCGTTCGATTCGCGGCTGGCGCAATTGAAACTTTTTTTTGGCGATTTTTCCAGAACGAATCGGGGATCATGGCCGTTTCATAACTCAGTTGTTTGTTTTGGTCCACTCTCCCTTCTTTTCCTCATGTAAGAGTTTTACTTTCTTCTCATTTTGAATTGAGACGAAACAATCCTGGTCTATCATGTATGCCGTCTATTTTGCGGCACTACAAAGTGCCCGCAGGTGAAATGACACCATGGAACGTTGAATCTAATACGAAAAGTCATATATGACGTTCTACACATTGAACTTGGAGATTATATCCCGTCTATGACCCGGACCCCAAACCCGACGCCGGAAATGCAACGCTGAAAAGCAATTGGATGAAAGCAATGGGTATCACAACACGTTCTCCTTCCCCTACTCCCCTTCAAAATCAAGCTGAACGACCTTATGCTTGCCCTTCCGCTTCTCTCATCACACACTCACGCTTTCTGTTCCTGCTTTCTCTTCTCCTCCTTGGCCTCATCTTTCCACTTCTCCTCCGCCCTCCACCTCATTCCCCTACTCATAAGCACCAGCAACAACGGCGCAAAGAACACATACAATCCTCCAAAGATGGTATAAGCCCATCCACTTCCTATTCCGTTGACCATCGGCAGGATCACCGCACTGCTTGCCGCTCCAAGCAAACATCTCGTCAAGTTATTGGCTGCCGTCGCCGCTCCGGCCTTGCCCGGGTAGATATCCGCAACCAGGGTGCTGACCGTGTTGTTGAATCCAATCATGCCAACTCCCAGAAGGAACAGCAAAACACACGGCGCCGCCAGACTGGTCTTGCTCTGCATGGCCCAGCCCCATGAGATCACCACAGCACTGGTCAGCGCCAAGAGCGGCAGTCCCACCTCCAGTCTCGCTCGCTCAATGGGGAAGGCAGTCAGATCTGTCTGCCGGCTTCTGTCGATTACCATGCCCAGGCGCCTGGCATGGCGGTGAAAATTCCATGTGATAACCTTGCCAATAACAAAGGCTGTGACAATGGAACCACCAGCCATGGGTAGGTACATGAGGCCGATTTCGATGTCGTTAAGCCCGTAGAGGGTCGAGAGCTGGTTAGGCATGGCGGTTCCGATGGCGTAAAAGCCGGAGAAGACAATAGCTGAGTAGGAGAGAAGGATGGCGAGCTGCTTGGAGCGGAAGAGAAGTGTGAGAGACTGGAGGATATTAGGTGTGGTGAGGCTGAGCTTGATCTTCTGACGGGGGGCAGAGGCAGTTGAGACGGTGAGGTGGAGGCCATTGTTGTGGTTGGACGGGTCTTCCTTGGAGAGTTCAGCCTCACGACGCTTCCGCTCCCTGCGGCGTTCGCGACGGGCTAGGTTGTCGCGGAGTAGCTGCCAGCCAGTCCAGTATATCCAGTGCGAATCCTTGCGACCGCTGCCGTCGCCTACGATCTTGCGGCAAGTCTCGGGGAAGAACATGAGCAAGCCCAAAAGGTTAACGCCAGCCATGATGGTGAGCAGCCAGAAGATCCAGCGCCAGCCGAGGTAGTTGGTCAACAGACCGCCTACCACTGGACCGAGACTCGGAGCCAAGACTTGAGGAAGCGCCGTGATGCCGACGTAGTGTCCTCGTTCCGCACTGGTGGTGATATCTGCCAGCGTGGCTTGGCAAAGAGCAATGGTGGTGCTCGACCCTGCACTCTGCAGCATTCGGAGAATCAAGAGACTCGTAAAGTTCTTGCACAAGGCCAGACCGATATTGGCCCCGATGTAAATGACAAAGCAGATGACGTAGGCAGGTCGACGGCCCGCCGAATCTGCCAGTCCCCCAAGAAACATGGGCGTGATGCCTTGGAAGATCATGTAGGTTGTCACCGTCAGGGTCACCTTGGACGCGGTAACATGGAAGTCGTCAGCTACGGTAGGCAGAGCTGGGAGGTAGATTTGAGCGGTGAGGGGCGAGAAGAAGGCGGAGATGGAGGCGCCGAAGATGATGAGGCGCTTGGCCCATGCTGGGTGAATCGAGTACTTGGGAGGCTGCTCGACGACAGGTGCTTCGCTCGGAGGTTCGCCGGTCAGGAGGGACACGGGTTCGGCGGAAATAGGTACAGCTGGCGTGAGTTCGGTGACTGGTTGTGAAGCTTGACCGGCTTGCTCTTGCTGTTTCTCTCCGTTATCATGGCTAGCTTCTTGTCCAGCGTCAAGCTGATGTTGGTTCTGCTGGTGATCCGCCTGCATTGAAGTACGCGTTGAGCCATGAGTGAGCGTGTCCGTGGCAGCGGCCGTCGACGTGGACCTGCGCGAGTCCGCGACTTGGTCTTTCAAATCTGGCTCAGCCATGGCGCTTTCCAGTCTCTTGCTTGAAATTGGTCAAGTGAGGCAACGCAGTACTTGTCGCAAACAGTGGGTGTTGTGCTGAGATGTTGGAAAATGGCCCAGGAAAGGAACCTAGACGTGAAATCTGCTCTTGAAAGAAAGAAAGAAAGATCGAGTCACGGTTGGCTGAAGGATCGACCTCGGAAGTTGAGACCGAGACAGCAGTTTTATGGTGGCAGGTGGGGTGGAGAGCAGAGGTCGGGTCCAGTGTCGAGATTCCCTTATAGGAATGTACCCCGGCAAGTTGGATCCGATCAAAGGCGGTGACCCTGACAAGAAGGAACAGCTGCAGTTCGTTGGGTCGCATCAACCCTTTTGGTACGATGGGTTCTGGAGAGAGAAGGCGCTGTCCTTAATAACCCCCTTCTCGATAAGACATGGATAAGCGGCGAGAGTGAGAGAGTTGTTTGTTGCAGTGAGTGTGGTGGTAACAAAAGCTCACCGCGAGATGGAGTGTGAGTAATGGAAGGTCGGGTACCCGTATTTGAAGGAATGGATGGCCCGATCTTATGGAAGTGGAGCAACAACTGTCAGTTATGTAGTGTAGTTCTACATCCATGATTACTCCCGCCAACTCGGTTCCGAATGTGCATGTGGTTCGTTACTTTCTGGACTTTTCCACTCTCAAACCACTTGATTTCGATGTTGAATACTGTAGGCATAAGTTGGTGTCTCCACCGCGGGCGTGGCAACGCGGCGTGGCAAAGTAAAAAGAAGCTTTCCTCGGCCGAAACAAGGGAGCACACTGGACTCCGATCCCACCGGCAGTCCGGCACCGTGGCGGTGGTGGGGCCGTGATGATGAAAATCTTTTGAAGTGGTTGGTTTCAGAGTCCGAGCGGTCCGCACGTCGGTGCCGCATCGGCTATGGAATTGTGTCTTTGCTGGCCAATCCCTGACAACCACTTCATTCCTGTCCAGTGTTGCCAAAGTCCCTCGGCTGTTTCGTGGTCTTTTGGATGATGACTGATGATAAACTCTATGATGAGTCCCGACATTTGGATACCAAGTGGCAAAAGGGAACGGTGTCAAGGTAAGTGGAGGTTTCGACCCTGCTTAGTTATGGCACCCTTGTATGTATCTCGTGGGATTTGGTAAGGTATCCCTGGGAAGGCATCATTCTTAAATGTTAACATGATCGCGGTTGACGGAACCTGGAACTATGTTTCTCAGCTTCTAGAACACTGCTAGTTGGGTAGCTGTTACTTCAAGTTTGTGTTGCTTCATGTGTGATGGAGTGAGGTGAGTATAAAAACAACTTACCCCATGGACTCCACTGGTTCACACTCAAGCTGCAAGGATGGTGGCATACGAGAAGGCATCAGGTGAAACATCTGACAGAGAAAAAAACAACGAAGATGCGGTGAAGGTCCGGAGTAATTAGTGTGATGTATGTCCAAATAATTCTTTCGCATCTCTCCTTCAGCTGTGGTAGGGTAAATGTCTCCTCCACTGAAATGGTCCCGTTCAGACAAAGACAGGGTAGCCGGAGCACACGGAGGTCAGAAGCGGGAACTAGGCCGGGGCCGAGGTCATGTGTCGGAGGTCCCCGGTGGTTCTGGGCACATCGGATATCACTAACCCGGCGAGCACAATCAGCGTGGCCGATGGGATTCCAGACCTGATGTGGAAGATGGACGGAAATGGAGGAAAGAGAAAGACTCGGGTCGATAAGCGGGAGGTGCCGTTGATAAGCGGAGCGTTGGAACGGAAGAGGGGGGATCTGAGCGGGGGTTTTCCCCGCACCGTGGAGGTGATACGTGCCCAGAGCAGGACTAACACGTGTAGTGTAGAGGCCTGGAATTGGGGGAATTGGGGTAACTCTAGCAGCGTGTCCATTGGATGCTAGCAGCTGTCAACCATTAGGTTGTTTTATCTGCGCTGTAAACATGTTCCTTCAGGGCGGCCGGTCCTATCAAATTGCGGGATAAGAGACGGGCACATGATCGACGACGACGCCGCCAAGGAACGCACCTCACTAAACCGAAGATAACCCCCCAAAACGGTTTAACGCCAGGAATACGTGGACGGTGAGGGAGGGCCATGAGCTGATGCTGCTGAAACACGACCAGTTGTTCCCTCCGCCTTCTCTCCTCCTCCTCCAGCTCCCATCATTATCATTATCATCATCGCCAGTATCTTCATTTCAATTTCAACCCTCATTGCTTCTCCCTTTGATCCTGCTTATCCGGGCGCCCTAGAGGTAGTAGAACTGACTGCCCTATCCCGGTAATAAGCTCCGTATCTTGTATCCATACGAATTGCAATCGCCATGTCCGCCGCCGACGACCAGGAGAAGCAGAATCCTACCGCGGCCCAAGATGGCTTCTGGCACAATGGCAACTTCTTTGCCTGGGCGCCTCCAGTTACCAAACCTCCATTGGCTCGAATCCCCAGTCGACTTGTGGTAGCAGCCATTCTACATGATCCGACAAAAGATGTCGCCCCAAAATGCACAACAAACGCTCCCAAGAAAGACACCGTCAACGCCGCCATCGCGGCTCCCTGTCCATCCACCGAAACTGCTGTTGTTACCGCTCCAGCTCTCAATCAACACCAGCCGCAGTCCATAAGCGCATATTCGCAAACAACCGAGTCAAAACCAGGCGCAAACACGTTTGTCTCGCACAATGGCCACATATTTGCTTGGGCGCCGCCCCCCGTCTCAAAACGTCAGCCAGACTGTGCGGCCACTTTCAGTCAACCCACCCCCGAGCACAGCTTCTCGCACAATGGTCATTCGTATGCGTGGGCGGTACCATCCGTGACAACACGGCAACCAGAGTGCCAAACGGAAGCCCCTGCGCAGTCAAAACCCGACACCCCTACCAAGGCTTTCTGCCATAATGGTCACTCCTTCGCATGGGCTTCATCCGAGCCAAAACGCCAGTCAGATTCCACAACCAAAGCCCCGGTACAAGCCCCGTTGTCATTGTCGACCCAGTTGGGGGAAACACAAAAGAGAATGGAAGAACTTGGAGAATCCCTCGAGCGCTCGCGAGTCCATATCGAACGCTCGCAATTCCACCTCGAACGCACAAGGGCCGGCATACTCGAGTCCCTCGCCAAATCTTCCCGAGCGGGAACGGTTCAGCCAGATCCGCTACCGTTCCCTTTGCCCCGGAGCAGCCCCCCAAGATCCTTCAAAGATTTCCAGGACGAACTGATTGAAGCACGCCGCTTAGCAGTATCAAGCATTGCTCGAAATCAAGAAATCAGAAACCGTCTCAGCAATCATGGGGACCTTGACAATAAACTTCTTGCCATGACAAGCAGGTTCCTCGGCGAGCGCCTCCATTCTCAACCAAACCCTCAAGGCCATGTCGCTCAAGGCCCAATTTCCCAACAGACACCCGAGCCTCTCCCCAAAAATGCTACCATTGAGCCCCCCAAAGACCTGCCCAGCCGATATTCATTCGCAAACAAGACCGATAAGCCCCAAGACCATGTCCCCAGTCGATATTCCTTTACGGCCGACCCTGTCGCGAATCCGAAATCGGTTGTCACAGGACAAGGGCAAAAGGGCCACTACCGTTTTAGCCTTCTCACCGATAAGCTTGTCCGATTTGAGTGGTCCCAAGATGGCGGCTTCGAAGACCGTGCTTCCACAACGGCGTTCTTCAGGTCGTTCCCTACCCCCGAGTTCAAGGTCGACGACAACAAAGATAAACTGGAGATCATGACCAAATACTTCCATCTCACCTACGACAAGAACGAATTCTCGTCTTCCGGCCTGACGGTCAAGGTTGGCAACGATGTGTGGCGCTACGACGGCAAGAGCTACGGCGATCTGGGCGGTACAGCCCGAACCCTGGACCGGGCCGACGGGCGCATTCCTCTCGAGCCGGGCGTCTTGTCACGCAAAGCCTACGCCGTGCTCGATGACAGCGCCTCCATGCTGTTCGAAGATGGTTGGATCGCGACCAGGAAACCGGGCCGCAAGGATGGCTATCTCTTTGCCTACCACGGCGACCACAAAGCTGCCATCAAGGATTTCTACCGTCTGTCGGGCGGTCAGCCGTTGCTGCCTCGATGGGCTCTCGGAAACTGGTGGTCCAGATACCATGCCTACTCGGACAAAGAATACCTGGCTGTCATGAGGAGGTTCGCAACCGAGAAAATCCCCCTCAATGTTGCCGTGATCGACATGGACTGGCACAAGGTCAACATCCCTGCCAAGTACGGCTCCGGATGGACAGGTTACAGCTGGAATCCCGACTTGTTCCCGATGCCCGAAAACTTCCTCTGCAATCTCCATGACATGGGCCTCAAGGTGACTGTCAATGATCATCCGGCAGACGGCATTCGGGCCTTTGAAGACCAATACAAGATTGTGGCCAAGGCCCTGGGTCACGACACGTCAAAGGAAGAGCCGATTCGCTTTGATTGCACCGACAAAAAGTTCCTCGACGTTTACTTTGATGTTCTCAAGGCCAATTTGGAGGATGAGGGCATCGATTTTTGGTGGATTGACTGGCAACAGGGCAACCGATCGCGCATTCCTGGCGTTGACCCCCTCTGGGTGCTCAACCACTACCATTACCTCACCAGCCGTCGGAACGTCAAAGCTACTACGACGCCTATCACTTTCTCCCGATACGCCGGCGCCGGCTCTCATCGCTATCCCATTGGCTTCTCTGGCGACACCCTCATCACCTGGGCGTCGTTGCACTTCCAGCCCGAATTTACTGCGACAGCGTCCAACATTGGCTATGGCTGGTGGAGTCACGACATTGGCGGGCATTACGCTGGTGTCCGCTCCAACGAGCTGACGGCGCGCTGGGTCCAGTTTGGCTGCTTCTCACCTATTTTGAGACTGCACTCGGAAAAGAGTCAGTGGAACTCCAAGGAGCCATGGTTGTACGAGCCCGAAGCGCGCAAGGTGATGACGGACTACCTCCAACTTCGGTACCGCCTCATCCCGTTCCTTTACACCATGAACGTGCGCGCCTGCTACGAATTCGAGCCCTTGGTGCAACCCATGTACTGGAACCACGAGGACGAAGAAGCCTACACGGTACCCAACCAATACTACTTTGGTCCCGACCTGATGGTTGCGCCAATTACTACGCCAAACGATTCAGCCACGCTCATGGGCAGCGTCCGCGCCTGGCTTCCCAACACGGGCCGTCGTTACATTGACATTCGCCACCCCAGTCTTGTCTACGATGGAGGCCGCTACGTGGACATTCACCGTCCTTTGTCGGAGATTCCCGTCTTTGCCAAGGAGGGAACCATTATCCCGCTGGACACGGCTAAATCTGCGAAATACGACAAACACGGCAGTAGCCGGCCCCAAGCAATCACCATCCAACTCGTCGTTGGCGCAGATGCCTACTTTGAGCTGGTCGAGGAGCCAAGCAGTAGCGTGCCAGCGGCCAAGGCTGACCGCCCTGACCCATCCACTTTGGTGCGCACCCCGATCCGATGGAATCAAAAGGAGGGCGTTCTGACCATTGGACCTGAGGTCAATGGACGGGGCCAAGGCCGGGATTGGAGGGTCGAGCTGCTGGGGTGCACCAAGGAACTGTACAAGAACGTTGTTGATGCCGATGACGATCGGCCCAAGTTCACTGGCCGCCCCGATGTACAGAAGTTTGACCGATTCCGCGAACGAGTTCGCGCACGATTCCGCGATGCCTCCCACCCCAACTCCTCGGGACTCTTCAGTCATGGTGAACAAGCACAGTCTTTGCACTCCACCACCATGTACCTGGGCACCCACGCCTTCGGCGGCGACAATGCGGACAAGAAAAGGGAATTCAGCCTCGGTAAAGATCTGCAGTTGGATGTTGTCGACATACCGGCGAGATTGCACGAGATGCTGTACAGGTGCGAGATGGAATACCCGATGAAGGAAGTCATTTATAACCTGGTGACGAGGGATGGAGGACCGGTGAAGGAGAGGGTGCAGAGGTTGTGGGAGTTGGAGAGAGTGCCGATGAGTGTGAAAAAGGCAGTGTTGGAGATTTGGGGGGCTGATGGGCGGAGTGAGGGGAATGCTGTTGAGGTGATGAACGAAGTTCCGCTGCAAGAGAAGGAGGTGGTGGTGCCGAAGACGGGCGACGTGGTCAAGAGTGAGGATGAGTGGGATGAAGATGCCAGGAGTGAGCAGAGCTATGAGTTTGTTTGAGCAGACGACGGTTCTTTTTGGTGGTTGTCGCCAAGGTTCTGGAGGGCAATGATGATGCATAATATGGTGCTGGCGATGCTGTTATATTGATGAGATCATGACCTTGTCGTTGTTATGACTTGGGGGACTCGGTTGGGTCGGTATGTTGTGTTTAGCGTTGGTTTTGGCGTTTCAGCGGTTTTGCTTTGCTTCAGTAATGATATTACCTCTTGAATTTGAACTGTTTTAGCGATCGATTATGAACTCTCCGTCTTACCTGTTGTCTCTTTGTTCATACGATTGGTTGCACCTTCTCACGAGGACTTAACGAAGTCACGGAGAAGGACGATTTGGGAGATGAGGCATGTTGCGGATGAGAAAACTTATCTATAGGTAGGTACCCAAGTTTTTAACTCCCCATCATCACAATCCTTCAATCCCGGTCTTCAGAAACACAGCAAAATGACTTGATCAATAGGTATCGACACCTCCACCCGTCATCGACCAACATGGCCAACGTCCGATCTAGGTCACTTACAAACCGAAGCATTCATGGTGCAAGGTAAGTGAGTTCCTTGGTTTCCTTTTGTAGGTATGCAAAGTCCCTCTCTTTCCAATTTTTTTTTTTTTCTTTATTTCCTTTTTTTTTTTCCGGAGCCAAAAGATGGCCCTGAGGTCCGAATTGATTGGCGACCGACCGAGTGTGCTGCCCGGACTCAGGTGTTTCGAGTTACCGCAATGATGACGGGATGGCATTTTAGGTATTGTCCGATGGACGATGTCATATGTCTAACAATTTCCCACTAAAACCTTCTGTACCTGCCAGTGCTCTGCCTTGGCTAACATGCGGGCGGGTGTTTCAACTTTCAACCCCGCTGCTACAGTCCCGGACCAAAAATAACACACGTTTACCCCGCAACCCCGTATTTACCCCTTTTTTCTTTTCTTTACTTTTCAACACCTTCTTTTCAAATGCCCGCCATTACTGCTAGCCCCATTAAAAAGCTAAAATTTAAGTATTCAACTCCTCAGAGGAGGAACCGGATTGTAGTAAAATTCCAAGCGGGCGTCACATCTACCGCTATAGCCGTATATGAAGGCGTAACGCCAGCCTTGGTCCGGGGTATTGTAAAGCGCTTTACTGCTTAGGACTATAGTATTTTTAAACTTAGCTGTAGACAACTACAATTCCTTTCTAAACGAGATAAAAGAGCTATCTTACGAAAGCCTACTCTTGAGCCCTTTGTCTCTATTAGGGATTTAAGGGTTGCAACCTATCCTTATATTTTAGCGCCTACTCTAAGGCGCTACCTTTGGAAAAAAGGTATTTTATACTCCTTAACTATTATTCGGCTATATCTTTCCTAAGAAATAGCCAATACTAAATATATTTAATCTCTTAAGTATAATAATAAGCCTTTATCCTTTTAGAGGACGGTACTATTTATAGATAAATTAATAGTAGAAAAAGGAGTTAGTAGAAGGAGATATTAGGTTTTCTACCCTAAAAGTAAATTTTCTTAGAGAAGATTCCGGCAGCCTTTCTCCTCCCGTTTACTCAAAAGTTAACCAAATTATTTTATTTCAAATTTATTAGCTATTAATCCTAAGTACGTTCAAACCCGGTACAAAAGATCTTATTTTTTATAAATATTTTGGGGTATAATCTACTATAGTATTAAAAGTAACTTCGTTCCTTACTTCGGAGATTCTAATATTAAAAGAAGAAGTATTATAGTTCGAATTTATAAGGGAATTCTTGAAAAAGAGCTTCCTAAGCTTATAGAGCCTCATATTACCTTTATACAAGACAATACTCCTATTTATATAGTAAAAATTATAAAGGATTAGTTCGAGGAAATATATTTTAAGGTTTTGCTATAGCTACCGTACTCGCCCGATTTTAACCCCATCGAAAATCTATAGCATTTGCTCAAAACTAGGATTGTTGAAAGACATTCTAAATTTTCTAAGATGCTAAAGAATTCTTGAGTATTAAAATTACTATTAGAGGTAGCTAAAAAGGAATAGTTGGACTTTAAAATTAATATAGTCAATAACCTAGTTGACAATATACTTCGAAGAGGGCAGGCTATAGTAGAAGCAAAAGGCTGGTACACGAAATATTGAATAATACGTTTTATCCGCCTAGCTCTAAAGTACCCCCCAAACTATTTTCTAAGCTTTTTATAAGGGTCTGTAGTTGTAAGGTACAATGAAAGAAAGGTAGTCATTGTCATAAAATTCGGAAAATTTGGAGCGTATTTTATTTTTGGCGCCCCACTGTATGCCCTAGGCTGCGGGGTAGTGCTGCCGTGGTTCCCGATCGGATCACCCTCGACTGGTGGATTGCGTGCGGAGATCGATCCCGACTTTTCGGGCTTTTGCCTTGTCCCCTAACCCTCGGGGCTTTTGTTCCCCTCCGATGTGTCCAACCAATGAGCGGACTTACATATTTCCCGACAGCCAGCATTGGCATCCACATTGCCGAGCATCGATCTACACTACATCACAGCCAGTCAGTCAGTCTGTCTGTCTGTCCTTGGCCAGCGGGCATCTGGCAACAGCGAACAACACCAAGCCTCCTTCTACCTTACAAGCTTCTTGTCATCATCAATACACCTGTAGATACCTTCAATCGCCCGTCATGGCCGCTATACCCCCCGCCGCCGTCGTCGACACTGCTGGCCCAACTGGCTCCGAGGAGATCCATGTCGCTCCATCCCTCCCACTCACCCAGAAACTCAAGTATGGCGCATTAGCTTACGGCATCACCAAACTCATCAAGACCCCGCTTAACTTGATCACTGCCATCAAGACCGATTACTTGGGCACTTCCCCTACCAACCCGGATATCATCAAGGCGCTTCCTTCAAGACCGCAGTTGCCCGTTCGGTATGCCCCTCATTTATTCTTACCTGACCATCCACTAAAGCGACCGATAAACTGACACATCAAAAGGGTATTCCTCCCCAAATCTCACTCGGACGAGTCTCCATCTGACACAAAGCTCCCCACCTTACTCACCATCCACGGCGGCGGCTTCGTCATCGGCTCACCCTACGACAACGACAGCTGGAACCGGCGCTTCGTCCAACTCGCCGAAACAGCCGGTACGTCCTTTTGCGTAATCGCCCTCGACTACCGCAAAGCCCCTTCCTACCCTTTCCCCACAGCAATCCACGATCTCGAAGCCGTCATTTTGGACCTCCTCAAGCCAGATTCAGATTCATCAAACCACGGCGGCGACCTACCAATCGACCTCGACCGCGTCGCCATCGCCGGGTGGAGCGCCGGCGGGAATTTGGCGTTGGCCGTCTCGCAATTACCGACAATTCGCCCGCTAATCAAGGCTGTGGTGCCCATGTACCCCGTTCTGGACTTTGTCACGCCTTCAGAAGTCAAAGCGACGAAATCGAGACGGTATAAATCTGCGCTGGGCGGGTTTAGGGGAAAGGACACGGATTTCTTGATGGGGTTGTCGGGCATGTTTGATTGGGCTTATGTTTCCCCCGGGCAAAGGATGGGGGACCCGTTGTTGAGTCCGGTTTATGCTGTTACGGTGGAAGAAGATGCAACCGCAGAAGGGGGGGGAAGGGTGGTGGTAAAGGGGAGGGAAAAGTTTCCTGCGAATGTGTTTGTCATTGCATGCGAGCTGGATATGTTGGGGGGCGAGGCGTGGAGGTTGGCGTGCAAGTTGGGAGGGAAAAAGGTACCGGGGGTAGAGGATATGTTGGGACGGGAAGAGGTTGGTGAGGAGAAGGGAAAGTTGGAGTTGGAGGATGAGAGGTTTCATTGGCAGGTGGAGGTTACGGACTCGGAGGAGGATGGGCAAACGCAAGTGAAGAGGAGGTATAGGTGGTTGTTGGTGCCGGATGCGATTCATGGGTATGATCAAGATGGCGTTGGGCGATTTGGAGATGAGGAGTTGGTTGGCGATGGGATGGAGAAGAGGGAGGAGGTTATGAAGATTATTAGGGGGTGGTTGGTTGATGAGGTTCTATGAGCTGTTGGGGACTTGGGTAAGTCTGGCGGAGTGATGCGGATGGGTTTGATGTTCCCTTCGCTTTCTTCTGCTCTTATCTAACTTCTTGCTAGGTTCTATCTTGTGTACATTCTCGCGAATGGGTAGGAAACGTTGTTTTTGTTCTTGTTTGCTGATCTCAACATTAATTCCAGACGTCGTCCTCAGCATCAGGTTGCCTACGATTCAATTCGAATATCCCAGGACAAATATCAACCAGCACTGCAATGATACCTGCATCCAGAGTCCAGATAAATCGCAATATCCGAGTAACGTTGCATGTTTGGACCCTTGGAGATGTAACGACCATCGATCATTGGTGGTGTACCTGACCGCGTAGGGTGGTATTCCATTCCCCTAATTCCCTTTATCAACAACCCTTATCATCAACTGAACAACCTCTCCCCGTGTGCACGAGACTACCTCTACTGACACTTCAGTTGATGATGGACAAGTGACAGTCTGCATGCACCGGAGATTGTCAAATTCGATATCACATCGAAGCAGTTTGGAGATGGTGGCTGCTTGTCTGGGTATTTGGCCGAGCCCGGGCACATACACACCCATCCATTACCGGCGGTTGTGTTCACGACGGGACCTTCCCAATTCGGATGTTAGGTAGGCGACTTCCCCAGATCTAGTTACCCGATCCGACGGCACTTACCTTGGGTAGATTTGATAAGACCGGAGATAATGAGATGAACGACTGCGATGATGATTGATCAACCCCAGGTGGCAAAAACCGGGGATTATGGCCACCGTACAGAGACATCTTGCCAATTGTCGGCCCGCTGTAGTACAGATAATGTTTCCGAGCCATCTGGTGCCTGGTGCCTGTGCCTGTGCCTGGTGCCTGGTTATCTGTTTGGTGCCTGGCTATCCGTCTGGTGCCTGGCTATCTGTCTGGTTATATCCGGTGATCGCGCCTGCGCTGCATCCCTGCGCTGCGATGCGATGCGATGCGATGCGATGCGATGCGATGCGATGCTTCCCCATGAACCCTTTCATGTGCATCTTGACTACCTACCGTCGGAGCTCTAACACCAGCTCTTCATTTGGACTTTTCCCTTTCAAGGTCTCGCTCCAGTCGACTAAGGTAGTTACCTCTTATCCACCCCTTGATTTCTCAACCAAAAGAAGACAAAACAAACACAAGGTCTAAGATAAGGCCTATCCATCACGGGACTACCGTCTCATCCTCCCCCACCCTTCCATCTGCCCAACCTTCATCATCCCAAAGACACCTACCAGATACTCGCGACTCGATATGGACGTCTCGTGCCCAACTGCCCATCCTCGGCGGTCGAACCTAAACGCTCGATGAAACATCACCACGCTGTCACGTCGACAAGTGGAGGCACTCAATCCCACATGGCACGGAAATTGCATACCCTTTTTTCGCACGTGAAGACATGGAGATAACCGGTCCCCCACAGTGTCACATCACGCTACGTCCTTGTCGGCCTGTCGGGTCAGTGGTCACTTGTGGTCGAGCAACGGTTCCCTCGCCGTGTCCCATTGATCTCGAACCCCGACGCCAGCTTCATGGACATGGTTACCTCTACTCAACCCGGTGAGGTGGATAGGGTCAGTACAGGACGAGATATGGATGGAATGATGGAACATTCACCTCAGGTATACCTACCTCTGCACACCTTCGGGGATGGCAACGTTGCGAGATTGATATTTGCTACCTCTACATCTGATCCAAGGGGATGGGGAGGAGGGAATGGTTAAGGGTAGGTATCTTGAAGTTGAAGTTGGGATAAATGGCAGTATGAGATTGTGTACCTCCAAGAAGTTCAGATTTGGTGAGGTACTTTCATCATAGGTAGTTTCCTCCCCTCTCACTCCTCCCCAGCCTTCTCTTGAGGAGGAATCTACTCACCGTGACCGATTGTACGCCTTTCATTTCACTTGATCAAAATCCTACCTTTTCAGGTGGTAGGTGTAGTGTGGATATGTAGTAGTGTCTGCCATGTATCAAAGCATTGTGCGGCTGCAGAATGATTATGTCAAATGTGTCAAACGGTTCCCACTTGGCTGCCGATAGGTTGGAATTCCGAAGCTAGAATCTTGGTACCTTGCAGCATCGAGAAGACCAAAGGTTAGCGGGTACCTTAAAATGGAAATAACGGGATTTACAATGTCTGACACTAGTGTCTTTTAGGTGTGCATTGGGCCCCACTATTTCCAACTGGGAATTTTGTTTGGGTGTTTGTAACCAAGATTTTTTGGGAGATGCGGAGGGTGACTCCGCTAAACGTTTTAGTTGGCCAGCAGGCCAGGGCACGTATCACCTTTCAGGTCAGGTACGTTGTATGGAGCTACTAGCCCGATGCAACATTCAACGAGGCATCGGACCGGACCTTTCCTTTCCTAGGTCGGTTCCTGTTCCTGCCAGGCACAAGGCACAAGGAACCGCTCGACGACCTGATTGATGATGGTGATGACGATGAGGGGGTTCACATGGAAAGTTTCCGCGTGCCTGTCTTGATGGCAACACCACAGAAACTTGGAAGAGATGGTTGGATGGGCCTGGCCAACTGGTGCTTGCTGGCTTTACTGTGGTGTCGACATTGAGTCCAGTTGGAGGCCAAGGGGAGGATAAAAGAAGCTTCAAGTCCTCCCCTTCCGAGATGTTGTAGTCTAGTTCATCAGACAAGCAAACAACACTCCCTCCTCTCCTTTTGCGCCATACACTACATCAGTCTGCGGCATCTCCATTCATTCATTCGTTCATTCGTTATGATGTTCTCTATCAAGGCGGCCGCACTGGCTGTCCTTTCCTTCTCTTCATTCCTTGTGGATGCTGCGCCTGCGCCTATCTGCCCGGGCACCAACGTTACCTCTACTGACACCAACGTGACTGCCCCTGATCGTGCAGACAGTAGCGGATATAAAAACGTTGTTTACTTTACAAACTGGTATGTGCCTATCAATCCTCAAACCTTCGGGCTGAACAGTTTGCTGACTTCTTCTTTCCTTTCCAGGGGCATCTACGGCCGCAACTACCAGGCTGCCGACCTTCCAGCCGACAAAATCACTCACGTCCTGTACTCCTTTGCCAACCTCAAAGAAGACGGAACTGTCTTTTCCTCAGACACCTGGTCTGACACGGATAAGCGCTATCCCACTGACTGTACGTTCTCCATCATTTTCACCACCACCCCCCAACTCAAACTAACACAACAATTCCAGCCTGGAACGACAACGGCACCAACGTCTACGGCTGCGTCAAACAACTCTACCTCCTCAAAAAAGCCAACCGCAACGTCCGCGTCCTCCTCTCCATCGGCGGCTGGACCTACTCCCAGACCTCCCCCAGCCGCTTCGCCCTGACCGCCTCCACCGCCGAATCCCGCACCAAGTTCGCCACTTCGGCCCTGACGCTCGTCAAAGACTGGGGTTTCGACGGCATCGACATCGACTGGGAATACCCGGCCTCGGAAACCGAAGCCCAAAACTTTTTGCTTTTGCTCAAGGAAATCCGCTCGCAGATGGACAAGTACGCGGCCGCCCACGCCGACGGGTACCACTTCCTGTTGACCATGGCTGCCTCGGCGGGTCCGTCCAAGTACGGCGTCTTGGAATCCTCGATGAAGGAAATCGGCGAGACGCTGGACTTCATGAACCTCATGGCCTACGACTACGCGGGCGCTTGGGATAAAAAGGCCGGTCACCAGGCTAACTTGTACCCGGACGAGAAGAACCCTGACACGACGCCCTTCTCGACTGATAGGGCCGTCACGGATTACATCAAGTTCGGTATCCCTTCCAACAAGATCGTTCTCGGCATGCCGCTGTACGGCCGCGCGTTCGCGTCGACTGATGGACCGGGTACCGCGTACTCGGGCGTCGGAGAGGGGTCGTGGGAGAAGGGTATTTGGGATTACAAGGTGTTGCCGAAGAGTGGAGCCAAGGTGTTTTTGGATGAAAAGGTGGGTGCCAGCTGGAGTTATGATGAGACGAACAAGGTCATGGTCAGCTATGATACGCCCGAGATGGTCAAGCAGAAGGTGAGCTACATCAAGGAGAAGGGGTTGGGCGGTGCCATGTACTGGGAGGCGTCGGGCGATCGGACGGATAAGGACAGCTTGATGACGGTGGTGAAGGATGGGTTGGGAACGCTGGACAGCGAGAAGAACTTGTTGGAGTATCCGGACAGTCAGTATGATAACATGAAGAAGGGCATGTCGTCGTGAGTGGGGGGAGGGAAGCAAGGAGGTGTGGCGGGAGGTTATCTTTTTCATTTCTACCAGATTGGAGTTTCGATTCTTTGTATATGGTCGGTACGGTTGCTGGACTTGCTCGTTGGTTTGAGCACTTTTTTCTGTCTTATTTTCTTTCTTTTCGTTAGCATGGGTTGCGGGTTGGACGATTTGGGTACTTGGATCACGACTTCATTTCTTTCACAAAATATTCGTGTCGCTACATGTTATAGAGTACCGTTTGATAGGGATATTGATAACAAAGTTCTATTCTGAAAGCACAAGGCTGGAGTTGTTGACAACAACTATGTGTGACTGCGTTGTCGGCCGGCCAATATCTTCCCAGCTGAACTGCTGATCCTAGAGGTACTTCCACACATAAGGTACTTGGAGAAGTCTTCATACCTCTACTAAAGTGCCAACCTGTGCCCCCTTCCAATTTGTTTCTTAATTTTTTTTTTTTTGTTCAGATTAGATCATCCCGTACAAGTTGAAAAGGAAACGACATCTATCTTACAATCCTTTTTCTCCCCCAACTCTCACATCCACAAGACGTTCTCTGCCACTTACGATACTAAAATAGGTTGTACACAAAGAAACTCCTAATCCCAAACTTCCTCCCAGCACCATCAAACCTCCACAACTTCCTCGAGCAGCAAGATAGAGGTAAGTACTTTTCCCTAGGTAGGTACCCAGGTACTAGGTACCTACCTACCTACCTCCCATCCCCAGCCCCCCTCTTCAATACTCCCCCCTCTCACTCTCAATCCCCTCCCTCCTCCTCTTCCCACCCGCCTTCCCACCCCCCATAATAGGTTTAAAAAACCCATATAAACCGTCATTCTTCGTCTCCTGATCTTTCGTCCTCCAATGCCCACACTTTTTTCTAATCTTATCATCACACTCCCCCACCATTTTTGGGTCGTTTTCATTCGTCTGGCGACACGCCTTCCACGCCGCCTCGCACATCAATCCGGGCACGGTATAATGAAACAACTCCATCTTGGGGCGCAAATTGTCCTTGTTGCAGATACATTCGTATTGCAGCGTCTTGTATGAACAGACATTAATGCGGACGCCCAAGAGGTCGGTGCCGGGCATCCCTGTGCCGCAGATGGAACGACAGGTGGAGGAGTGGGAGTCGCACCAGTCGGATTTTTGGGCGTCGGGAACGGCGGAGACGGGGAGGGTGGGGGAGAAGTCGTAGCTTTGGACTAGGGGGACGAGCGCGGGGAGGAGGAGGAGGGAGGAGAGGAGGAGAGCGGAGAAGGTGGGTGGGAACATCTTTTGTTGGGCGGGCGGGAGTGAAAGGGGTTGAAGGGGCTTTGTTGTTGTTGTTGTTGTTGTTGTTTGTTTTGATGAGTCAAGTTGGTTGGTTACTGCTTCGTGTAGTCTCGAGCTTGTAGGACGGAAAGACAGGGCAGGACAGTTAGGAATGCTGGGCTTCGAGTGGAGACTAAAAGGGTTGTGAATAGGAATCTGAATAAGAGATGGTGAGCTTTATATACCTTATCACGGTACATTCTCATCCTCTCCTAGACACACGGGTCTACATATGCTTGCTGATGTTGAAAAAAGGGGCGGGAACGTGCCGTGGTCTTTGTTTACTTTGACTTGGCGGTCTTACCCGCTTCTCTGTTTCATATGAGCCGCTTGTTCCCGAGGACTCGTGGTCGAGAAACAATGAAACGCCAAGGGGTCGAGTTATTTGTGTCTAGAGAAGACACGGGTAGAACAATTGTAGTCAGAACGGGAAGAAGTTGGGGGACAAAGGCTTGCTTAACATTGTGTAAGCCGAGAGCTGCACTCCACGCACTTTTAACGTCTTAGCTAGAAATGTTAAAGATGAAATATGTTGAAACTTACCTACTGCAAGGGAGTGATCACAGTGAGCGACATGGTGGTGGTGAAAGTCTTGATTGATCGAGAAAGAAAGGAAAGATGAAGGAGGATGAGATCCGACTTATATACAGGGTAGCCATGTGTGGATCGTATCCACTAATGCCAAGGGAATGCCAAGAACTGGTGATGGCTTCAACAAAATACATTTCTTGGTTCACATCCTTAATGAAACTAAACAAATTATGCGTAGTTTTAGGTCTTCATGGAAAAGAGACGGGGAACAGTATATTCAAACAAAACAAACGCCATTGCGGAAAGTACAGGATAACTTTCCCAAGCACCGACCTGGAAAGAAACAACAACCCGGTGCAACCTTCATGGACGACCGCCAAATTGATGTCGTAGATTTGCCTCCATCATCGGCTTCGCATCCTCTCGCAACTGATCCATATCCTTCATCGCACGATGTAGCAACGCTTCAATTTCGTGTTCATCTAGCATGCCGATACCTGTATCAGCAACCGCTCGGCGCAGCACTCGGTACGTTGCCAAACTCCGCTTAGCTAGTTCAGAGCTCCAGCCGTTTATCATGTGTGTCATGTTGAGAGTGTCGTCCGTTATTTGAGACCAGCCCATAGGTCCGGGTTCGAAGTGTGAAGTTCGTTGCTTCAAGTTTTCATACTCGCTTAAAATGCGATTCGCCTCGCGTGTATAACGCCCAATGAATTTCGTGACCTTTTCCAGGGCTGAAGGGCCTTTCTCAGTGCCTTCTACCTTGGCACCAAACTTGAGAAGCATCTCAACAGTTTGGGGCCTGAGTGACGTGGCGGCAAGGAAGAGAGGCCCTTTGCCGTGGTAGTCAGTAGCCTCAGTATCCGCGCCGCTTTCAACTAGCAACCTTACTAGCTTCCTAAGCCCCCTAGCAGCGGCAACATGTAGGGGCGTTTTACCAGATTTGTTTTGTGCCTCTAAGTGAACACAATTCACAACTAGCATCCTTGCTAGTGATACAGCTGTATCCTCAACCTCAGTAGTGTACCAGATCTTGTGAAGGGCCAACTCGCCCTCACCATCTCGTAGGTTGGTATCCGCACCTTGCTCAATGAGGAACTTGGCCACAACCAAATTGCCCGACTCGACTGCTCGCATGAGAGCGGTTTTGCCGTATATGTTGGCCATGTCAAGACAAGCTCCTCTCCCAATCAGCACTGTGGCTAATTCGAGCCTATCCTTCGGGTACGTCTGCTGCGAGCACTCCATCAGAGCTGTGTTACCGTCAAAGTCGATGGTGTTGACATCAATAACCCTGTTAGCTAATCTCTTCCCAATCTCGACGTTATTGCATCTGGCCGCAACGTGTACCAAAGTCCGTCCGGATGCATCCAACACATTAACGGAGGCCCCATAGTTGAGTAAGATGGCGAAACACTCAACATATCCAGCGTCCACTGCTTCATACAGTGGAGATCGTTTATTCCAACCAACATCCACTTTGGCCCCCGCTGCAATCAAGAGGTGCATAATGTCCCGTTGGTCGAGTCTGGCGGCCAGAGCTAAAGGTGTTGTCTCAATTTCGTTATGGCCCGTGTTGATTTCTTCAGCTCCAATTTCACGCAGAAGGTGGCGGACGAGGCCACCGTACCCTACAGCCACGGCAACATGGAGGGTTGTAGACAAACCACTCACAGGATACAATACGGTGTTAAACCCAAAGAAAGGCGCCCAGGTGCGAAATTGTACGGAACCAGGCTCACAAAGGCCCATCGCTGTCCTCATAATCTCGAAATCATCACACAAGTCGCCTTTGCGCAGGTGGTAGCCCCAAAAAGCTCTCGAATATTTCAGGAAAGGGTACTCGCGTTCGAGGAGGGAAGAGTCGGAAGCGCGATGGATAACGTCGGGATCCAAAATGGAAATATACCGCACGCAAACCCGGGCAAGTTCCCCATGGGCCTGGTTCTCCCTGATCGAGGAGCGCCATGACCCTGGCGCTGTGGAGAGTTCCGATTTGGCCTGCAAGAACTCTTTCGCGGTTTGATGCAGAAAGTACACTTCTCGCTGGTAAATTGAGACAAATAGTCCACATATCGTTCTGAGACGTTTTGAAAAATCTTCCTCATCTTCCAGGTCCAGTTCTTTACAAGATTTTATGTCAGGCTCCATATTGACCACAATCTGCATCTCAGAGAGAGTCAGGGTGCGCTTGGTAGCAAGCATGACACGCAAAACTCGTCGCAATGTTGTACGTAGGACACCCTGGGGCCGATTGAGAATCCGCTCATATGCATCCTCGACTGTCCGAGGAAGTTTCGCGATGGCAGCCTTAAACCCTTGAGCTGTCCGCTTCAGAGAATCGCTTGTGACCAGGGTGTTCAAATGGTCAAAGACAAGATAAACCCAGAGATAGGTTCGATGCTTTGTCTTGTTGAGTTCCGCCCAAAGGGTATCCCTGAGTTGATTTTTGAGTCCATATTTGTGTACGAATTGCTCGACGCGAACTTGAATAACATGGTTGATCTCTGTGCTAATCTGGTCTGATTGGTCTTCCTTTTCCCCTGGGATTAGAACGCGCGGAAATCGTTGCAGCATGTCGCCATACTTGAAAGGGGAAATCACATCCCCATACGGGCGAGATGTAAGAAGAAACTTGACATGGCTTTCTCCCGCTTGAATGAGGTTGTGTACCAACAGTTTGAACTCGTCGGGCTCGCATTCATCAAGAGCGTCAAGCACTATGATGATGGTGCCCGCTCTTTCATCATGCGTTGCATCCTTGAAGACCCGCCATAATGAGGATGTCGTTCCGATTAGGCCGTCTCCATTGCGATCATGTTCTTCGAGAGCATGCTTGATCAATTCTGGCTTTTGGCCAAAAAGCTGATGCAGAAGAGCACAAAGGGCCTGCTTGACTGTGCTTTGGTCCCCATCCTTGAAAAAGAAGTAACAAACAGTTGCAGTTGGGCACCGTTGTGGCAGATACTGGTCAATCAAGTATTTGGACAAGACGGACTTCCCGCATCCCGGGTCTGCTGTGATCAAAAGTGGTCCTGTTTTGAGCTCCAGCCAGTCTTGGAAATTCTTGTGCTGGACAGCCCAGACACAAGTTCCTTGGACCCGTTCTTCGACACGACTTTTGTACCATTCATAGGTGACATCTCTCTGGTTGTCTGTAAGACGGAAGAGGCGTAGGCATTTCTTCTCTTTTTCCTTGAGCTTATTTTCGGCGCCCTTGCGAACAAGATCCTGGACGTCTTGCAGAGCTTGGAGAACGTTGGTATTTGACTCCAAAGATTTATCACTGTTTTGCTTGAGAAGGTCGGAAGTGAGTGTCTGGTGCACATTGTGGTATTGCTGTATGTCTTGATGGAGGAGGCGCTCTTGATCCTTGATAGCGGCTATTAGTTGGCCCCATACGTTGGATGAAAGATCCTGAACGAAGCGCGCAAGGCCACCCTGGTGATATCGGAGAACAGTGCGGACCTGGAATTCAAGCAAGTGCTGATAAAGAGTGATATATTCATCTTGAACACTCTCCGTCCAGATCATAGTGTTGGCAAGCTGACGCTCAAGCGTAGTCCAGAAGGCGATGCGGGATGTGACGTATGAGAAACCATTCCTTTGGGCTTCGTTGGCAATGGCAGGTTGGGTGAGGATGGGGAGAACAAGGCACACGCCAGCCCAGGCAAGGGAAGCCTCCGGGGAAGCCTTGACGGCCTCGCTGATGAAGTTTTGAAGCGCCAACACCAATTTGCCAGCTTTGTTGATTGATGATCTTGCCAAGCCTTCCTCTTGGGCCTGCTTCAATGCGTCCTCAATGGCTCGGTCGAGGACTGCCTTGGTTGTGGGTGTCTGGTCCACGAGTGAATCCGAATGCGCAGTGCGTCCTGGAATTGCGATGGCATTAGCATGTTGATTTGCCGGAGCATGTGATGCTAATCGTCACCTGAGCTCTTGACCGTTAATGCTTGAAGAACTTGTCTCTCGTAATTGGCAATCAAGCCAGACTTGTCGGGATCGTTGGATGATTGAAGGGCCTCGTATGCGCGGTCCCATGAGGTCTCGGGCTTGGTTGTGACATTTTGGCAAGGTGGAGTGTTTGGTTGTGCGGCCTCAACAAAGGTGTGCCTTGCCCTTGGGCGAGGAACGGAAGCAGTAATGGGTTCAGGAGTTTTGAAAGATTTGCGAGTTCCCAAGTGATGCTTCCGTGCGGCCTGTGGACGGGTTTCTTTACGGCTACTTCGGTGAAAAAGACACATCATGATGAATGCTGGTGAGTTGTGCTGCTTTCCCGAGAGCAATCGACAAGATGCTTGGTGCGTCGGGGGGAGAGGGCACAAATTGCCTCAGCTCGGGGAAAATGATTGCTCTGAAAATGTGGCGCACATATTTGAGGGTTGAGCGATAGATAGGAGGGGAAACGACCACCCAACTTTCCAGTGAGATGGTATCGCGGTATCATTGGTAGAAGTATCGTTGTATTGAATGCCTGTATGGTCTAGAATGAGGTCAGTTCGCACAGGTAAGGCTTTGTGCATAGGCGAGGGAAGATGATTCGCTGAGTCGAGGCCTCGCCCATGGAAACGTACATTTTAATGGGCTGTGCCGCGGCGATGCCAGCTTGAATGAAGGGAATCAGCCAAAGGCTCAAAGTTGATGACGATGTTGCTGGTAGACGACCGGATAGTGGTCCCATTATGGCAAGCCGGGAGTCCATGTCGAGGATTGGGTGGAAAATGGAGAAGATGGAGACGGAAACAAGTGAAGATGGAACTGGAACGGGCCGCAATGTGGATGATGGTCTCCTCCAGAAAGGGAACTGCGAAGGTTCGGGTTGCGGGGACCGGGGCAGGACTTGGGTCGGTTTCGAAGCAGATCCACTTTTGTTTTCCTTCTGACCAATAGATAGGTTTTCTTTGGCTACAATCTGCACGTGCAGGCGTCCGCCCCGTTGGGCATGTGGGGTTCGGGTGTTTACAGCGTCTTGTTCCCCTGGGCCAATGATTTGTACAGGAAACAACGCCTTTAATTTTCAGAGCTTTCAGTGTCTCTGGTCATTGAGACTGCCACGTCAAACACTGCACTCCTCCAAACCCAGGCTTCCACTCTGTCTTCCTTCGCTTCTTCCCCTTCCATCCGCTGGAGGAACCTAAGGTCGGCAGTCAGCTCCTTCAAAATGCGCCTCGTCCCCAGTTCCTAGATCGAGGCAATGGAAAGCCTCCATCCAGCTCTCAACCCACGTAGAGATTGGAGGGAAGTCCCATATTGTTGATTGACCAAACGTTACCTACCTATGAATTTGACACGTCAATCCATGTGAGGCTTCATCTCCAGACTCCAGACCGTCGTCATCAGCCCATCAACGAAACAACCGCGACTTGTCCCTGCGTCGCCGATCCGTTCCTGCTGCCGCTTGCCTCTGCCTGATGCATGAGAAATTGAAAATATGCCAATCGCCGTCCATTTATGCTCAGCTTCCGCATCGACCAACCACCCCGGGCCCTGTCCCTAAGAGCCACTCGGCCCACTGCCCTACAGCCGCTTATCCACTCAATCCACTCGGGAGGCCATCACCGACACATTTGGGCCACGTCGGTCATGTTCAAAACTTTTCAACATTTCTAGACTCTTACACCTCAACAACTTTACATCACCACTTTGTAGATTATACAATACACAAACACTTGCCCAAGCTGGACACTCCCCAGAAGGAAGCGCTCCGTGGTTTCCTCCGGTCCATGTCGACAACTACCGAAACCACGGCTCCGCCAACCATCACCGCTTCCGCCGCCGGTACCACCACCATCAACACCAGCAGCACCAACACCACCACCAACCTTGCTGGAAGCCCGCTATCACCAACAACCATGGCTTCCCCTTTCTCCCCTTCCTCGGCGAACATGGACCCCACCCAAGCCGTCGATGGTCTTGTCCGGGCCATGCGCGACCTGACAGCCGACAGCAACTACAAGCTGGTCGCCGACGTCTTTGGTCAGTTCATTGTGCTCAAGGAAAAGAACGAGCGGCTGTCCATTTCCCACCGTGAGGTTCTCGACGAGTACCATCGCTACCGCTCCGAACTGGACGACTGGAAGAAGCGCCTCGACAAGGAAAAGGAAGGGCTCGAAGACGTGATCCAGTCCAAAGTGCAAGAGGTCCTGCACCTCCATGCCATGCGCGCCAAATTGCAAGGGGATTTGGAGGACAGTGCCAAGAGGGCCGCCATGGCTGCCGAAAATGCCGAGCGTGAGCTGATGAGGTTAAAGGAGGACAAGGAGAAAGAGTTGGATGAGTTGAAGAAGGACAAGGAACGAGAGCTAGCGGCGCTAAAAGAAGACAAGGAGAAGGAGTTGGCCGCATTGAAGGAGGATCAAGAGCAGCAGCTGACCAAGCTTAGGGAGGACCAAGCATATGAACTTGCCAAACTCAGGGACGACATGGGCACCGAGTTGAGTGACATGAAATCTCTACGCGGGATGCAGATTTCAGACCTCGAAGCAGCCAAGGCCGCTCTCGAAAAGTCAAAGGAGGAGCTTGAGAAAGCTGCTGCCCAAGCTGCCGAAGCCGCCGCCGAGGAGATTGCCGCACTGTCCAACGCCAAGACCCTTCTCGAGGCATGGAAAGCGCAAGCCGAAGCCGACCTCGCATCGCTGCAGGAATCCAAGACCACTTTGGAGAGCGACAAGACGAAGAACGAGGCCGAGATCATTTCCCTCAAAGAGATTGTCGCCACACTGGAGGCTCAGTTCAAAGCAATCGATGACGCCCTAACGGCCACCAAAGCCGAGTTCGAGTCCCTCAAGATCACCGAGGCTGAAAAGACAACTGAGATTGAGAGTCTGAAGGCATCGCTCAAGGCCGCTGAGGAGGAGGTCGTCTCTCTCAAGCACACATTGGCCGAGAAGACTGCAGAGATCGAGGCCCTGTACAGCAAACTCAAAGCCGAGACCATCCGTGCGGACACGGCCGTTGCCCGGTCTGCAGACCTTCAGAACCGACTTGACGAGACAGAAGACAGCCTCCAAACAGCCGAGGAGAAGCTGGATATTCTGGCGTCGTATCAGATTAAGCTTCATACCGACAGCGAGGACGTCTAGTGAGTTTTTCCATCTTTTCTGACTTCTGGCCATTCTTCCCACCGTGTTCACTTTGCCTCACTCCCTCAAGGAAGTCCTGGATTTCAGCTGCTAACCCGTGCTTAGCGTCGAAATCCTCGACAAAATCTGGACCTCCATCGTCACCCTCGTCGAATCCACCTTCCGCCCCTCCCTTCCCGAGCCCATCCTCTCTGATCCCTCCTGCTGGGCCAACCTCCGCAACTCGCCCTACCTCAAACACGCCACTCAACTCCAAATCCCCTTGCCGCAATCCAACTCCCCAGCCGCCAAGGGCATGCGCATCTCCGCCGTGCTCGCCGTCCTCTCCCGCGCTTTACACCGCCACCTTTTCCGACCCGTTTACCTCCTCGACGATGACGACGAGAACCTAGTCAAGTTCCTCCGCGTCTTGGAAGACGAAAACCCCGCGCGAGAACTACATCTACGATCAACCCTACTAGCCACCATGCCCGAGCGCCAAATCGAGCAGGGCGCAAGGCGAGTAAAGACGGTAGTAAGGGAAGTCTCCTGGCTCGTACAACACCTCTTGTCCGCCCTAGCGTTCGAGTCCTTCGTCTCCGGCCTCGAACAAGCGTGCAAGCTCGCCTGCGAGCAATGGATGCGGATCCAACTAGCCAGCATGAAAATCGAGCCT
The DNA here is from genome assembly GCF_000213175.1 of Neurospora tetrasperma FGSC 2508. Classification (NCBI taxonomy): domain Eukaryota; kingdom Fungi; phylum Ascomycota; class Sordariomycetes; order Sordariales; family Sordariaceae; genus Neurospora; species Neurospora tetrasperma. The sequence continues at coordinate 578,337 of NW_009799100.1, read as the reverse complement.
TACTTCGGACCGCCCTACGATGACTTTGACTGGCAAGTTCTGGACCTGCCTGAATTTGTTTCCTCCAACTCTCACCAACAGCGGCCCTTTTCAGTGACGCTCACAGACGGCGGCGACGGCGACGACGGCGCATCCACAATCGGAGCCGGCGCCCCGTTATCTACCCCCGGGCCAGACTCAGATAGCAAGGGGCATAACCTCGCGCACTCCCATTCCCACTCGCATCTGCACAACCATCACGAAGATCCTCAGAATTCAGATACCCCGCAAGAAGAAGAGATCGACCCAGATGATATCCTCCTCGTAGTCTGGCCATCCATGTGCTCCGTCGAAGACGGCGACATCATGAGCATCACCCAGGGCCTGGTAATTTCCAAAGAACAAGCGCGGCCCGCATTGGAAGAAGTCCGTCGGTCCAAATCCCAGGGCGGGAGCGGGTTGAATCGCGATGGGAGCTTGAACTCGAATAATGGAGCGCCTGGGATGCCGATGAGACCGGGGTCGACCACGAGGAGGGGGGCAGCGAGAGGGATGAGTATTGCGGCGGAGGATAGAAGGAGGGGGGAGAGTCGGAGTCCGGGTACGAGTAAGAGGAAGAGTTTCTTTGGGATGGGTGGTGGGGATAAGGCGGAGAAAGGGGAGGGTGGTAAGGGGGAGGGGGGTGGGGAGGATTAGTGTGATGGAAAGAAGAGAGAGAGAGGAGAGAGGGGTCGGTAATGAGTGGATGGAGTCATGATTGATGGATTTAATGATTGGATACATACGTGGAACACGAACATGAAGGGAATATGATGTGATGACGGATAGATACGACTTGGGATATGGGAGATAATGGGGTATGTACTAGCATAACTACACGAAATCACGATATCATGAACTTGCTTGGCGTTGCGTTCTTTTCACTTGGGTCATGGTCTTGTCTTGTCTTCAGTGGGCAGTACGAGCGCGACAACTTGAAGCGTACCATAACATTTATGGGCTGTACTCGAAGTCAGTCAGTCAGTTGGGCTCTTGATGTTGTATCTCGCGTGGAGGGTCATCTACCTACCTGGAAGCTGGATATTATCGAGGAAACTTGATAATCATTGACTTCCTCAAAGGTAGTTTTACACAACACCTACATGTAGCTCGCCCACAAGTATGTCGCAATGCCGGACTTCATACCTACCAACCTGCCAATCATTCTTCCGTTAAATAAGTGCCTGCACAGCACGGAGGACTCGTACCACCTCAACCCCCTTATTTAGAGGTACTTTCATCTGGTCACCGGTCGCTAAATTTTTCTTGGGTCTCTTTTCTCAACGCCGTATTTCTTGCCCAGGGGCGATTCATTCATCTCGTCCTCACATACAATCACCTCTAGCAGACGACTGTCGATACTGGGTAAACGGGGTGTTCCACTATTCCCAGGCACTCCTGTTAAGCGGTTTGTATATGTACTTCTTCTTAACAGTGATCGGCATATATCCCGGGTTACATATAGCCCAGGTCCAATCCAGGTCCAGATCCGGTCCAGGTCCATAAAACAGCACCTGCCTACCTACCTAGATAACCGTTGCCGGTCGCTCGATCCTACAATACAATACTGGTTTGTTTGTTAGTTTGGTTCTTGGGACCCACCTATAGATAGGGGTGTAGATGGTTAGTGCGTATGGATGTACGCCTTCTGATTGGTTCAATAATGCTAAGCTGATCCGTGCGTCTGTTTAGTTATAATCGATATGGGACAATGATAGGAGTCAAAAGCGCCACATGCGCACCTTACCACGCCTACGGGAGTGTAGGACTCTCTTTTGGGCCAGATTATAGGGGATTATAGCGCTTACCCGTGCCTAGAAGCTTGTTAATTGTGTTAAAACTACTGTTATTTAAACGCTTCTAATAGAGCGTAATTTTTGAATAGTTTTATTTAAACGATTAAATGGGCAAATTGATTAGATTAGTTAGAATTAGCTAGAATTAGTTGCTCGATTTTACGGTTAAAGAGGTTAGATTTCTCTTTTATTTATAAGATTCTTATATTTATAGTTGTATATTTATTCCTATATATTATTTACTTTTTACTCCAATTTTATTTTATTTTATTATTCTATCTAATTAATTAAATTGCTTCGATAGATTTACCTATTTGTACGATAGTTTGTAAGCTTCTTTAGTTCGTTAATTGAGCTAATTATATTATTAGATTTAATTCGGCTAACCCCGTCTCCTTTAGTAAGTACGACCCTTATTTTAACGAGGAGATGGATTTTGATAAGTATAATTTTGGTGCTTTAACTTATCTATTTAATAACGATAATATTAATAATAATGATAATTATGCTAGTCCTCTCGTTGTAATGCTTTATAGATAAGTAATGCGGGAGATTTGTTTAAATTGCTTTAATATATTGCCTTTTTTTCCAAGAATAGTACGACTATTGTACTTTGGTAGTAATAGAAATGGCTACCCTACCCCGCGATATTGTTAATTTGATAGCTGAGTCTCTTAAAGAGAATGAATTACTAATTTATTACCTTCGTTATTTAGGCCTTCGTCTTTGTCTCCCGGCTGTACTTGGTAAATCGATCTTTCTATTTATATAAATTATATATTAATAATAATTTAATTACCCTAGCGTATCGGATTAGTATTTTAATAGCGCCCGGCGCGCCCAGCCCGGTTGCTTTGCCTTTTTACGGTTGTACTAGCCTAGTATTGTTTACCCCCGGCTTCAAAGGTCCTACGCCGCTACCGATTAATTATTTCCCCCCTTGTACTCCCTTTAGTAATATATTTAATATTTCCTTTACCCGGTATTACATTGACCCGGCCCGTAAGTCGGTGCCTATATTGTATAAGGAGTGGATTATAGTTAAAACGCTCTGCTTTTACATTAATTTTACTATACTTTAGATTATTCGTATCCTTAATATTATAGAGCGGTAAGTCTTATATGTTATTACTGTAGTTGCCCAGCCTGGGTACGGATTATGTGGTCGCTTGCCTATTGTGCCGTTAGAGATTTGCTAAGAAGTTACTATATTTTTGTAGATTCTTTGTAAGTCTAAGCGATTTCTACCGTGGTTAGAGGTCTGTAGAGCTCTTCTATTATTCGAGCCGTATAGAGCCCGTACGATTTAAGCTGCTATGTAATAATTTGGCACCCGGCGGATTCTTTAGCTAGTCCGCTAGCCCTTTACCCCTAAGAATTAGTAAGCGCGCTTATAGTTTGTGCTTTGTTGGGCTATATTAATATTATTTTAGTGGAAAAATTGGATATAGTTTGACGAGATTTGGGTTAATAGCCTTAGCTTTAGGCGTAAATGTATTACTATATTCCTAGGAGAAAACTTTAATAATATAGCCTAAACGTGCTGACCCCAACCCCGGTCACCCCCTACCCTCGGTTATGTAATTTCATTACTAGAAGCTAGATAGCATTGTAAATTGGCTACTTTTGCAGCGTTTTCAACGGTTCAAAATGTTATAATTCTATCCCTAATACTCTTTAATAATATAGAGAATTGGCTGGAGGGCTCTCCCAAGCTCTTAAAGCGGTCTCGTCATCGTCGTCGTTGCCGTAGTAACCCTTCTTCGCTTGAGACCCTCCTTTAAGGCATTACAAGTTTGAATAATCTCTTCTATCCATATAAACTTATTATTACCCCCTTCTTTAACCTTCCTTTTACCTTTAGGCTTTTATAATTCTAGTTGAGTCTATAAATACTAAATCTAGTAATCCTTAGTAGCGAATTTAGTATTTTTAATATTAAGGGCCTTAGCTACCTTAGTAAAAGTAGTCCTAATATTATAGTCGATAGAGGAGAAGTTGTAAATGCCTCCTAGTGTATCCCTAGACTTCTAAAGGGTAGGAAAAATAATATTACCTTATAAAATAGGTTTAAATAGTGGTATTTTAGGTGGTAAAGGCTAGGCTAGTAAAGTATTATTATTAATAATTACCTCGGGGTTATCGATAATAATAAATCTATTTACTGGCTAGATTCCTATCTTTCTAAACCCTGATCAGAGGTTTCTGGTGCTTACCCCCCTTCTTAAGGCTTCTTAGTAATACTTAAGAAACCGTTGTTTATTTACTAATATAGATATTAGAAAGCTAGCGAAATCCCTAGTTAAGTCTTTAAAATATAATTTAACACCTGAAAAGATAGAGCGGTCAAGCGGTTGAATCTTATGAGAAGTATGAGAGGGTAAAAAGAATAGTTGAATATTGTATTTGTTACGCGATAATATACTTTATAAGTGATAATAATAGAGAACGATAGAGTGAGTAATTGGTTATTAAATAGAGTAATAGTATATAATAATTAACGATAGTCTTATTAAAGGAGGTTAAAGGTAAGAGCTATCGCGAGCCTCAACCTGGGACCTTGTATACGATTTTATTAAATATAAGTAAAATAAACGTTAGGTTGGTATAATATTAATTAATAATCCGTCAACTTTAATAGAGGTTAATAGGACGAATATTTTTATATAATGAATTATATGCTCTAGTGAATAATTATTATAATAAGATAAAGTATTTAGGTATTTACTAAAAATGCCTTATAATATCTCCCCCTCGATAAAAGGAGAAAAGTGCTCGCTATCTACGCAATATTATTAAATCTAACTATATATATAAAAGATCTTATTATTTATTAGAGCCTTTATCCAATAATTTATATTTAAATTAACTGTTAAATATATAAAGCGTACGACCTTCCAAATAAAATACCCAACTTAATAACCTAGTAATAATCCTTTAATAATTATAATTATAATATACTAAATGCTTATTAAATTCTTTATTATTTATCTCCTTATTCTTATCTATATAATACATATTTTAACGAGAATATTTACATTCTAGTAGAAAATCCTCCTACTCCTAAGTATTAGGAAGGTAACTACGGCGAGAGGAGTAGGCAGTAAATAAAGAACTAAAGTAAAAACCCGAATAGGCTGTTATAGAGTAGAATTTATTAAATAAACCGGTTAAGCTAGGTATATATAGTAGCGGAAGATTATTGGAGTAGACTCTATAAGGAGTAGTAATACTACGGATAATATCGAATATACAATTCCTACTAATAAATGAAGTTAGAGGGAAGTATTTAATACGAAGTTCCTATATTTTTCTAAATTTAATATAGAGAATTGTTAATTTTATTCATATTTTCTATACAATTTAACTCTAATATTTATTCGACGTTTTTAATACTATAAATTACGTATTAAAAGTATATTTTAATATATTTTTAATTTCTTTATTAAAAATAAAGTTAATATGTATAATAGGTTCTTTATTAATTTTAATAATATAATTGATTATATTCTCGATTATTAGAAGTTTATGTAAAATTAATTTAGCCGGTGCTATTTAAATATAATAGAAGTAGTTTAATCTTCCTAGTAGACCGCTAATTTACTTGGGGAGGCTAGTACTATAATTAGAATATTAAATAACCAATAAAATCATTTTCGAAGGGATACGGTTAATAAAATTAATAATTCTTTAACTTCTTCTATTAAAGGCTAAATTGAATATAGTTTCAATATTACGAATAAATTCATTCTACGAAAAGGAATAAAAGTTAGTAAATTAATATTTATACTTTTCTTTATTTTCTATATACATTTTAATAATTTTTTTTAATTTTAGTACATAAATTTTAATTAATTTTAATATTAAGATTAGCGCAATTTTAATTATAATTAGTAAGGGTACTAGCGAAAGTCGGATATATTTTTCCTTTATTATTACTTTTACTAATAATAATTAAATATAATTATATAATCCGGGTTGGAACTTTATATACCTTTTTTAGGGTTACTTTAGTAATTAGAATTTTAATATAAATTAAAATAGGAATAGCCCTAATTAGTAGCTATATAGCTTTACGAGTTTTATTAATTAACTAGGCGATTTCTCCGAACTTCTAAATATTAATAAAATTAATATTACTATTTTTAATAATATAACTATTAGGATATATATTATAACGCAAAGTCTATAGGTAGTTGTAAAGGCGTTAATTAGTAGTAATTAGCTCCTCTATATATTTTCTTCTAAAAATTATATTATTATATTTAATAGCAACCGTAGGAATTAAATTAAATATTCCTCTAATATACGCCGTTTAGATTTTAATATTATAAAATCCAATAATAATATTAAAGTCCTACTTTTACTAAATTCTATTACTATTATTAAAAATTAAGTTTTAAGGGAGTATAATTAATAAAAGTACGGACGTAAAATAGGTAAAATTACTATTAATAGCGTATAAAATTGCCGAATCTATATTAATTAATTCGTTCATACGCTTAATAATACTATAAAATATAAAGTACAGTTTATTTTTATATTATCTAAAGAAATAATTAGCGGTTATAATTGGTCTTAGACGTCTATTATTATCTGACTTCTTAATATTATAAATAAGAATACTTTAAATAAATTAAAAGAATTTAGAGGGAAGATAGTTAAGCGGGTTATAGATATTATAATTTTAACTTAAGGTATTACTCGAATTGATAATATATTTATAGCAAACGTAATTAAAGAACTATTTGAATTAGATTATATTTATTTATTCAATAAGATCGGCTATAAAGTTGGGAAATATAATATATATATTATTGTCTCCTCAACTAACAATCTTATTAGTAAACTTATTAATTATATAACGGCTAAGATATTTTATTATATTAATTAGCGCGCTAAATTAGGGATTGTACTCTAAAAACTATAGAGCGAGTTGCCAGTTTATAGTAAAACTATATAAATTACTATTATAGTTAGAACTATTAATCTAATTATTAAGAGTTATAATTATATTATTAATAGGCGGCGGGGACTCTATATTAATATTGGTTATATTATTATACTAAAAGCGTAATTTAGCGAATGTAGGATAAAGAAAGTAATAAATAGTAATTAGTTTAATAAAATTACTATATAAAGAAAGCTATAGTAGAATTAAGTAGTATAGAAATAGGGTAGGGTATAATAAAATTACTAGGGTAAGAAGGAAAGTCTAAGAGTAGCTAAGTATTTTTAACTCTTTTAAAAGTTATATATATATACTAAAACTCTTCCTTTACTAATACCTGCCTGCCGGGGCTATTTACTATATATAATTATAAATACCGCTACCTTCGTATAACCGTACGTACCTACCTAATTGAAATAGAAAGTGTTCTAATTAAAATTGTAAATAGCGTATTATATATTATCCTATATACTACTAGTAATAGGCTTACCTTACTTAAATACGTTTCTAAATACAATTTTAGAAATCCTAATAAAAAATATAAAAAATATAATTATCCATAGAAATATATAATAAAGGAATAATAAATAAAATTTAAAATAAAAGAAAGATTCTCAAACCCTTATAGTTTTTAATAACCTCCCCCTTTTTCGATAAATAAGTTATTACCCCCTCTATCAATTCTAATGCTTTAAACGATTAAAAGCTCCTCCAACGTGCCAAATTACCCTCTTATAGTTACTACGGAATAGTAATTCTAATAGGTACTCTATATCGAATTATTCTACTAATTCTTTCAAATTCCTTATAAATTTACTACGCAGCTCCTAAATATTATCCTTATCTTAATATCCGGTCTATTTAATTAAATATTATATATTTAACGGACCTTAATTTCTAATAATAAGATTTTCAACTTCCTACTCCTCCTACTTATTTACCTTAACCGACAGCGGTAGCGGAATTTTATAATTAAATAGATCCGAACTTTATACTAATTTACAAAAATATACTACGGATATAATAGAATAAGTACGCTAAATTCTAGGCAAGTTAAACTTATAGGCCAACGGGCCTACTCTTTCGAAAATATAGTAGGGACCTATTCGTTCCGCTAACTATTTCTTCTTTAGGCTTCCGAATAAATAATAACCTTTCCTAAAACGTAAGTAAATTTTATAACCTACCTCGAATGTTACTAAAAAATATTTAGAATTATAACGCTCTTTAGCAACTATCCTAACCCAATTAATAAATTCTATAGCTTTAAATTAATATTCTTAACAAATGAGAGCTAAGGATTCTATAGTAGTAGCTTCTTAATTGTCCGGTACAAGCAGATCGAAGGCGGCCCGTAACTTAAAACTATATACTAACTCATTTAGTAATAATTTAATTATAGACTAAATAGTATTATTTAAATTATATTACAATACCGCTAGTATTAACGTTCAAAGAATAATGTTTATTATATACTATATATAAATAACTATTTTAGTAATTTAGTTAATTCTCTCCGACTATTTATTAGTTTAAGCGTAGTACGCTATTAAAAATAGTAGATTGACGGCTAACGCTTCGAAAATACTCTTTTAAATTATTGAAATAAATTTAGGATTCCGATTATTAATAATTACTACTTGTAAACCTTAATCGTAGAGTTATAAAGTTCGAAGTAATACTTTAGCTATTATAGGGCATTCTTGGTGGATACCTAGACGCTCTATCTTATTATAGTAGTTGTTTACTAGAGTATATAGTTTATTATATAAGAGTATTCATCCTATTAACCTTTATTAAGGTTGACGGATTATTAATTAATATTATACTAACCTAACGTCTACTTTATTTATATTTAATAAAGTCGTATACGAAGTCCTAGGTTAAGGCTCGCGACAACTCTTATCTTCAATTTCCTTTAATAAAATTATTATTAATCGTTACGTACTATTACTCTATTTAGCAACTAATTATTTACTCTATTATTCTCTATTATTATTTTTTATAAAGTATATCTTCGCGTAATAAGTAGTGCCTATAGCTCAATTTCAAACCGACTTTATTATTTCTATCGTTTCTTCCTTTTATTAAGGGGGGAGATACGTTAGGTCTAATAACGATTTATTAAACTTATTAACTATTATTTAGCTTTTGCCCTTTTAAATTAAATATTTATATATTTATTTCTTAGAGCCCCCTTTCTTTATTATTTTATTACTATTTAATTAGGTTTAAAGGTTAAATTAAATAATATCGAAGACTAATTAAGCAAACCCTTAAATAGCTTCCGAACTCTAGAATGAAAATCTAATACGTAAAGTATATTAAATCGTTAAATTTGCTATATTCGAACTATAGTTTTACTATAAGTAAAAACTCTAGTAGTTAATTGCCGAGTTGTTTATTAAAGCCGCTTAATTATATTTAAATAAAGAAATAGATTTTATCAAAATTAAACTTAATTAAATTATTAATACTAATAACAATATTTATAATAAGGGATAGATTGTTAATTTGGATATAGTAGACTATAAAATTCAATAAGTTTTATATAAATATCGCTAGTTAATTACTAATTACCTACTTCCAATACGCTAAATTTAGCCGTTCCCTACTAGAGAAGGCGCTTTATTATAGTTCTAGAATAAAAATTAGAAATAATTTATTGTTCGAATTAAGGAGAATAATATAATTATTAATACTACTAGTTAAGTACTAATCCCACCTAATATTAATAATACCGCTACTTTAATAATTATTGCCATTTATTCTTTACTAATTAATTTCTCAAATATAATTAAAACGGTTAATATACTAAATTATATTAACCTAATATAAATTCCTATACTGCCTTCCTTATTATTTATTCCTACTAAATAATATATTTAGTTAAATCCAATTTAATAACCCTTCTTACTTACTAAGTTAATAGTTTCGCGAGCGAATTCAATTATTAAAATTACTACTAATATTACCTAATAATTAATTACCAATCCCACTATTAAATATTTCGGAAATCTCATATAAACCGAAACTCTCTTATATTTTGTATAGAAATAGTAATAGGAGTAAATGAAATAATATTTAGGAAATATCCTCGCTAATAACTTCCCGGCCTATTCTATTAATTAGAATTAAAATACTATACGTTTTACCTAATATAATATAAAACCCTGGGGTAAATCTTTAATTCCTTTACTTTATTTCACGCAATTTATTTAAAACGTTATACGCTTAATTTAAAATAGTATAAAGTCCGGTTTTTATTTCCTAGCCCCTACTATTATAAAATATATTATTTCTTAATTTTATAAGAATTTTATAATTAATTGTAATTAGTACTCTAGCGGTCTTATTAGTCCTATTAGTAAAATATTTATAATTAGCGCTAAAGACCCTTGTAATACCATTAATTTAATTGATTAAATAAAAAAATCTTCGGATTGACTGCGTTAACTGACAACCCTTATTTAATAATATTAATTAATTCCCTACTTATTTTTACAATTATATATTACCTCTAATTATTAGTCGTTAAGCATCCGGTTAAACTATATAAATAAACCCCGAAGGTTTAATAGATTAAATTCCGGTTAATAAGAAATAAGCTGAGTAGTTGGAATATTAAACCTATTAATAGGGGATACTTTTAATAACGTTGAATAATAGCGGTTACCTTCCCCCTACTATTCTAAAGGTCTCTACCTCTTTAATATATTTAATTTTCTATTAAAATACTCATTCTATTAATAATTTGTAATTTGTCTACTTTAATATTAATTTTAATACTTCTAACCCGTTAATTAAAGTTAATAGTAATAGTATAATAATAATTAATTCGGTACTTTGCGAAATATTTAAAAATTTATATAATTGTATTGAAGAATTAAAAAATTGAAATCAGATTCTCGCTAATTCTTTTTCCAAAGTAGGAAAGTAATTTAGTATATTAAAGGTATATTTTATTAAATATAATATTAGAATTAATAGAGGAGGTGACGACTTTTTAATTAAAAAAAGGAGAGGTTACTAGAAACTATAAGAATTTAGGAGTCTTTCCTTTTATTTTAAATTTTCTTTTATTTCTTCGTTATACATTTTTATAAGTAATTATATTTTCTATACTTTCTATTAAAATTTTTAAAACTTCACTCAAAAGTATATTCAAATAAAGGTAAGCCTATTACTAATAATATATAGAATAATGTACCGTACTCTATTTATAATTTCGATTAAAACTTTTCTATTTTAATTAGGTAGGTACGTACGGTTATACAAAGGTATTAGCACTTACAATCATACACAGCAAACGGCCCCGGAAGGTAGGTACTAATAAAGGAATAGTCTTAGTACGCACACGCACAACTTTTAAAAGAGTTAAAAATATTTAGCTATTCTTAGACTCTCCTTCTTACTTTAATAATTTTATTATATCCTACCCTATCCCTATACTACTCAATTCTATTATAATTTCCTTTATTAAATAATTTTATTAAATTACTTGCTATTTATTACTTTCTTTATCCTATTTTTACTAAATTATACTTTTAGTACAATAATATAGCTGATATGAATATAGAGTCCCCGCCGCCTATTAATAATATAATTATAATTTTTAATAATTAAATTAATAATTCTAATTATAATAGTAACCTATATAGTTTTACTGCAAACTGGTAGTTCGCCTTATAATTTCTAGAGTACAATCCCCAATTCGGTATATTAGCTAATATAATAAAATATTTCAATTGTTATACAATTAACGGACTTACTAATAAGATTGTTAATTTAGGAAATAATAGTATATATATTATACTTCCTAACTTTATAATTAATTTTATCGAATAAATAAATATAATCTAGCTCGGACAATTCTTTAATTATATTCGCTATAAATATACTATTAATTCGAATAATAATCTTAATTAAGACTATAGTATTTATAAACCATTTAACTATCTTCCTACTAAGTCCTTCTAATTTACTTAAAGTATTCTCGTTTATAATCCTAAGAAGGCGGACAATAGAAGACGTTTAGTACCGATTATAACCGCTAACTACCTTTTTATATAGTATACAAATAAGTTATACTCTATACTTTATAGTACTATCGAACGTACGGACGAACTAATTAATATAGATTCAATAATTTTATATGCTATTAATAGCAATTTTACCTACCTTATATTTATATTTTTATTAACTATACTCCTGAAGGACTTAATTCCTAATAATAGTAATAGAACCTAGTAGGAAAAGGACTTTAATACTATTACTAAATTTTATAATACTAAAATCTAAAAATTATATATTAGAAGAATATTTAATCTAATTCTTACTACTATATTAAATATAGTAATATAACCTTTAAAAGAGGATATATAGAAGAACTAATTATTATTAATTAATACTTTTATAACCGTTTATAAACTTTCCGCTATAATATATATCCTAATAATTATATTATTAAAAGTAGCGATATTAATTTTACTAATATCTAGGAAATTTAAGAAATCGCCTAATTAATTAATAAAACTCATAAAGCCTTATAGCTACTAATTAAAGCTATTCCTATCTTAATTCGTACTAAAACTCCAATTGCTAAAATAACCCCGAAAAAGGTACGTAAAGCTCCGACCTAAGTTATATAATCGCGTTTAATTACTATTAGCGAAAATAATAATAAAAGAAAAATATATCCGACTTTCGCTAGTACCTTCGTGTTACGAATTCAAGCAACTACGCGGGCCAACCAGACTGTCGGAATATAATAGCCCCGCCTATGATAAGATAGTGTAACCTAGGACCAAAATAGGGGAGCACCCGAAGGGCGCTCACAGGCGACAAGTACTTACAGTAAGCAAATGCTCACGGTAAGCAGGTGCTCACAGTGAGCAGGAGCTCACAATAAGCCGGCGCTCACAGTAAACAGGATATTATTGTAAACAGACACTTAGAAACCAAGGAGCCGGGTATAGGCTCCGGAGTATAAAGGGACGATTGGAGAACTCAAATTGTCAAATAGTTCGATAATAGTCAATACAATTTAATTATCATCATTGAAATTAATATTACAAGTATATTTATTGTAAACTCTTTGGCTTTACCGAACGATTCTAATAATTCTTACCTTTAGTTATTTTATTTAAGTAAATTAGATTACCGTTCGTTATATATTAATTACTCCCTTTGGCCTATTTTAGATAGTAATTAAAGGTACTTCTTCGCTTTACTATATTTACTATTAGAAATAATAACGATCCTACCCACTAGGGTGACCCTATAAGCCTCGCTATTATATACTAATAGTTCAAGGCTATATAGGATTGTATCCGCTAGTTCGAGGCCTAATTCAAGGTTGGATCCGGTACCCCCAAAACGAAGGCAGGAGAGGATACTCCGCCTACTAACTGTCCCAAATTCAAACTAGCCGTACCTAAGGAGTATAATAAATAGTAATCTACCTTTACAGAATTCCTAATCTAAATATAAACCTATTTCTACTTTTATAGAGATTGGTTCGGCTTTAAGTTTAATAAGGTAGCCTATACGGGGACTAGACTAGTAAATAAGGCCCTTACTTAGTACGAGCCTATTTTTAAAGACTTCTATAAAAACGGAGATAATACCTTGGACTTTAATAAGAAGATTCTAGGTAGTTACGACGAATTTATTAAGGCCTTTATTCGAATCTTTAGAGAAAAGGATAAGACTTATTGGGTTTAGGAATATTTAACCTAGTTTCGATAAATTAAATTTACTTTAACCTATACTACGTTCTTTAAGTAAGATGCCCTTTACAATAATATTAATAATAACAAGCTAATATAATTATTTTATAATAGTTTTAAGGAAAGAGTTAAGGACGAATTCTATAAGGAAGACCGTCCCGAGACTATTAACGCATATATTAATATAACTATCTATATCGACGATTAACTATTCCAACGGGAGTAGGAAAGGAAAGGAAGAGCAATTCCCTTCGTTCCTTCCAAGACCTACTACACTAATACTAAGAAGAAAAAGATTTAGGGAATTTACCTTTCTGGAACTACCTATTTAGGACTTATAGAAATTAATATAACCCAAACTAACTAAAGTAAATAAGACCTTTCGAAGGTTAAATACTTTAATTATAATAAGATTGGGTATATAAAGAAAGACTATTATACGCCCAAGTAATTAAATTAAAGGAAAACGGAAACCGCTATAATAGAAGGAGTTAGAGTAATCGAAATCGCTAGCGCCGAATACGGCTAAGACGATTTAGAAGATGCTATAGATAGAGTTATAGACTTCGATTAGAAAGCCTAATAGGAGGCTGATAATAAATATAAATAGGAAGGACCGGATAAAGAGGATCCTAAGGAGGAGGTATAAAATAATAATATACCCTAAGTATAGGCGCACCGAGCCCCGATATAAGAAGAAATTAATAACCTCCCTAATACTAACCGAACTCTCCTTACAGTTATATACGTAATAAATATTACCCTACCGCTAATTTTACCCCCAACGTCTATACCTAAAGGATTTAATAATTGCAAATTTATTAATCTATACTAATATAACTACCCCGATTAAGCCGTCGGAGGGTACTAGATAAAACCGTAGCAATTCTACCTAAATAAAAGTAAGTAGTACGAAAAATAGGAAACTTTCTAAAAGAAGCGAGCCGTTATTATTAAAGGGAAGCCGTAAATTACCTAGGAGCGAACCCTAGAACTATTTAAAGTATATTAACCGGTCGTAAAAGATACTGTATAAATATACCCCCTTTATTTCGCCTACTACTAAATACCGTAATTCTAATATATTACCTATAACTACCCCGAATACTATAAAAAGAAGCGGGATAACTATTTTTAGCCCGTTAAAAGACTAGATTAATAAGGATAACCTAAACCTATTACGCGTACCTTCAATTGAAAAGACTTATAGGCTACCCTTATTATAAATAAATAATTCGTATTTAATTTATATCCTCTTATACGAATAAACGAATAGCTAGTACTTAAGAAACTTATTGTACACCCTTATAACGTTTATACCTACTTAAGATAGGGAGAAATCGACCCCTAGTAGTAATAATACTTAACGTCCGACTACCCTATTTATATAAGATAAAAAGTATAAGTATACGAAGCGGAAGTTGTATACTATATTCGATAAACTAATATAACTAAAAGTACTAAGGATAAGAAAGCCGCCTATTTAGTATAGTTATAAGAATACTACTTGCTAAATAAGCCTAAACTTAAAGAAAAAGATGCTCTTAATAATTATTATTAGGAATTAGGAAACGGTTTAGGGCCTTTAAGGAAGCCCGGTAAAAATTAAATCCCTAAATAAAATAGATTATCCGGCGATATAATTATTAGAAAAACAAAATTCAAAACCCTATAGCACCTATAAAAATCGCTACTATAGAAGAAGAGAAAGAAGATTAGTAATTTAAGGTCGTAGCCTATTAGAAGGATTACTAAGCCCTTATATTAATAGACTCCGGAGTTTAATTAAATCTTATTTCACCCAAGTTCGTTACTTAATTAAAAATTCCCTAGAAGAAGAAGAAAGTTCCCTTTATAGTAAAAGGACTTTTCGAAATATAAATTATAAGATAGGAAATATTATTACTCTCTATTATAGTAGAAGGTAAAACGGTCGAAATTAATTTTAACGTCGTTAAAATAGGGCTATCCAAAAATATAATCTTAGGGTACTTATAGTATATAGTATATAACCTAAATATTAGTTAGAAGGAAAGTAGCTGCCTATGTCCTAGGACGTACCTAACTACTAATAGGAAACCTAGAGTACGGTAGGAAGTAAGTTAAGGAGGCGATATTCCTATAGC
Source organism: Neurospora tetrasperma FGSC 2508 (assembly GCF_000213175.1). Lineage (NCBI taxonomy): Eukaryota > Fungi > Ascomycota > Sordariomycetes > Sordariales > Sordariaceae > Neurospora > Neurospora tetrasperma. The sequence continues at coordinate 562,715 of NW_009799100.1, read as the reverse complement.
CCTACTATAAATAATATAAAAAATTATAATTTATACTATTAATAAAAGTAGTAAAGTTATAGAAGAAGGGTTAGTAATATTAATAGAAGTATTAATAATTAACGTTCAATATAAATTTAATTATTATTAGAACTAATAAGCAGAGAAACCGAAGATAGTAATTTTAATAGAATATTAAAAATACTTGGCTTTCGTTAGTAAATACTTTAAAAAACTACTGCTATAAAGACTATAGGACTGTAAAATTAAATTTAAGGAAGGAGCCAAATTTAAGTTCTTTAAAGTATACTATACTAACGAGAAATAAAATATAGAATTAATGAAATATTTAAATAAAAATTTAAAACGAAGATATATTCGGGAATTTATATTGCTAGTAGGGTACCCTATCCTCTTTATACCGAAGAAGGATAAAAAGCTATGCCTTTATATCGATTATAGGTAATTAAATTAAAAGATTATAAGAAATAATTATCCCCTACCCCTAATTTTATATTTTCGAAGTTAATTAGGAGGAGTATAATACTTTATACGCCTTAATTTACCCGTTGCTTATACCTATATACGAATTAAGGAAGGAAACAAATAGAAAACAATATTTCGTATACCCTATAAATACTACGAATATTTCATTATACCCTTCGGGTTAATTAATATATTTATAATATTCTAATCTATTATCGATTACGCAATTCGACCCTACCTTAATAAATTTGCTATTTACTATTTAAATAATATCCTTATTTATTCTAAAACGTTCGTAGAATATAAGGAATATATAAGAAAAATATTAGACGTATTATATAAGTATAAATTCTCTATTAATATAGAGAAAAGCGAATTCTATATAAGAGAAACTATATTTCTTGGATATCTAATTTCGGAGAATAAGGTTAGGATGGAATTAAGTAAGGTAAAAGCCGTACGAAATTAATTAACGCTTAGGAATACAACCGAAGTCCGCGGATTCCTAAAATTTACTAATTTTTACCGTATATTTATATAGGACTATAAGAAAATCGTTAAACCGCTATACAAACTTACTAGGAAAGAGGCCGTTTTTATATAGGGAAAAACGGAAGAGGAAACTTTCAAAGCTATTTATAATACAATTACTATAAACCCTATATTGAAACATCTTAACCTAAGTAAACCCTTTAAAATTAAAACCGATACGTCGGATTATACTATTGGAGGATAGTTAGAATAACGCAACGAACGTAGGAAATTGTATCCTATAACTTTCTTCTTAAAGAAATTAGAAGGACCCTATTGTAATTATTCTATTTATAATAAAGAACTTTTTAACTATTATCGAAGTATTCTAAGAATAGAAATTATATTTTAGTAGAACTATATACGAAATATAAAATTTTATATTAATTATAATAATCTTCGGTACTTTATAATTACGAAGGTACTCAACGGCTGTTAAATATACTGGGCCGAATTCTTATTGGAATTTAATTTCAAAATTAATTATAAAAGGGATTAGAGAATACTCGCGCTAATATATTAAACCGGCGGGCAGACTATATAAAAAACGCTATAGAAGCTTTTATACCTTTATTCTAGGAATAATTAAATAAATTATTCGTATACCCCCTATAGGAATAGGTAGAATATTGCGCTATTTATAGGGTTAAAATACAAAACCCTAGGTTTTATACTATAGTCGTTACCCTTAAAGAGTAATAGAAATAGGAGGATAATTAAAAAAACGGAATCGTCCTTTAGAATAATAAATTATAGTACTATAATAAGACCTACATTTAGCCTAAGTAATATAAAACGCTTATTATAGGGATATATATATTTAAAATAGGAGGATATATAAGTATTATTAAAACTATAATACGGATATAGTAATATTATAATTTTCTAGGAATAAAAACCGAAGTAGTTTGAATATTGTAGGCCTATAAGTATTGTAGTAAAACTAGGGTTATAAGATACAAATTATACGGATTCCTCGAACCCTTAGAAGTTGTAGAAAGGCTGTAGAGTTCGGTAATTATAAATTTTATTACTAAGTTACTACTGTTTATAGATATTATAATAGGAATTATTTATAATAGTATCCTAATAGTAGTAAATAAACTAACTAAATAGAGCTATTTCTTACCCTATAAAGAGATGTAGTTAGTAGAGTAATTTATAAATATAATTTATTGGAATATTACTTTAGTATATAGTTAGCCGACGGAATAAATTATGGATAGGGATACTAAATTCGCATCCAAATTTTAATAAGTATTAATAACCAAACTCGGTACTAAGAGTAAAATATTAATAGTATATTACCTGCAAACAAATAGATAAACGGAAAGGATTAATTAAATTGTAGAGTAATATCTAAGGAACTATATTAACTTCGAATAAAATAATTAGGTAGAACTATTACCTATAGTATAATTGGTATATAATACCTCCCCTACGGAAATTATTAAAGTTTCACCTTTCTTTATAAATTATAGGTATAAGCCAAAATTTATAGAAGGACCGGATACGAACGTCCCTAGGGCCTCAATTAAGGCCGAGAAATTGTATATATTATATAGAAAGCTTAAGGAAGAATTAGAATTCGTTAAATAAAAAATAAACCGATACTTCAACTTAAAAAGGCTCGAAGGACCTCGCTTTAAGGAGGGGGATAAAATCCTTTTATCTACTAGGAATTTTAAAATAAGGAGATTTAGTAAGAAATTCGACGACCAATAGGTAGGGCTATTCAAAATTAAAAAGAAAATTTCTAATATAGTATATTAATTGGATATTCCTAAGATTATAAAACTAAAATTATATTTATTTTATATTGTATTATTAGAACTAGTACTTAAAAATATACGAATTAATATATAAACTAATATTAAGGATAAGGAAGAAGAATAAAATATAAAATAAATTTTAAATTTAAGGATAGAGGAAGGAGAATTAGAATACCTCATTAAATAGGATAGATTTAGCCCCGAGAATAATACGTAGGAACCCGTTAGGAATTTGAATTGTCCTAGGAAACTAGAGGAATTCTACCGGAGGAACCCGGATCGGCCGGAGTAGAAGGACTGCCCAATTAAGAAGAAGGGAAGGTAAATACGTTTAGCAAAGCCTAATCTACGGGCGTAAGGGCAGTAAAGGTAAATACCTCCGACGGATGCTCCTCGGGTAAGGGCTTAAACTCCTAATTAACCGCCCTATCTTTACTATCCTACTCCTCTAATTCCGCGAGAGCCGCTAGGGATATTTTTCGCCCCTTAACTATTAAATCTTCTTTCTTTCTCTTCAACTAAACTAAACGTAGTATTTACTTATTAATTAAAGGTTTGAATATTTTAATATCCTTAATTACCTCCTTAAATTCCAATACTATATTCGCTACTAAAAAGGGTCAATTAACCGCTAAGGTTCTATTATACCGTAAGAGAAAACTTACGCTCCGTATCGTAATTAATATTTTTATAAGGACGGGCACAACGAATACATTCATTATACTTAGCCTCGCTAGCAAACTTCTTATAAATAAGCTTACGATCGGTATAGCGTTTGCAAGGTATAACTATAGGACCAAAAAATTCGATAGAAGTCAGTAACGCCCGCCGGCGAGACGATAAGCTCGATATAGGCTTAAAAATACGGCCGGTTATTGCGTAGGAATAAAGGATAAAGGGATTTACTATATCTAAATTAAGAGAAAGGGAAATATAGAGAATAAAAATAAATAAGGAAATAATAGAGGACTAATAAGCCGTCGAAGACGTCGGTTAAGGAGGAGGGGTATTGTATTATAAATTTAAGTAACTACGCGGGCTAATTAGATTGTTGGGATGTAATAGCCCCGCCTATAATAAAATAGTATAATTTAGGATTAAAATAGGGGAGTACCCGAAGGGCGCTTATAGGCGATAAGTACTTATAGTAAATAAGTGCTTAAGGTAAGCAGGTGCTTACGGTGAGTAGGAGTTTACAATGAGCCGGCGCTCACGGTGAGTAGGACATCATCGTAAGTAGACACTCAGGAACTAAGAAGCCGGGCATAGGCTCCGGAGTATAAAGGGACGACTGGAGAACTCAGATTGTTAGATAGTTCGATAGTAGTCAATACAATTTAATCATTATTATTGAGACTAGTATTACGAGCATACTTGTTATAAACCCTTTGGCTTCACCGAACGACTCTGATAGTTCTTACCTTCAGCTATCTCATTTAGGCAGATCAGACTGCCGTTCGTCACACTTCGCTAATTACAATTAAAATTATATTAATCTTAGTATTAAAATTAATAAAGAATTATACAATAAAATTGATAAAGTTATTAAAGTATATATAGAGAATAAAGAAGAGTATAAATATTAATTTACTTATTTTTACTCTTTTTTATAAAGTAAGCTTATTTGTAATACTAAAGCTATTTTTAATTTGGCCTTTAATAAAAAAGTTAAAAAAATATTAGTTTTACTAACCGTATTTCCTTAAAAACAACCTTACTAGCTATTTAATATTCTAATTATAGTACTAACTTCTCCAAATAAATTAGTAGTCTATTAAAAAGACTAAACTACTTCTATTATATTTAAATAATACCGGCCAAATCGGTTTCAAATAAATTTCCGATAGTTAAGAAGATAATCGATTATATTACTAAAATTAATAAGGAACCTATTATATTTATCAACTTTATTTTTCACAAAGAAATTAAGGATATATTAAAGTATACTTCTAATATATAATTTATGATACTAAAGGTATCAAATAAATATTAGAATTAAATTATATAAAAGATATAAATAAAATTAACAATTCTCCGTACTAAATTTAAAGAAACGTAGGAACTTTATATTAAATATTTCCCCCCGACTTTATTTATTAATAGGAACCGTATATTTAAAACTATCTTTAGTATTACTACTCTTTATAGTATTTAATTTAGTAATCTTTTACTACTATATATATTTAATTTAACTAATTTATTTAATAAATTTTACTCTATAATAGCCTATTCGGGTTTTTACTTCGGTTCTTTACTTACTACCTACTCCCTTCGCTACAATTACCTCCCTAATACCTAGGAATAAGAAGATTCTCTATTAGAATATAAATATTCTCGTTAAAATATATATTATATAAATAAGAATAAGGAAATAGATAATAAGGAGTTTAATAAACGCTCGGCGTATTGTAATTATAATTACTAAAGGATTATTACTAAATTATCGAATTAAATATTCTATTCGGAGGATTATACGCTTTATATATTTAATAATTAATTTAGATATAGATTACTAAATAAAGGCTCTAATAAATAATAAGATCTTTTATATTTATAATTAGATTTAATAATATTACGTAGATAGTAAGTACTCTTCTCCTTTTATTAAGGAGGAGATATTATAAGGCATTTTTAATAAATATTTAAACGCTCTATCTTATTATAGCAATTATTTACTAGAGCGTATAATCTATTATATAAAAGTATTTGTTCTATCAATCTTTATTAAAGTTCACGGATTATTAATTAATATTATACTAATTTAATATTTATTTTATTTATACTTAGTAAAGTTATATATAAGGTCCCAAATTGAGACTCGCGAGAGTTCTTATCTTTAGCTTTCTTTAATAAGACTATTATTAATCGTTATACACTATTATTCTATCTAGCAACCAATTGCTCACTCTATTATTCTCTATTGTTATTACTTATAAAGTACATCTTCGCGTAACATTAGCCTATTTTTGTACACTATAGGTAGAATAATTAACTATTAATAGGACCTTTTTATTAAATTTATAAGTAATAGTATATATTATATCGAATTTTTAAAAGAAATTTTGAGCCTATATTGTACCGGCTACTTTAATTACTGGTATATCGGTAATTAAGTCTATAGTTATTGTATAGAATAGTTTTGAGAATGTCCGAATTAGTAATAATTCTCTAAGGGTTAATTACCGATCCTATTAATTCAAATAATAAACCTTATAATATTTAACGTATTTGTATACCATCTAAGTTTTCTTTCTTATATAAAAGTATAATAAATTATTTATTATTTAATTAATCCTAAAATAGTAATTTTTATTATATACTAACTCTAGTATTTTTTATATATAAATTCGGGGAATATATAACTAATATATATTTTAATAATTAATATAGTAAAGCATCCTACCTTCGAATTGATAAGGGCCTGCCGGTAGATTTAGGCGTTTTCCCGATTGTTGTATATAAATATATCCTAGAGTATTAGCCTGATTAATTAATTGGAGAACTCTAATATATTTAGGGTCTTCGGGATAAGCCTCGATTAATTCTTAACAAGATTTCGGGACGATAACTAACGAGATTTAATAGGTATCCGGAATAATCTCTATGTATATTAGAGAAAAGACGTTAAAATTATCCTAATAACTAATATTTTCAATTTATACGAAATTAAACCAAATATCTGCCAATTTATTTAATATATTATTCTTATTAACCTATTCGGCCGTTAATAATTTTCATAGGGCATCCGGAATAATATTTAATAATCTAAGAATATAGAATATATTTAAATTGAATTAGGATATCCAATTAATTATATTTGCGAACTTTAGGTTAGTTTTAGCTAAATTTATTGTACGTAGTAAAGTATATTTAATAATTCTAACAATAGAAGTATAGTTAGTAATAATATTAATCTAATATTCGTTAAATTAAATTATTTTTCGAAGCTTTTATAGGGCCTAAATAATAATTACAATCTCTATTTCCGTAGACCTATATTTCTTCTCAATAGAGAATGTTATTTTTAATAGAGAGTATACTAATTTAATTATAATTAATAGGATTTTACTTATTCCGGAAATAGATTCTCCATCCTATAGGCACTTTAATTAGAAAATGTAAACCCTATAAACTAAATTATTTATATCTATTTTAATAAATAATACTTCGCTCTTTCTATAGTAGAAAAGGTAAATTTAATTATATAAACTTTCTTATATAATACGGAAAGCATTACACTCTTTAAGGGTCGGTTCGAATTTAACCTTTAATACATATATTTATTTTATTTATTTTATTAAACCTATTTATAAATTACCCAATTCGTATACTCGCTATAATAGCTCCGTTTTCCTTCAATTAAATAGTTCTTCTTTAATAATAAATTATAGTATACTTTAAAATAACTAATTAATTATACTAAAATAAATTTTAAAACTATTAAATATATTAGGGAAGGTTAGCTTCTAGAAGGCTTTAATACAATCTTCTATACGTTTTCGACTTTCTTTATCAATAATACTACCTAACAATTATATAAAAGGATACCCCGCAAAGGACTTATTAGCGCTAATATAAATATAATATTCATTAAAAAAACCTATAATAATAATTAAATATACTATATATTTCTTTTAAATATTATATAAAATGATAATCTTATTAATATAAGTACGTACAAATAAACAATATTTAAAGAACAACCTATCTATAAATCTTTATATAAAGGTTAGAGAGTTCTTAAAGCCTATTAATATAATATTAAATTATTTAAAATTTTAAAGATTAATAATTATTATATAGTTATAATACTTAATAAAAATAGGTAATTAGTAGAAAAATCCTACTGTATCGAAAATCGAAAAGAACTTTTTACTAACTATTATATTAATAATATTTTTTTAATTAGGCAAGGGATATATATTTAGTATAGTAATACTATTAAATAGTCGAAGATTAATTACTATACGTCCTTTATTAATTCTATTAATTTTTCTCTAAATAATAAATATTGGGCAAGTAATAGGAGTTAACTAAAATATAAATAATATTTTACTTTGAATATATATTTTATTATATTCTTTATTAAAGAATTCGCAATCTTTAACACCCAGCGGGTAAAGTTTAACGATTTTCTATTAATTTTACTATTCTTTAACTAAATTAATATATATTTTATCTTCTTTTTTTATTAGTATAATCCTTCTATCTTTAAAAATGTCGACGTATTTATCTAAGAGGCTTTTAATTTACTCCGAGAATTCAAAATTAATATTATAAATATTAATACCTACTTTGGAAAGAATAGTTTTAATATTAATAGGCTTAATAATTCTATAAGAAGGTACTTTAAAAGCGTTCTTCCTAACGGCCGCATCCTTTTCGTCTTCTACGGTTTTATTAATAAATATAGTATATTATTTTTAAGTAAGTCTGGTTTGGATTTCAGGGACAAAAAGCTACGTCCGAAGTATTAATTAATTTAATTAATTCGCTAACCTTATACAATAGTCGTATAATTATACCTACCTGTATTCCTCTAAGTACAAATATTAATTCTTTAAATTAATTAAAATATAGTATAACCTTACAAATTTTACTATCTATTATAGTATTTAGTAATTAAAGGTATTATACGTAAAAATTATAAATAGGACATTTATTCAAACTATACTAATTATTAAATTAAATGCTATATTTTATTAGAATAATTCTTAATTAACCCTTTAGTAATAGAGTATTAAATTCAGTAAAAATTTCGGTAATTAACACGTCCTCCCCCTCTTTTTCTTTTTTAGAAAAGACTTCGCTTTAGACCTTTATATTAAAAACCGATTTAAAGGAGTATAGAGTAGTATTAAAGTCTAATTTCGCGCTATAGTAACGAAGGAAATCTATTCCCAATAATATATTCGGGCCTAATTTATTAATAATTGAAGCCGATATTTGGAAGTATCCATTAACCTTAATACTATTAACCTTTCCTCTATATAAAAATCAAATTCAGCGGTTATATTAATAATAATCCCAGAATTAATACCTTTTATAATATTAAGTAATACTACTATATATTATATATTTAATAAAAACTATTTATTAAACGCTTTACTTACTACTATTAATAAATATTCAAAATTAAAATATATAGTAATAATAGGTATACTAGGGCTGGACTTAATATTGACCTATAGGTATAATATAACCCTTTACAAATTTATTTCCCTATTCCTAAATACAATATCCGGAATTGCCTTAATAATTTATCCTTCGGTAAAGGTAAGTAGCGTATATTAGCTTTTATACTAAACTTCTAATAAATCAGGCTTCCGTCCATTTATTAGTATTTATAAATTTATTTAAATAGTTACTTTCTTTAATATTTTAACCTAGTTAAATAATTTCTAACTATTCTTAGTAGAAGTTACTCAATTATTAAATAAAGGATTAAACAACCTATAAAATATTTAAGCCTTCTTTAAATATATAAAAATTACTATAAATTTAGTATTGGATAATAGATTTAATAATAGGGGTTGTACAGGCCTATTGGAATTAGTATTTCTAATAGGAACTATATTAAGAATAACCGCCGGTTTGTTATTTATTATATATAAAAGAATATAGAATAATAACATATTAGGAGACGAAGGTTTAGTAAGGGCTAAGTAACCGGTAAAATAAATAGAAGGTTTATTATTACATTTAATTTTAGAAGTATTTACTACAAAATCTTCTACCTTTTTTTCGAAGTTACTAATAAAATAGTAATGTTTATTCTATAAGTAAAAGATTTTATTATTTATATTGGAGTCGCCTGCGAAGATTATTATAGCGGAGGTATAAGTACAACGGCCATTCCGCGAAACTTAATAATATTCAAACTTTTTACTCTAGCGATATTAATAACCATTATTATTATTCGACCGGCTAATATTATACTAACTGAACTTATTATTAAAATTCTGGAATCTTTAATTAGAATAAGACTTTCTGCCCAATTTACTACCGAACCTATTATTATAGTATTAAAATTTTTTCTTAAAAGGTTTATTACTATTATAATTTTTCTAAAAGTTAGTATGAATATTAAAAATATTATTCTTATTATTAGAGTTATTAACCGTATAATAAATTAACCGATTAGCCTTTAGTACTTCGAGAAATTGCCTATATATAAGTAAAGTCTTTTATTTAACCCTATTAATATAATTACTAAAACGAATGTTCTATTTAAGGAAAATATATATAATTTGTATTATAGGGTATAGACTATTTTATAAGCGAATATATAATTAGAAGTAAGAAACGTTTCTTTAAAGATAAATATATTTGAATAGTACGGTCGAATAATTGCGAAGCGATAATTTGTCTAATTTATATAATTCTACAATAAATTTATTCGTATTTAATTATTTTTATATATTATAAAATTTAGTTCCGAAGACCGAGTTAAGTATATTAAGAATTCTATTAAAATTATTACGAAGATTATTATATTCGTCTTTGGAAAGCGAAAAATTCTATTAGTATAGTGCCGCGCTCCGAAATAATTAATTAAAGTTATTAGTAATAATTTAATATTTTTCCGGATAAACCTTTAAATACCCCTTAATTATATTTTTAAACCTATAAAAAATTATATAGATATTAATTTAACTATTTTAATATACGCCCTTTTTCTTTTTATTCGGTTTTGTATTAGAAAATTACATTCTAATATTAATAATTTCAAACGGCTCGTCTTTAACGGATAGATAGTATTCCGTATTAGTTTTAAAAATAGAATTAATAAAAGTCTGGTTTTAATTTTCCAATTCTTTAATATAATTATATAAATCTTTAAATATTTTACGAAGTACTAAATTGTTTATTATTATATTATCACTATTAATTTTAATTAATGGGTTAAAAGTATTAAAATTAATATTAAAACGGACGGACTATAGATTATTGGTAGGAGGAGGACTTTAGTAGAAAATTAAGTGTATTAAAAAGGTAGGGACTTTTAAAATAGTAGGGGGAAGGTAACCGTTATTATTCAATATTATTAAAGGTATTTCTTATTAATAGAATTAACGTTCCTACTATTTTGCTTCTCTCTTATTAATTAGAGTCCAATCCGTCAAACCTTTAGGGTTTATTCGTATAGTTTAACCGGATATATAGCAATTAATAGCTAAAGGCGGTATATAATCGTAAAAATAAATAGGAAGCTAATTAATATTATTAAATAGGAGTTATTGGTTAGTACGGTTAATCTAAAGATTTTTTATTTAATTAATTAAATCAACGGTATTATAAGGATTTTTAGTATTAATTATAATTATTTTGCTAGTAGGACTAATAAGACCGTTAGAATACTAATTATAATTAATTGCGGAATTTTCGTAAAGTTGAGAAATAATACGTTTTATAATAGTAGGGGCCGGGAGACCGAAACCGGGCTTTATACTATTTTGAACTAAATATATAACGTTATAAATTAATTACGCGAAATAAAGTAGAGGATTTAGAAATTTACCTCCGGGCTTTATATTACGTTAAATAAAACGTATAGTATTTTAATTCTAATTAATAAAATAGGCCGGGAAATTATTAGTAAAAATAATTCTTAGATACTATTTTATTTACTCCTATTATTATTTCTACGTAAAGTATAAGAAAGTTTGAATTTATATAAAATTTCCAAAATATTTAATAGTAAGATTAATAGTTAATTGTTAGGTAATACTAGTAGTAATTTTAATAATTAAATTCGTTTGCAAAATTATGAATTCGGTAGGCGAGAAGGATTGTTAAATTAAATCTAATTAAATATACTATTTAGTAGGGATAAATAGTAAGGAAGGTAATATAAGAATTTATACTAAGTTAATATAGTTTAGTATATTAACTATTTTAACTATATTTAAAAAATTAACCGGCGAAGAGTAAACGCTAATAACTACTAAAATAGTAATACTACCGGTACTAAAGGAAATTAGTACTTAAATAGTAATATTAATAATTATACTATTCTCTTTAATTTTAGCTATAAATTGTTTCTAATTCTTCTTCCGGAGCTATACCGATGTACCTTCTTTAGTAGGAAACAGCCAAATTTAGTATATTGGAAGTAGGTAATTAGCGACCAATTGGTAGTATTTATATAAAACCTATTAAATTTTATAGTCTACTATATCCAAATTAACGATCTATCCCTTATTATAAATATTATCGTTAATATCAACAGCCTAATTAAATTCGATTTTAATAAGACCTATTTCTTTATTTAAATATAGTTGGGCGGCTTTAACGAACAATTTAGTAAATAATTACTAGAATCTCTATTTATAGTAAAATTACAATTCAAATATAGTAAATTTAATAATTCAATATATTTTATATATTAGATATTTATTCTAAAAGTCGAAAGTTGTCCGGGGGTTTACTTAGTTAGTCTTTAATATTATTTAATTTAACTTTAGGACCTAATTAAATAGTAATAAAGTAATAAAGAAAGGAGATTCTAAAGAATAAATGTGTAAGTATTTGGTTCAAAAGGACAAAAGTTAAATAATAGTTAATAAATTTAATAAATTATTATTAGACCTAATATATTTCCTCCTTTAATAAAAGGAAGAGATAATAGAAATAATAAAGTCGGTTTAAAATAAAATTGTAGGTACTACTTATTATACAATAATATACTTTATAAGTAATAATAATAAAGAATAATAGAGTAAATAATTGGTTATTAAATAGAGTAATAGTGTGTAACGATTAATAATAGTCTTATTAAAGGAGGTTAAAGGTAAGAGCTATTGCAAGCCTCAACCTAGGACTTCGTATACGACTTTACTAAGTATAAGTAAGATAGACGTTCGGTTAGTATAATATTGATTAATAATCCGTTAACCTTAACAAAGGTTAACGGAATAAATACTCTTATATAATAGGCTATACACTCTAGTAAGTAGTTGCTATAATAAGACAGAGCATCTAAGTATCCACTAAGAATGCCCTATAACAGTATTAAAATACTTTAATGAGGAAGTTGTTAATTATATAGCTAATATATTTATTGAAGACTAAGAGACGTTAACTATTATCAATTAGTTTCGTTTCTAGTAGATAAACCTCTTTCAACTATAGTAGTGCAATCTCTAAATTATTTTATTTACTAACGGTATTAATGTACTTCTAATTTTTGAGTTTGTAATCTATTTTAAGGAACTATTATCCCTAGAGGTTAATACTAAAAAAGATAATAACGGGAATTAATCTTTTGCCCTTAGTAGTATTAGATTCGATAATAGTCACCTAAGTTGTTATATTAATCGTTATTAAGTATACCTTTTTTATTAGGGTAGTCCTAAGGACCTTACTATCTATTAATTCCAACTCTTAAAGACTATATTTATTTATATTAGATATATTAGTAGGAATAATACCTTTATTGCGAATTTAGGCTTCTAGAAGGTCGAAGAATTTTGTAAAGGCTTCCTTAGTAGACCCCCCAACTCTAATTAACTCAAAGAGGCTCGAAATCTTTATTATAACGGTCGGATTTCTTCTTATAAAGCGGTCTACCCAACGCGCCCCCAGCTTATTATAATCGCCTCCTCTTTTTAGTATCGCTATTATAAAGCTAACAATGTAACGGCGGTTAAAAGGCTGGCCAACCTTCTCCTTATTCAATATCTTTTTATATAAAAAGAATTCTTAAGCGGGGGACAACCGTTATTAGGATATTTTAACATCGTATAAGGTAGGAATGCTTCGGATACGGTCGGATAGGGTGGATTGTAGAATCTTATACTTCTTAGTTATTATACGCTAGGAAAATCTATTACGGACCTTAGTAATCGCTTCTTCGAATAATAATGAGCTTATTGCGACTAAAATCAATCAAATCAATAGCGTTATAGTGGAGTTGTTATTGTTAAAAGAATAAGGGTATTAAATTATATAGGAAAATAGCGGTGTGGGGAATGCGACCGAAGGAGGGGGGTGACTGGGGTTGGAGTTACAACGTATAAATTCGCTAGAGAGTTAATAATTGGATATTTTGGAATTACTTTACTAACGGCATTAAAGGGCCTTCTTTAGTATAGGATAAGAAATAGGGTAAGATTAATTCCGTTAGTTATTAAGAGTGTATTGTACTATTGTTGTACTCCTTTTAGTTCGCGGATTGTAATTGTATAATATAGTAAAATAACGTGCTCGTTTATATATTTTATACAATTAAAGCGGTGTTGAACGAGTTTTTTCTAATGGATAAGTAAGTTATGTAGCCGGCTTATTCACCTAATTTGAACCCTATTGAGTACGTCTGGCTCTAGATGAAGCGTTGGATTGAGTGTAATTACCCGGTTAGATTAATTGGGAATGCCTTTAGGGAAGCTATTAATAAAGTATAGGTTACTTGCCTAGAGGTTTATATAAAGAAGCTGGTATACTCGATGCCTAAGCGGTTGCGCTCTGTTATTGTAGTAAATAGTAGATATATTGGCTACTAAAATTTGATATTTCAAATCTCTGTTTTTGCACCTTATTTTCCTTGTTTTTAATGTCAAATAATGTATAATGGTGTTTATAGTGTGTTAGTTTTACCTTAAATTGGCTTGAAATAAATAGATTCCATTGGCTAGTCATCCCTATATTCTACCCCTGCTTGTACCAAACTAACAAACATACCAGGGTTAGATTGTACCTACCTAGGTACATAACGGGTAGTCGCAGTGGCCAGAGGGAGTTGTCTAGGTTAATATAATACACCCTACCTTACCTACCTAGCGTAGGCAGGCTGTACCTACCTGCCCGTTCAACGTCGTGCGACGATCGGGACTGTTGGTTTGGTGCAACTGTGGCCCCCCCAGCCCTCCGCCCTCCGCCTCGACGAGAATAACGCCAGGCTCCATGCTACTATAATATGAAACTGTGGGGAACGGGAGTTGTTGGACTGGGGTCTGGGGAGCGAGCGGGCAGTGCAGACGGGATGGCACCATTGGTACTACACATACCCCAAGCTGGAAACCTGGAATGGCGGATGTTCCCTCCGTCTTGGGGGCTTCGATGAAAAGGAAGGCTTGAAGAGTGAAGAAAAGAAAAGACTGAGTAAGTAACAGAACTGAACGGAAGGAAGGCGGGAATGGGATAACGATGGAGTACCTAGCTGAACACTAGGAACGGTTCACTTGGGCGACGCAGTGAGAAGCAGCCCGGGAATCAAGATGAGAGTTGGAAAATGAGATATGGATGTACAGATCTGATGAAGGGACTTGAAGGAAACGTACTTGGTGAACGCTCACTTGGGAGATGAAATTCTCATAGGTACTTTAACTCAACACATCGCTTGAACATGATATCTCTCGTGGGAACACCCTCGATCCTGGCTTTCTGGAGGTAGTCGCACTTGCGGCATACTTGACTTGCACATCAGGGTCAGGCACAAGAACCAACATCTCACACCTGCCGCTGGCCGACCGTTCATCACCGTCCAATCCATCACTGCCATCCTGATATTTCCAGAATAAACCGAGAAGCTTGTATCGTTCAGGTTGCTTTTGCTGAGCCTCACAGAGCTATTCTCTGTATATCCCCTTTGCTCAATATTTACCCTCGCCAAGCGGTTGCCGCCCCCACTGTTTCCAACATGTACTCGCTTCCTCACCAGGATGCAGTGGAACACCATAATTGCCGACCAGCATACATAGCCAGGCATTGCAGGCAACGACAAAGCAAAAGTATTGAATAGAGTAGTTCTAGTGAGGAGCTACAGGACCAGCAAAAGTGCGACACTACCGCGACTTTGCAGGTTGGTTGCTGTAAAGCATGAAGTGACTCCTACCTACTTTTCTCATACATCGAGTGTTACATCGATAAAGATCAATGCATGTACCCTAACGTATTTTGAGAAGGTGACGATATCATTCGGATGGCACTAGAGGCCCTGACATTAATGCTTTGACCGTCGCAATATAAAGTAGTATCACTAGCTAATGTAGGTAGGTAGGGAGGTAGGTAGTGCTCGCATCTGCATGAAAGGACAAGAAGGCCCGCCCGAAGGAACTAACGAACGAATGCTTGTCGAGAAAACGAGGAAGCCAATCGGGCGTGATGCGGAAGGATTGTAAAGAACAGATCATGTGTTTATGCGGCGCGGTTTGTCGGCATTGGCACTTGCCTGTCGAGAGGACCTGGATTGAATATCAGGTTCCTGATGCCTTTTTGGAAGTTTGGGGCGGTTGAATTTCGATCAACGCAGTCTCTGTCGAAGAGAGCGAAGAAAAAGCGACATAAATTCTGCGCTGTCTTCTGGTATTTGGCTCGGTGGCTTTGGGGATGTACTTCGTGGGGGTCGAAGGCTTTTTACGGCCATTGGATCTGGTGCCGAGTACTCGTCTCTTTGTGCGCCGCTGCGTGTTCCGGTAGCTGGTGGGGGCCAATGGCGAAGTCGAATTGTCTCCGTCGTGGGATTTGCTTTGTACAACCAGTCTAGGCTCGTAAAAAGCCGGCATCAATGGGGTGGTTACGGTTTTAGTCGAGGGTCCAAGTGGCGAGTAGGTATCTTGAGGTCGAGAGTCGAATCCTGTGAAAACATAAACATCAGTCAAGAGATTATTGGCGACGAACTGCGAGCCATTGAAAGAAACGGAGACATCCCAGAGCATTGGACTCCATGCCATGATATCCATGCCGACCATGTCACAACATTGGAAAAAAATCCCGTTATCAATCACTCAGCTTCTGATACCGTCAGGAATCCACGTTCGCACTGCTCTTCTTGTCAGTCCGACGTTTGGTGAGGGGCAAGACAGTCAAGATCCCTGTCGCCAATCGCCAAGGGTTCGGTTCTTGACTGCCTTTTCAAGCGTTGTCTAGGCGGGCCTGTCCATTTGGCCGCCTTCCTCCCGTTCGGTCCAGACAGCTCGGCTTGCCATGGCCCAGCTTTCCAGAAACGGTCGGGTTGTAACGAGGCACGTGCGAGGAGACCCTCCAGGCCCTGTTGAGCGGGCTGGCGACGGACTGACAGATGCTATGCTGCATAATGTTACTGTACATACATACATCCTCCTGTTGTAATGGAGTGTCGATCTCGACAGCTGGGTCGGGCAGATCTTCTGGGTCCCGAGTTCTGTGTCAGTCGTGATGATTGCTGTCGAGCTGGAGAGGTGGTACGGCATAGTCAGAGAGATCTTTTGATCCAATTTTATCCGAGACTGTTTGTCGAGGAAAAGTCGGTTCGTGATACGGCTCCTGTGCTGGTGTGTAACCCATCGTGGGGAATCTAGCAAAGGGGACGTCGGAGGTCAGCAAATGTTGGCTAGGTACCTAGGTAGCATCCGGGGAGGTATGATTTGCGGCAAGGAACTTGCAGGAGGAATGTTTCTGCCGTCCAACATTCCCGTGCCGGAAATCTCGACAACAACCCGCGGCCGATTTGTTGTTAGGTACCTACGAACCAGGTTTCCATGTTGAAGGTTGTGGATGGGAGGCATGTCGGGTGTCGGGTGTCCATGGTGCAGGTCGGGTGGGTCGCAGACGGAAAAGGGTTACCTCTAGAGAGGCGGGAGAGGAGGCGGGAGGTCTGTGGTGCACTAACAGCTGCTAACAATTTCATGGCGGAGCTGGTTGCACATGGGACCGCTGTTTTTCGCTTAAGCTTGTTCTGGACCCGCTTGGCTCCCCGCATTCCACTTCTTCACAGGGGGGCCAGCTCACTTCACCACAACTTTGGGTTTGTTAGTACTACACTACTAGGTAGCTTGCGGAGGAGTAGGGGTTGTTGCTAGGGACCTGCACAAGTGCCCAAGAGGCCGGCCATCCGAACTGGGAAAGTGAAAGCTCTCTCGTCCTTTGTCTGAGCTCTCTGTCCTGGGACCTCTTAAACTCGAGCATTTCCCCCCTCCATCCGTGGGTTTGCATACTTACCTACCTACCACTCCACTCCACTCCATCACTGCGACACCATCTGTCCGTCATCCTTTGCTCTGCTTACATTCGTCGTCAGCAGAGTTCCTGTCAGCTTCCACCAGTACTTTTGTCTGACAGGCCGCCGCTGTTCTTTGCTCTCGTCCTCTGTCACTCTGGTCATCCACCAAGAGCTCTCCCAGATTCATCACCTCGACAAGCTACAGTCTTGAAAGCCGTGCTTACCTACGCACCTACCTGAAGAAAACAACCACACTATCAAATCATCTGTCGCCAAATCAACACCATCCACAATCAAAAAAAACCATGGGCTGCCTACGCCTCTTCCGCCGCCTCAGCCGGCGCTCCCCCCAAGAAGACGACGCTCTCCTCAACTCGCAACATCGCCGTGGTCCGCGCCCCTACCGCGATCACGAGCACAAGCCTAAACACAAACACACTCCCTCGGAAGACTCGTCCTTCTCCACCGACTTTGTTGAAGAAGAAAAGGCGTCGTACAGAGGCAGATCGCGGACCAGCCACGGCTGTGCCGCTGTTCCCGTCATCCGCCCCAACGTCAATCCTGCTCGCTCAGCTTACGCGACTCCCGAGGTCTATCGGTATGGAGGCGCGGGGCCCAGAGAAGATGACAGGGCTCCAAGGAGACCTGCGAATGCGGAAGAGAAGGAGACGGGTGTGAACGATGCTGAGGAGCAGGAGAGGATGGACTTTTTGCAGATGATGTGATGTGATGTCATCACGTTTTCTACGGATGGAATTTTTTTTTCTTCTGTAACATTTTCTTTGTATCACGACATTTTATGATCTGGTTTGGCCTGGGGACACAAGGGCCGGGATGGGCTTGGGGAGTTCACGGCGGCGTTTGGGGCGCATATCAAAAGGGCATTATCGTCATGGCCGATTAAGATTTGGGTCTGTCTGGCTGGCTTGTTGGTTTTGGGAGTTTACATTTACTTCCATGTCACGATTACTACTATACCTGCTAGAGAGGTACCTTTTTATTTCTCATTTTCAAAAGCGACTGGACGGCGAGATAGATGAGAGAGACCGGGAGACTTGTCGATACATCGAATTCACGACAGCTTCCACATTTTCTCTATTTACACTGTCACGAGTTTCCATTACCAAACTTTGTCTCGCGTACCTGAATTTCGCGAGAATTCGCATCGATGTCTCACTTGTTTTGAATTTCTTTAGTGCATTGAATGATCTCTCGGCGGCACAGGCAATATGATGAAAGCAGCGTAAACACTGTGACCTAGAACATCACTAACACACAACACAGCCCCACCAGCATTGCGCATTGATTGGGTAGGTTGCTGGGCATCCAAGACAAGACATGAGAGCTACAACGACCAAATTCCCTCATTCCAGTGACCAAATGACACATTTTGTCCTTCACAATCAGTTTCATCATGGACATTACTATGCATGCCTCTTCAGCTTGAATTGATGAAATGTTTTTTTTTTGCTGCGTCATCCATGAGCTGTTGACGTTTTCAGTATGGAAGAAGCCGCATGCAGCATTGGCGTCATTGGGCACGCATATCTTGCCTCCCCGGCCAAAATATCGCCGATTGGAATCAAATTTCATCAACATCGACGTCATGGGCCGAGTCAGGGAAAAAAAAAGCCGGGCGGGCGCGACCATCCATTCATTCCCGGCCAACACAAGCCACAGAGCGCCGAACGTCAAAGCAAGCCACAAAAGCCTCCAAAAGTCTCGAAGCCACTGAGTGACTGGCCCGATGTTTTGGGACGGATTCATTGAGACTCGACTCGACTCGACTCGACTCGACTCGATATCAATTGCATTGCCACGCTGGCATAAGCTGGCATCAAATTGGGCTGGCTGGCTGACAGCGACAGCGATGAAAAAGATGCGATGAACTTGTGCCTGCCAACGAAACGAAACGAAAAACGAAGGATTGGTGTCCAGTCCCTTGGCAACACGAGTCGTCATTGCAGGGAAGACCTCTAATCAATAATCATCACAGGCATCGTGCAAAAAGAAAAGAGATGAACGCCTATCAGGGTTTCTTGCTTATCATCAGTGCTGAAAGCAGCGAAAGAAAAAAAAAAATCGTCCAGCCCGACTCGATAGTGGCAAAAAACACAAGAAAAAAAACGCGTGGCTTTTCTCTTGGGAGCTGGCTGTGCATGCTATGTACTGTGGTACCCCCCTCAAGCACGGCAGTTGATGATGGGAGGCTCCATTGTCCCGGCCGGCCGTCGACGGGATCAGCGGGCGGGCGGGCGGGCGATCAATCAATCAATAAAATCAATCAACCACAATCACACCGGGCAGGCAGGGATTCCCGTCTTCAGCTCTTCAATTCCCACGACTGCACTGCAGGTAGTGTAAAAACAAACGTTAACAACATCCATCACCATGATGCTGCAGCAATCTCCAAACCGCTTCACGTGCCCAACCCCTCGGGAAATCTAATCTCTCAACCTAACCACTTCTTCCCCTTTTCGGCCTCCTTTTAAGCTTTCGCTTAGCTTTAAATGCTCATGTGTTCAGGGAAGACATTACCATTCTTCAGCGGTTGGATTAGCGGATGTTTGCCGAATGGTTTAGCGAACAGTTAGGTCTGGCCTAGGCCAAGTAGAGCCCTGCAGTTTGCGGGGACCCTTGGTGGTGACCTTGGGCCAGCGGGTCAGGGGTGGGCCTGGCAATGGGAGTCTGGATTGGTCCATTTGTTGGTTTGTTTGTTGTGATGGTGTGCATCGATGCATGCATTCAAATGGTGCCGTTATTCCCATGCAATGTTTCAATTGAGACACAGATTACACTTTGGGGAATCAATGAACACTCAAAATCTACAAACAACAACAACATCTGCTTGTGCGCCCGGCTACCACCCCCCAGCCTCCGTCCCTGATCACCGACATCGACCCCGACACCGACCCCAAACCCACAAAGTAACCGAACGGCTTTCGCGGCCCGGCGCCTTGGCAATGAGCGGGAAGCTAAAAGGTAAAAACTCCGGATTATGAGTTGAAAGTGGAAAAGTCGACGGGGAATTCTCCCATCGAGGCGGAGACCATGGCATGAGTTTGGACTTGATCGGTGAGATCGGTGAGAGGAATTGTCTCCAGTTGTCGTGCCTGTTTAGAGGTATTCATGCTCATGCTACCGACCAGGACCAGGTCCAGGGGGGGAGGGGGGGGGGGGGGGGGCATTCAGCCGCCGCCTGTTGCCCGCCCATCGGGCCATGGCTTTGGCGGGAAGGGTTCAATGGCATGCGTTCCCATCCTCAAAACTTTTTGATGAACACACCGAAGAACAACGGAAGGGGAACCGTTGGATTGGAATTCCATGTTGAAATGCCGGAAATCCTCATCCACTACCTACACTAACAACACCACCAAGGGGGAAAATCCGCAGCGCTAACGACGCTAACCACGCTAACCATGTGGCTACCCCTAGGACATTCACAATTATGCAGCTATGCTGCTACCTCTATCTCACCGATTACCATCATCATGCCATCATGCCATTCTTTTCATTCCTTCCATCTTCATTCCATACACCGTCCAATTTATTCCAGAGCAAGGGGATAAGGTACGGGTACCTCTATGCACGGCAGGGGAGGAAGGGGGTAGGACTTGGCATCAACAACAACCAGTCAGACCCCGGTAATGCACACTACACTAGTTCTACTGGCCGGCGGGCATAAGAAAACGGACCACACAGCACCAACATGGCAACCAGCAACCGTGCAGCGAACCAGAGTGACACAGACAGACAGACAGACGACTGACTTACTCCACCACATTCACGGCTCCACGAACTCCAACCCTCATGACTCCACGACTGACTGCCCTGACTCCACGGACTCTACGAACTCTGAAGCGTTAGAGGTAAGACTCACTGAACTCCATTCAATCTCCACTTAGGTAGGTAGGTTCGTTCCCATTCAGGGGCTTCCCAACTCCCAGCTCCCAACCTAGTCCCAACTTCCTAGAGGTAGGTACCTCAAAGGAGCTAGAGGAGCCACAAGAACGTCCTCAGACTCCAAACTCTGCTAATTCATTGAGCAGCGAGGATCAAGCATCAAGCTTGTACTCTACTGTACCACAGCAGCAGAATAAGAGCCATGATATGAACTGTTTGATCATGTTAGCAGCACCTACCTAGTGAGAGGTAAAGTAACTTGCACTTTCACTTCCACTGCCATTTCCACTTCCAGATTCCTCTAGAGGCCTTCGAGTTCAAAGTTCCAAGACGGCTGCGCACAGACGAATAAAAGCAACTTACACAGAGCAAAAGCGAGGATATGTGACGGACTTACATCGCTCACTGCTAAGTGGCAGAAGTCCATTCCCATCGTGAATACCTATCCATCCATAAGAGTGCAGATTTACAGGGGCGTGCAAGTGTTATCTATGTACCTAGCGGTAGTCTGATATACCTACTTCTACTTCTACTCTTCCATTCATTCAACGCAAGTCAACAACTTGTGTGTGGTACCTCTAGATATCTGTGATACCTGATGTTCCCGTTGTGTCATCCTTCCGTGCACTAGGTAGGTAAGCAGATCAATCCCTGCTTGTATCCATCCTCCCCGATGGAAAACGTTGTTCATGGTCCTCCGCACCAACACTCTTCATACCGTACTTAGAGGTACTTGATATATGTCCTCGAAAATACCCTAATGATGATGATGACGGATCATCATCTGCTATCTTTCTTAGCGCTCCCGGAGAGTACCTACCTACCTACCTAGGCAAAATCGGGTCTATCGCGCTTATCACATCCTCCCGTCTTCTTCGCTTCACAAGAGCACGTCTACTTCACGGTTTCTTTCTTCTCCGGCTAAAATCAGGGGCATGCAACGCTTCGTTTACGGTAAAGCCTTTCTATTGTTACTATTCCAACAGACAAGCCTAGCGAGTTCTGTCTTCACACCGGTGCCTCGAGGTCATATCATGAACTGGCACTTTTTTGAACGAGAAGACATCCTCTTGCTTTGGATCTGTGTAGAGGTACTTTCGCCCAATCATCAAGACTGAGCCAAGTAATGATACCAGTCCAGCGATTGAGAGCCGTCATCGTCAAGATTTGTGAAAAGCTCAAACACAATCAGGCACAGGATACCTCTAGCAAACACCATACGGATCAGTACCACCACAGACACTTGCCAAGTGAGAGACACATAGCATGGTCACCACAAGCATGATGAGGCACAACGGAAGTATCCAAATGATTAAATGTCAAACTATGCTGCCACTATACTACCATTCCAAAGCCCATATCCAAGGTGCATGTCCAAAGCCATCCAATCCAACTCCATTCTATGCCATCGCCGAAACCGCCTTTCCAAGCAAAACCACAACGCCACCAATGCAACCACGCTATGCCTTCTATCCAAAACATTCATCCAAAGCCCCTAACCAACGCTGCTGTCCAAAGCACGCATCTGAAGCACTTGTCCACCTACCCAAATCTCCAACCAAATGCTCAACCAAATGTCCAGCCATATGTTCAACCCAATATCCAAAACGCATATCCAAAGCACCTCTCGACAGAACACCCCCAGTCAAATGACCAACCCAAATTCCCAACCAAATGTTCAACCCAAATTCTCAACCAAATGACCAACCCAAGTTCGCAACCAAATGACCAAACCACCTATCCAAAAAGGAGACAAATGGGGTGTCCGGGCCCTGAAGTATCTTGTACGCCCCTTGTCTTGAAGGTACCTACTTCAGGGCCCGGACAGCGGACATTCCGTCGTCCGCACCCCCGCTACATTACTCAGACACATTCACCCACCGCTTGGGGAGCAGCGAAGGAGCCATGCTACCGCCCGCAAAGCAAACCACCAAGACCAAAGGAATGTCCAACACCACCACCACCACCACCACCACTTCCACGCCCACCACACACACAGACCCCGTGCTTCTCCTCTTCCTCCTCGCCCTCCCCCCTCGAACTTCTCCTCCCCCTCTCCTCTTGCCCTCCCCCTCGAACTTCTCCCCCTCCCCCCTCCCCTCCCTTCTCCCAATTCTTAACGATTTTGTCGGCCTCCACCCCCTCCACCATGCATATTCCACAATTCCGCATCGTGGATCGCGCCCCCTCTTCCTCTTGCACGCAATGCTACGGCCACCCCAATCAAGCGGGCACCCCAATGTCGCCGGGACGACAATCACACGGGCAACGCCCGTGGACCGGAAAACACAACCACCACAACACAACATCTAAATGCCCACCTCCGGTCCCAAGCCCAACCTGCGGTCGCTGCCCGCAGACTCTTACCCAAGTTGATTGGAGAGCTGCTTGGGGGCCTTAAGCTCGCAGGCTGGGCGACCACAATCGCAAGTTGAGTGTCATGTGGTGAGGATGGGTCGGATCAGTGTCGACTGACGAAGTTAAGACACCGAAACTGGCATGGGTGCCTGGTGGACCGGAGCCACAGCCGTCGCGGTCCCAAGCCCAGCTCGCAGAGGCTGCCCACTTGCTGACCCCCTGATGAAAGGGGCCAGAAGTTTCGGGCCTTGAGCTTGCGGCTGGGCAGAGGAAGAATGCTGAGTAGATTTCTCAGGGGTTGTCTGCGAAATCCACGGGTTGGGATGAGGCCCTGGTGGACCGGACGGCTGTTGGGTAGGCTGTTGATGCGGGGTGCGGTTGTTGTTGTGGTGGTTGTGTCCTTGGATGGTGGACATGGTGGTCTCTGGAAATGACCACTGTAGGCAGTTTAACGTCATGCCCAGGACGTGGTTCTCGAAGACGGTGGGGATACCAGACGTGGTGGGAAGAGCTGATGTCTGATGGAAGAGAGACTTGCGGCTGGTTGTGACTTTTGAAAACGACCCTCATATTCTGTCTCCTCCGCTCCTCTTTCGGCAAGTCCACGGCAGTCTGGCATAATGTGGGTTGAACCAGTGACTGGGCAGGCCTTTACTGCTGCACAGAAGCGCTCTGGAATGGTGTATGGCCGAGAAGGCTGTGGCTTGTGAATGAATACAACCCACTTTCAGTGATTCACTGAGAGAGAAGGTGTGCCACCGAAGCGCGATCGCCTCCGTGAAGAAGATGAAGACGGAGAGATGCCAGTTCTGTCATATTCCACACCGGTGGGCTGTTGAACTTGAACTGAAAGAAGACCGAGGACTCCATCTGGCTCATTGGAAAGGTGTGATGATTGTTTTTTCTTGGCCGATGATGGGATGGAGATTGTGTCCATGGCCGAAACCATGAGCAGTGATATGATGGTGCTGTGGGTGCTGCTGAGGCGGCTGCTATGGTGGATATACAGCTGATCCTTGATGATTTGCAAGTTGTGACATTGCCAGGAGATGCTGAGACATGGAGCTGAAAGAGCAAGTCCATGTCCAGACTTGTGTTGTGTGAAATGTGCCAAGGCTCAGTTCGGTGAGCCAGAGTGATGAAGGCCGGCGGGTGAACGTGAACTGATCAAGCCTGAGAACATGAAGATGACCGACGAACGGCCTTGAACTCGCGCAGTGAGTCAAGGGGCAGCAGCGATGTGCAATGTGCCCCGACACAGCTGGAGTGATTGTTCTGTGACATAGGTTAGTGGTGGTAGACACAAGGTGAAATGATCGAGTATGCCATACCTGGTGCCTTGTACTTCCCAGGGCTGATGGAGCCGATGCTCATGTCGTTGACCGGTAGCTGTACATCTCGAGCTGTTAGCAGACTGAAGTCATGTAGAGCGCAAGGAAAAAAAAATGTAAGTGTGTTCCTCTCAGAATGCCATGCGGTCCCAGTAAAGTGACAACAAAGGAGGGGGTGAAAAGCAAGACATAGCGCGTTATTTGCGCAAAAAAGAAAACTTTGAGTGACAGTTTGGAGAGATGTCGAGTGTAGTGACGGCATGGTGAAGTGAGGATAAGGGAAAGGCACTGTGGGAAGGCCGAAGCCCCGCGATGGCAAGTGTATCTTCATGCCTTCCACACACTAGCTTCACGAGCTAGGTGCGAGGCCATGAGAACCGCCGAGATATGTACTCGGTAACGGTTGAGTGCCATCATCATCAGGGAAATAGATATGCGTCGGTGAAAGAAGAGATTGTCAACTTACTATTGATGACAGTGAAGCCGATGATTTGTGCATGGCTATGCTGTGCCTTGAGAGCCCGCGAAGACGGAGCCGAGAAGCTTGAGCGAGAAGAAAATTGTCGTGGGAAGAAAGTTGAATGGGGGAAGAAGTTGAAGGAGGAAAAGAGAGGAGGGGAGGGGGGTTCTTATAGCCCTCTGGGAGGACCACTTGCCCCAGAACTCGAAAGAGGCACCGTCTGTTGAGCCACATAGCTGTGCGTCAGGGGAAAGAAAGCGAAACGACGAAGATGGGACGAGAAAGCAAGCCACAAATGTTCTCAACTCTGCGTGCCAAATGTGAACTGCGAGGAAAAGAATCGTCCCGAGAGTTGAGGGGTTCTTGGGGCGGGGATTTGGTGAAAGGCACAGCGTTATAGCCGACTGGGACATGCACAAAACTCTCCGACCCACAGGCAGGACCGGCGGAGGAGCTCTGTTGAGCCGAGATTTAAGATTGCGAAGCAGACGGGCTACGTCACTCGGACAAGACGAGGCAAGAGGCTATCGAGGTTCTTGACCCATTAAGACCAATCAACTGTCAATGAGTCAATAGCCCTGGGGCTTTATCAGGCAATCACGGTGGAGGAAGGAGGCTGGGCACTGGTACTTTGGTCACGTACTGCAGTCCAGACTCCCATCGTTCGATCTTTTTGACTTCCAGACGGCACAGAATACGTCCCACGAGCCTCTCAATAGCATCGAGATGGAGGCCATGCAGATAATGCCATCCCGTTTGTCGAATCAGAGCTCAGAAAGAGATGAATGAGTCGATGGAAGGAGCTCGACAATAGAAGAAGGACAGTTCATCCCGTTATTTTCTTCCTCAACCCCTCCTCATGACCAAACGGGTGACTTCTGCTGAGTACCCCACCGGTCTGGGTTGGGAAGGTGCATATTCCAGGCCGCTTCGAGTCTGCGAGGCTGTCAAGGTGTTTTTTGGGTTCTGGGATAGAATGGGTTTGTATTGGTTTTCTACTGCAGAGGTACTGAAGCTCTCACAGTTTGGATGACACCGGGAACCGTATTTCGCCCCAAGATGAGTTCTTATCAAGAAGCTTGTGTTTGGCGGGCAGCCAGTCGTGGAATCAGATCATAACGCCGTGGAGAGAAGTTTGCTTGCTACATGAAGGGTTGTGTGCTGCCCATTCGTCCCTTCCTTCTCTCGTCCAGATTGTCTCTGGGATGACAAATGGTCCCATGAGAAGATCAAATTACCTAGAAGATGAAGGTCTTCATTTCCTCGACAGCAGGAAGACTGAAAAAGCTAGAGGTAACCAAGTCCGCACCACTTGAGACCCCGGCCTTTGCGTTTGACACTTCGACGCGGTTATCCTCGGGAATCACAGTCATATTCATTTCAAACCTCCTCACATCCTCGGAGATTGTGCTCCGTCAAAATCAGGCTGCAAACAGGACGAGACCACAGCTCACAATAGAAGTAGCGGTAGCCAGAGTGGATCCTTGTGTGCGCTCGGGACCGATGGGATGGTAGGTGGGCGAGAGAGCTGATCGAGACGAAGTACCAATGTACCTGAGGTGGGGAGAGGAGGCTAGAAGTGAGGGGGAAGGAAACGAAAAGAGGATCATCTAGAGAGTACCTGCCCTGGGTAAGAGCATGGGGTGACGAGGTACTGAGACAGGCGATGCAGTTATGGGAGATATCTGAGAGCAATTCGATGTTTGTTGAGATGTGGCATCTGGAAGGAGCAGTGGAAGATCACCAGGCTGGCCAGTACCTTGGTCGGGTCTACGAGATTGCCAAAGAGAGCATCAGAAAATAAGAAGTGGAAGCAGATGAGTCTGAGTGTTGTGAACCAGCTGCTACATTCGTTGTTCGACCATCTGCGCTGCCGTGACTTCTCGTGTTCGTTTCTACCTACGGGGCTCACTTGACAGTCAAGAAGCGATCGCGAACGGCATCGTGATCGATCATGTGAACTTCATGGCGGGACAGAAAATCTACCCGGAGTGCTGGACATTGAAGACAGCGCGCTTTATACAACTGAGGCAAAAGCCGTTGTTTTTTTTTCCCTGTTGTGACTGCCCCTTCTTCGTGTGAAAATGCGAGAAAGCGGTGGTCCTTCCTGGCCAACTGCGACCGCGACGCCAGGCTTCCAGCTCGTTAGAAAGCGTGCATAACACCACGAAAACGAGATAAACATCTCTTCAGGGCTCTCTATAGAGAACTTCACGTATCTCTAAAGCCTTCTCACGTTTGGTTCCAAACTGTGCGTTCAGAATGCGAAAAAATGCAGCACCCAAATCGCCGAGGGTGGCGCGGGACCCTCCGCAGACACTCGATCATCACCACCACAAGCAGCGTTTTGTTGTCTCTTGATATACCAGGATATCAAGACAGCATAGATCAACCATGTATACACCCTGTGTGTGTCGATAATGTTTTTCAAGATCTGAAAGTTCCTTCTTCTTCTGATTGCTTTTTCTTGATGGAAACCTGCCCTGTAAATTCGGTCAAGAATCACGAACTCCTGCGTGTATATCACTCTTTCAATCTGCTATAACCTGGATACCATAGACGAGCGATCGAGTTTCAGACCTGATTTGATAGCTGCTTCAAAGTCATTGTCCATGAAGTGGGAGTGGTCTCCCCCAGTCCACAGATGGCGAATCTGGCGAACCACAGGTCTCGCCTGGACATTCAATCACTACCTCCATCCATAAAGCAATAATCTATCTGAAATGGACTATTTACTTCTGAAAGTGCATGTTCTTACTGTGTGCGGCGAGAAAACTGGAGGAAATGTGTGCGCGATATCAGTCTATGGCCCGCGATGGTGCGGGGCAGGCCCAAGTTACCCAGGACACTCGGTCAGTACAACACCATAAAATTTGCAATCAATACTCGAATACGTTCTTTTGACTCTTCTGAGTCGTTAATCCATCAATATTCAACGTATTACCTTCATTGTCATGTTTACTGCAAATGTGACTTGTCCTTTGTTGACGCCCTTACCGAAATCTCCTTTGACCTCCCATTGCCGACCGATTCGTGCCTCGAATAAAGCGATTCTTCCAATCAACCGTGCCGAAATGTTCCTTTTGACAATCTCTCAATGTACCTTCAATTGACCTTATGTCCATAATCCCATGTGTAATGTCCTTGAGTCTTGCCAAACAGTCGAGCGCTTCTTCTTTCCTCGAGCCCTTGTTGCTGCTTTCATCACGAACGCTTCGTGCTTGAGCCATCCTGCCTTCGTCTTGCACGTCTCTTCCATAGTCAGCGACGTACTGCGCCCAGTATCCGGCGAGAAATCCACGGAAACACTGTAACACAAGGGGTTAGTTATGGAGTTCGTTCCTATAGAGGTAGTTGACATTGTGTGGCCACCAGGTCGCGATCGTACTTCATGTCTGCCCGCTTTTTGTTGTCTGGCCACTGAAGGTCCGCTTCCAGAACCAGAAAGAACAGGCACAATATGCGCAATAGACAACAAAGTGATTTTATGGAGGTTCCTGGCTTACCTTGAAGTGGGGTTGAAGATGAAGTTTCCCAGCGCGCGAGGTGATCAGGGGGTCTCTTGGTCGTGGGATTTATCGTAGGCACTGCTCTTTTGGGAGTCCCTCGCGATCTGGATTGCTCTGAGAAGCGAAGACTCCTTGGAGACTTCAGAAAGGGCGTCGTGGAGGTGGCGCGTGGTTACAAGGTTGCGCTGTCTTGTGCTTGCTGAGAAGCGGTCGCGGCGGATCCGCAAGGTTTGGGGAGTATCGATCTGGAGTTTAAGAACCGCTTGTAAGGCTCTGTCCCAAGTGGAGATTTGGACAACATCCGCAAAGGAAAGAAAAGTCAAGAACTTCATGATGACGAGTCTGGTATGCGAAGTGGAGTTTTGGTTGTTGATTGTCTTGGAGGAGTCTTCTTGGGTTGATAAAGATTCCTTGCCGCAAGTAAGTTGTAGAGGTATCACTTCGCGTTTGGAACAAGGTCAAAGGTTGACGACAGGAACCAGGTAGACAAGATAACCTGGAGGGTCACTGTTCAGGAACAAGGTTGCTGCCACCGATCACGAGTGCTCGGTAAACTCGCTGGCGACCGTTCAAGCATCTGACCCCATCCCTGCTCTCTCACTCACCCTCACGCAGTTACCCGGTACTAGAGGTACCTCTGCTACCAAATCGAGATTCTCGCTACAACTGGAAGTCACATTATCAAGCGCTGCCTCTACAAGTGGAATAGCCCACGGTCAACAAATTGACAGGCTGTATTCAGTGTAGCTTCAGAATCAATCGTGATGTCCCTACTACATCTGTCTTCCTTCAAATTACAACAAGCTCAGCCTCAACTGGGACAATTCTCTAGCTACTCCCGGTGTTGGGGCGTGCCACAGACCCACACAGGGGTCCTTGAGGCTAGGAGCGTCGACACGTCTGAACAACAAGGCTTTTGGATTCCTTCAAATTCGATCCTCACCTCGGTATATCTCAAGGAAATGGTCTGGCCTGCCTCTTTCTTGTCATCCTATCTCGAAAGCAAACAACTTTTCAACAACTTGCTCGCCTTGATCATCCCAAGCCAGTTCTCGTACCCCCATGAAGGCATACTGTGCAGTCGATCAAGACAGAAGTCCTCAAATCGTCTGATCAAAACTAGGGCTGGCGTCATCTGGTTTGCTCCGGCCATCTCGCACAGCCAGGTGACACCAGAAGTACCAAAGTCACTTCTTCCTTCATGCAGTCCTGCAGGCAGGGCTCCACCCTGATTTGCCCTCCTAGCAACCCCACACACTCTTCTTTTCTTTTCTCCCACAGGTCACAGCCTTTTAAACTCTCCCCTCTTCCTTTCTCCCTCTTCTTCTCTTTTTCTCTTGATTCATATCTCACCAACACAAACCTCCCCCGACCTGCCCTAGGGGGGCAGCCTCCCATGGCTGAAGCCAAAGCACCCGCGAGGGAAAGGCCACAGCCTCAAGATGTACGTATACTGCTCTTCGTCTTCTTTTCCCTTCTTTTGATCTTGAACCAGGCCGATCAAGACTTTCCTCGCTGTCATTTTGATCCTCGTTCATCCATTTTCATGGTCTCACTTCTCCATCGTCTTATGTCGACTAACGTCTCGTTCCTAAGGTCATCAGTACCATGGCTTGACAAGAATCTTCCCTCCACCGAACCCCAACGCCGTACGGCGTCCCGTCGGGTAAGTAATATTTTATGTTTCGGTCGTCTTCACCTTGCCTTCAACTCATGTACCTCTACTGACCATCAACAGTGGCCCAGTACCCCATCAGGCCCGTGACTGGGACCACCGACGGGGACGCTACAATGGTCCCTCCTGTAGCCACAAAAGCATACCAGTAGGTTCATGTCATATCTCATCTCACTTCTTGATCGTCAGCTCACATGTTCCAGTTGGGATTCTGGAGGTGCAGCAACAGAGGAAACCGCTCGCTGGAGTTCGTCAACGACCTTGTCATCGGCCGCCGACTCCCTCGCAACGAGTCCAATCTCGTGAGTTCACCTGATGTCTTCCATTTCTCTCCAATCAACGGAAGCTAACCACAGTTCCATAGGTGACTGCGTCAACGGCTCCAAGTGCTACAACTGCGGCGACTTTCCTTGCCTCACCCTCGGTGGGATCAGTCTTCGCCCTACTTGCGTAGTACACCTCGACCGTCGCAGCAGGGGCTACCTTCATCCGCGGGACGTCATCGGTCGCCTTGTCATCAGCAACCTGAGCGAACACGGGTTCATCGGCAACTCGAGCATGGGTTCTCATCGTCCCCCTGTGATGGGCTTCGGCCGGGGCGCCGCCCCCGAGCCGAACAAGCGCGCTCTCTACGTTGGCGGCCTTGACCCTAGGGTCGTCATCGAGGACGTCTTGAGACAGATTTTCGAGACTACTGGCCATGTCCAGAACGTCAAAATTATTCCCGACATTGTCGGCGGTGCCCCCCGCTCCGACCCGGGGGAAGAACGGCGCAGCCCTGAGCACACCAATGTGCACGTCCTTGTCCACATCTGTAAGAGGGAGCCGGAGGCTCTGCTGAGAGAGCGCGAACTTAACGGTTCCAGCAGCGTTTGCTCTTGAATGACAAGGAGCAGGAAGATTTGTCAATCATCCAGTTCCGTCGGAGGACTCTCTAGGAACACGATCTCCGTCGCTGGACTGTCCGGGTACGTCCTGGGCATCCGGGGATGGAGCCGGGGAGTCCGTCGGCGGGACTGGATGGGTGGTGGTGGTGGCTTGTAATTAGAGATAGAAAAGAACAAAAAAAAAAACGATAAAACAAAATGTGTTCCATTGTGAACGCATGATTGTTGGTGTCTGCCCTGGTGATGGGGTGTGTCATGGAATGCGCGATACTTCTGCATCGAGTTATGAGTCATGACGTTGGGTCGTTGCTCAAAAGTGCTCAGCGCGTGATCTTCAGATATGGGATTGTCTTATTCAGCTGAGCACGTTGATGTCGTCTGTCGATCGTCGCTGTCGCCATGACTCGAAATTGGGAGGACCAGTTCCATGAAGTCAAAAGTGGCGCCGACGTCGTAAGCTGGTGGGACCGGCAAAACAGGCAAGTACCATACAGGATGCAGCGCTGTTACTTCACTATCGCAGTTCGCCCTAGTTTCCTGCAAGCGCAGATAATGAAGCATCTAAGTGCCATGGGTGACACCCCACTCTCTCTTTCCCGCTCACTCTCGTGACAGAGCCTCAAACCTCCAAACAACAACGTCCATTTTCACAGAGAGATTTATCTCATGGCCGTATAACTTGTTCTCTAAACGCCTTGGAGTTTCTTCAAACAAGTGAACCCAGCCTGTACCTTTGCAAAAGTTTGAATGTCTTCATCAGGCTGAAGGAGTTCGTGGTGGGCGTTACAGCGCTTTCAAAGTGCATATCAGCGATGTGTTTTGGCGACCTAACGTAGAGATAGGTACAACTTCACCTTGAACAGGCGCATTGACTCTTTGCTGCAAATGCATTGTGCGTTGCAGCAAACCCGCCGTGCTTCTGCTGTCCAAATCTGCTTGCGGTTGACACACATCTACATCTATGCAAAGCCGGGTTAATCTGCAACGCCGGAGACGTTAGGTTGTGTTCGGAGCCGCTGTAGAGCTTTAGAGATAACGTTGCATTACCGTACATGGTCCGCAGCTATACTCCCTGTATAGTAATGTAATAGTTAAGGCTCTTCTTACTGCTTTGTGTTCGTTAATCTTAGGCTGTAAGAAATTGGAGTCCTATACTTATAGGGGGCTTATAGGGGGCTTATAGTGGGTATAAGCGCTGAGGTGCCTCAAAGTTGCTGCTTCTTGCAGCTTTAAATATGGGGTTAAGGTCCTTTAAAAATATTAGAAATCTAGTATATCGCGGTAAGGATCTTGGCCTTCTGATTAGTCAGATGGAGGATTTGGGGTAAGTATAGGTGGTTGTAGCAACTTGCAGATTTTTACTGAAATCGAACCGAATGAGAAAAGTGTAGCTGTAAGGTGCAGTCTTATAGCCACCAAAACTGGGTTTTCCCTACAGCAATACAGCGGCTCCGAATACAACCTTAATGCGGACGAGTGCTGCAGAATCTGCCTGTGGTCCAAAACCGGGATCGAGGAGACGACATTGTTACTTCATGTAGGTTCCCTTCGCTTCATCTTTCAGCTCATGGTCTACCATATGACTCCACGCATTCAGGCTCGTTACAATCGAACGCATCCTCTGTTTATGACAACCTGCCTAGGGTACAGCTGGATGACCTTTCTTCTCCTTATGTCTCCTACCTCTACCTCTATCTACCGTGCTCTTTTCTTGTTCTTGCACCGCCGCCTCCTCTACAACCTCGAGTCCACGTCTCATCCCCTGCCCAGGCCTTGTACTCTGCAGTCTCTGAGCCCAGAGCCTCATCCACTCTGACACGAGCTTCACGACTCCTCTCCAGCTGGCCGAGAACACAAAGAGACCCATCGAGTTGAGTTTGGCGAGTTGTGCCTTGACGACATGGACATCGACGCGGCCAAGATCGCGAATGCTGCTACGATTGTAAAGACGGGACACAGGAAAAGGTCACATACGCCGATTCAGAGGAGAGGCTCAAAGAGACAGTGAACGACAATGACGGGTACCATAGACCGGAACAAGCGCAGGAAGATTGAAAGTGCTTCGACTGGCTGGAGCAAATGCCTAGAGGTAGGTTCCATTTCCCTTCTTTGCTTCTTGGTTTCTCTATGTCAAGCTCTACCTCTTCCCTCCATGGTCAAAGGTCTAGACATACATAAGCAAAATACCTCCTCGCCTCCAGCAACAGATTCTCTCCTTTTGTATGAGTTTTCTTGTTTCCATGTAACATATCATGATCCCTGCAGCTGCTGAAAAGTTGCGCTGCCCATCTGTGGGGGTTTCGCCTGAACGTTGGGACCGTGTTGTCCGGCCCAAGCTGTCCTATTTACTCCGGTATCCCCCACCCCCTGTCCCCAGTATAGAATTTGGAGTTGAACAAGGAGTACACCTGTATTTAAGCGTTGGTGTTGCCGGTTGTTCAAAAGAAAGAGAAGTGGGGTTGAAGAGTTCGATGTGGCTGAAGAGTGCTCAGCTGAGTCGAGAAGTGCTGATGGTGTACTGCATGGCGGAATTAAAGGGATGGACACCCAATTGGATCTTGTCGATTTTCATGATGTTGCCAGCTTCCGTCTTTTGTTCCAATTTCTGCTGAAACCACCACCGCTGCCGCGGGAGAAGCCATCACCGCCACCGCTGAGGTTGTCAAGGCCGCAATGTCTGCCCTGGGGGAGTAAAGACTTCGAAGACTCTTTCCAACGGTCTTTGAAAAGTCGGTATTGTCCATCTCGAATTCGGACTGGCTTCAAAGGCTCGAGAGCTGGAGACGAAGCGGGGTCTTTGCTGGATTTGGTGTGGTGGCTGCCAGGTCTGCCCCGGTGTCCGCCAGCTGGGCTGTATCTTGGACATTGTGCTTCTCGAGCGAGGTTTGTCACAACAGAAGTGACGCCTCTCCCAGATTGTACCAAGGCATAAAGACGGCCTTTGTTGCACGTCAAAGAAGGCTTTTGTCTGGCGTTTTCTCCCCAAGGTCGATCGCCACCTTCACCTCGTCACCACCCAACTCTTTCTTGACGACTGTCCAGTGGCTCTCCTACACCTTGGTCGGAATCCTCATGGTAGCTGAAAGTCCTCAATGTCGCGGTCTTGAAAGTCGGGGGGCTCAAAGTTGAAGTTCTCCTACGGGAGCGAGTACGAGGGGTGGGGGTACTGGGCTCTTGGGCCCTCAACCTCGTGGTACCTGATTCCGGTGTACCTCTCAGCGCCAGGATGCCTGTCGGAATCCTCATCGTCGGAGTCTTCCACATCAGAACCCCCAACCGTATCCCTCTCAAGATCCGCCTTCCAAACATCCAAACAACTCCTCAGCTCTTTCACTAACTCCCTCGCCTTCTCCTCATGACCCGCTCGTCCGCCAACCAAACCACACTCTGGCTCCACCCCCACCTCGCAACTATCCCACGGCTTAGCTATCACGCCACGACGCAGTGCCCACGCTATGGTCTTGAAGAGGAGAGTTATGCAGCGGCTTTCGTCCCCCGCAAAGGCTTTGGTGAATAGGTCCAGACAGTGGAGTTCCAGACCTCTCGTCCAGGACTCGTAGTACTGTGGAAGCCAGGGGCAAGTGCAGACCGAGGACTCTTGTACTCGGGTGTCCCACGCGGCCCTTGCCTGGTCGGACCAGGAGCGCGTGATCCTGGCTGGAATCTGGGAGACATGAGGGATTGAAGCACGGAAGGGTGGGAAGGCTGCGTCGCGATAGAGGATGTGGTAGAAGAGGAAGAGGAGGCGGACGGCTGGGGAGGGGAAGTCGTTCAGGTCATCTGGTTTGAAATTGAAGTGTCAGTGATTACTGTGGCTTGGTGGAAGGGGGGGAGAGGGGAGTCGATAAGTGGGTTGGGCTTACCAATGATGGCCATCTCCTCTCTAGACACCTGGTTCTGGTAGTGCGTGTTGACGCCACGGTGGATGTCTCCTGCCAGATGCACCCAGAAGTGCTCCGGTAGCCTTCTGACCAAGTGAACGCTCAGCTGCGTGAAGGTACTCAGTTGGCCAAAGTAAAATGCCGCCTTGACCAGCTTCCATCGATCTACCAGATTGTTTCCCACAACATCAAGATCGTCCCTTTGTTCCGAAAGCCATCCTTGCGCAGCCTGCGACAGCGTGGCTGTGTCGGAAGATGGATCCGCAATGCCGATGTCGAACTCCAAATCGTGTGCCGTCTTTGCAATCCGGAACACGAGGTCGAGGATGTTTGGCGTCGACGGGCGGATGGACACTTTGCCGGTGTGGCAGGCGCGGAGTGTCAAGAAGAGGGCCTCGGGGTCGACGTCGGAAAGGGTAATCTTGAAGTGCCTCAAGTGATCTTCGGTGCGAGGGATGTTGTTGATGCAACCCTCGCTGAAGAGGCGCTTGTAGAATGAGGAGTTGAGGAACAGATGGAAAGAGCGGATCTGGAAGAGGCGTTGAGGGGGTTCAACGACGCCAGGCGAGGTGTCTCCGACCAGAATAATTGTGTCGGCGTCGCGGTCAAAGACGACGGGGTTCTTGGTTCTATAGAACGTCTGGCAAAGCAGCAGGTCAGGCGACGCCGATGTCATTGCCGGAGAGGAGGAGGGAGGGGCAGGCGAGGTGCTCTGAGAAGGGGTTTGTTGGTTCATCTTGCTGGATTGTTGACGATGACTGCCCTGGATGCTCAGGTATTGTTTGTAGGAGATTCTTGGTGATTTGCCTGAAGCAGTATTGAAGAAGTTGGCGATAGCGAAGGATGAGGAGTAGTGGTAGATCTATCCGCGTGTCCTTGTGTTGGGTAATGGAAAGAAGGGAAGTATGAACAAACGGAGAAACAGGGTTCTATATAACGGAGTGCACTTGAAGGTAAAGGATATTGTACTGTAACGGAAAATGGGAGTGGGTATTGGCGACCGGTAATGTTGAGTGAAGGGAACAATCGTTCCCCTGGACGAACCTTTGCTTCTCCGGATGAGACCGTACTCATCCACCCACCCAATGTCGCACATATCACACCACCACGTTAACTCGCCATCTTGTGTTTTGAGCGGGACGTATCGGCAGTCTTTCAGTCCTTTCCCAAATTTCCGGCGAAGTTAAACGAAATCTTACACGTCTCGCAACGATAGGGACCTAGTAGGTACTAGGTAGGTCGGTAGGGCCTGATGAGCGGCAAGAGGTATTTGAGTTTTTTCCATTCTTTCCCAAATACTGGGGGTCCTGCGTTTATATACACATCCTCTCGTGCCCAACCGGGCTCCCAAACATCCAACTGACTTATCCTTCAGAGTGACTCCTTCCCTGACTCCTTCTGTGTTAGCCATTCGTTATGACTCCCGTCGCAGTAGAGGCAGGCACAAGCCTGGCACGATGAGGACGGACGATGTAGCAGGCTTGAAGCAGTCAGCTCGATGAGGTTCTTACCACAAATTACCGCGACGGTCCTCGCAACAACTGCATCTGAGGCCGAGCACTGGGGAAAACAACGCATCGTTGTGGGCGCCAAGAGAGCTGAAGAACTACTAAGGCTTGCCCTCTTGCCTGCAGAGGTATAGACATTATTGCCAGAGAAACTTGAGGGAAGAAAGGGACTGGGACAGAACATATCTCTAGAGGTACCTGGAAAGTGCAGTGATGACTGAGGCGGTATGTTGGACGACGGGTAAGTCATCGTGCCGTTCGGCAGGCGCAGCGGAGTGTTCATCCCTCTATGGACCATGTAATAACATGGTTCTCCCATGTGATGGCGAACACCGCAAACCAAACCAAAACATATGGGTGGCTTTTGAAAAACGAAAGAAATGTTTCGATCATGGTGGTGATCGTGGTGGTGAAAAGACTGATGGCAAAGATGATGTGAACGATGCTGAAGAGAAAAGAATTGAACGAACGGCTGGGCCGGGGGGAGAGGGATCTTCCTGAGACATTGCGCTCTTGGTCTCGCGGGACGTGTTGTCGTGGAAGTCGACTGTTTCCGTCTGGTGAGGATGGAATAGAGAAGACCGAAAGGACCTTGTGCCATAACCCTCCTTTGTCGCTGGTGGAATCTTGAACGTCAGGGTGAAGGGCCCAGCCCCCCATCCATTTTGGAGGTGCCTTCCTCTCTCAACGTCAAGCAACAAGCCTCAAGCTCGAGCGTTTTGAGTTCCTGCAAACAAGATCTGCTATGCTGAGATCGGTGAGAGGCTGCTTCAGACAAACACTTCGCCATTGATCTCTCGAGATAATCCGTTGTCGACCTGATATGATTTGGACGACGATTGTTTTATCCGGCAAAGATCAGACCATGCTAATGGAATATCTTCAAGCAGACACTTTCCTCCCTCCCAAGCTCGCAACATCCCTTCTCGGAGGCATCGCCAACTACCTCTAGGTACGGCGTAATTCGCACCAAGTGACCGTGGCCCAATCTTCATACCACTCAAATTCCAAGGCTGCTTGATCGCCCAAGAGTTCACATCAACGTCGTGGAGACAATAACATCAACTGAACCGTGACGAGACTCACTACACCTTCCACGACTTATTGGGCCGGGGTACAGAGATCTGTACGGTCTGTTTGTTTCGCCATCTTTGCTACGCCCACCATGTGCAGCATAAGCACCACCGATTCCGGCGCCAGCAACAAAGTTCGTCCCTGGCGGACCATCCTCCGCAAAAGCTGCAACTGCACCGTCCCAGAATCCATCCCAGCTGGAACTATCCCCAGGAGTTACGTGCCCAAGAAGCATGGCTGGCCTTTGAGGATCGTTCAGGCCATCACCAAGCTAGCCGTAGCCGTGCTTCAGTACCTCAGACTCGACCTAGCGTACATGGGACAACAACGCTCTCGCGCGCGCGCCAGGCTTCATCTGATCTTCCTCGAGGCCGAAATCAAGCGACTGAAAACTCTCTTTGTGAGACTCCAATACACCTACTTTCTCATGCACAAAAGGCCACTGTGACTCGCTCTGCTGGCGAAACTTCCCAGCGCTCAAAACTCTGGACCTTCAGCCGTGCTGGTCGCAGGACACCACGCTGAAAGCACAAAGTCGGGCGTCTGTGGAACATTGAGCATCACAACCACAACCACCGAACACCCCCAAACATGTGTTCCAGGCAGCAGTTGCTGCTCACGGCCAAAGTCTTGTAGCAGCGGCGTTTAAACATGTCAAGTATCTCCCACAGCCATGCCAGCCCGTCACCAACACCGCCCAGCACGGTTGATGGAAATCGCCCAACAGTCTGTTACCGTCCCAACCGTTCCTGGCCCCTTTGCTCCCGAGACTACGAGGTCTCAACTCCCGACTCCCCATCAGCATTCAGCAACCTCCAACTCCCAACTTCCAACTGTATCAATGACAACTCAAGTTCCAACCCGTCCACCACGAAAACAGATCTGGACGTACTCCCGGGTATATTGAAGCCGAAGGTACCCCATCGTGATGATTACCTACCGAGTGGGAACTCCCGTTCGTTGAGTCGAACGAATGAAATGCTCCAATCCTTCTACTTCGTATATCCCATCTATGCCCTTGGGTAAACGAAGAGTGGTCCGAAGAGTATACTCTTCTCTCTTAACATCACTCAGCACCTACGGCACCTACGGCACCTCTGTTCGCTTCCTTAGGTTAGGTATATTTCGCATTCCGTTTCGCCCTCCAGGTTGTGTCCGCTGTGCTGTGTGCTTCCGGATCCGAATCCTTCTTCAACTCGTCCATGACTCCTTCTTCGCCTTATTTCGCACAAACATCTTTTGGGGCACGTCCAAAGAGAGTCCACCCGGCTTGAACCAGAAGAGTTGCGAATAATGTCGGCAGGTTGATGGGGACGAAATGTAAAGCAGAGAAATTTGCCGGATACGGACGTATGTGAACGAAGGTTGGAAAGATGTAGTAAGCTCAGATTTGGGGCTTTGAAGATGAATGGCCAAGAGCAGAAAGCAGAGGCTCGTCTCTGTCATGCTGAAATTCAAGGTACCTAGGTAGAGGTAGGTAGGGAGGCAGTGGCTATGCCAGTGGTCGAGGTGTTGTTTGTGATATGATCGATCAATGGTGCTGTAAAGCACAGAGTGCAGCTTGTTTTCGTGCAGCACAAAGAGGTGATTGACGGTTATGATCGGCACTAGACGTCTGCCGTTGTGCGCCTTCTTGGAATTGACGACAAGAACGCCCTAGCTGAGTTGGAAGGACTTGGAAGGGAGACGGTCCAGCGGGTTGTAGATACTACGGTCTTGACTGAGACCGTTGCTTGAATTGACAGCATATTTGTAGCGAATATGATTGAAAAACTACTTGATTAAACTAAATCGTATCTATTTGCTCGATAAGATCGGTTACGAAACCGGAGAGTACGACGTATATGCTATCGTTTCCTTAACTGACAATCTTGTTGGGGAGTCCGTCAATTGTGTAGCGACTGAGACATCTTGCAGTGTTAGCCAAAGCGACGAACCGGGGATTGTGCTCCAAAGACTGCGGGGCGAGCTGCCGGTCTGCTGTTAGATTACGCAAGCTGCCATCGCGGTCCGAATTGTTGTTGATCCAGTCGTCAAGGGCTGTAATCGCGTCGTTAGGGGGCGGCGGCGACTCTATAGTAACGTCGGCCATTTTGTCGTATTGAAAGAGCGATTTAGCGATTGTAAGATAGAGGTAAGGATGCTGATGAACAACGACTGGTGTAATAAGATTGCTGTACAAAGGAAGCTGCCGTGGATATATCTCGCGGGAAGAAGGTACATACCTAATGAGACCTTCGGTGGCTCGGTGGCTGGGTACATCCTCGAGAACAGCCGGCGGCACGGAAACTTGAAGACACTTCTAGTTGTGATGACTCGATAAGCCTTGTTGACATCAACGCCGGGAAAATGATATCACTGACGTCAACTTTCCACTCCTGTTGTGCTTATCAAACTCCACCGTTCTCCAGTTGCAGTTGGTGGAACGTTCGATATCCTGTTGCAATGACAGATCTATACATAGTGGACATGCTTTTCTCCAATTCTCAAGTTCTGACGACGTCCGAATACTGTGATAAGCAGGGTACGTAGAGGTAATGCTGCACCAAGATAGGGGTCCGCGTGTAACATGGAAATGAATCATGTCCAGTCTAGTTGCAGTGGAGTCTAACCCAACATATGTATTTAGAACCACAGCTGCCCAAAAAAGGGGGCGCCCTATCCAAAATGCCCCCCTGTCCACCTTTCCGTCTATCCGAAGCATCCGAGCTTCCCCAAACCAAAGTGTGAAAACCAAAGAAATGTAAATGCTCGCGTAATTGCGTGATTGATCGCCAAACTCCATCTAAGACCCAAAGGAGAAAAAGAAAAGAAAAAAGAGTGAAAGACATTAACAAAATGGGGCCAGTCTGTGGCCGTAATCCGTAATCGAGCAGGAGGAAGACCTGGGCATATCCTGAGAGAGTGTCTTCTTACTCCACCAGGTCCCGGATGGAAGGAACAAGGAAATACAGGGGCTGGTGGTCCACTGAGTCCTCTCCAAGCCGAGGAAGAAGGGACAGCTGTGCGTTGCCTTGCGGCTTCAACAAGATATCTTCATTTGTGGCGCTGGGTGTTTAGTGGGTCTCCTTGCTGACGACCTCCTCACGCTCCAGACCAGCCGGCCTTGTAACGGAGAGGTGCTTGGGGAAGGCCTTGACGACTCCACCACCGGGGCACTCCATGAAGGGGTTGGGGTCAGTGACCTGGTCGAGGTTGCCAAATGTGTGGTTGACGCCACGGTGGGAAGCCTCGTCAGCCTGTAATATGTTAGCATAGAACGAGCTTGCAGAAGTGCTAACGAAACTTACTCTAACGTAGAGGATGAGGTCCTTCATGGTCCGGTGACCCTCAGGCATATTCCAGTAGCGGACAGCAATGTCAGGGATGCGGAAGTTGGGGTCAGACCACCTCTTGAGGCAACCATGGTCAAGTTCAAGCAAGCAGCGGGTGTAAGTGTGAACGGCCTCTTCCTCGAGGTAGCCGACGAAGCGGTGGCAAATCTTGGGAGAGAGGAGGTACGAGATGAACATGGCGTTGTAGAAGACACCCTGAGCACCGAGCACGACGAGTCTCATGAACCAGCCGGGCTTGTACATCTCGAGAAAGGTGAGGAGGTGCATTCTCTCATTGTAGGACTCCTCAAGAAGAGACTTGATCCAGCCCTGGTCCGGCTGGAAACGGCGAATGGACTGGAGGTGGCGCAAGCCCCCGGCAACCATGCCAGGAACACCAGCAATTGACTCGAGGAAGATGAAGCGGACGAGCTGGTGTCGTTAGCATGGCACGGGGTCAAATAGTCGGGGGATGAACCTACCCATTGGCGCTCAGTCAGGGGCTTGCTGGCAGCTAAAGCCGTTGTGGGATTCTTGGAGTCGACCTGCTGCTCAGGACGCATGCCTGTGACGAGATCCATCCAGAACCTGGGGAGCATTGGTTAGCAATGAGCGACCAGAACTTTTGGACGTTCAACATACCTGCATGTGCGGACAATCTTCCAGGCCACCCAGTCACCGAAAGTCCTCGGCTCGCGATGGCTGGGAACCACATTCAAGAGAACGTTTTCCTTCCAACCGTCGTGGGGCCATGTGAGCGGCAGAGTGGCAAAGGCATTTCCATCCCTAACCTCCGAAGTTGAAGCCGAAGAAGTACCAACATGGGTTGCAGGAACGAGAGGAGAGACGGGGCCGGTAGGAATGGCGACAGCCGGCTTCTTGGAGGTGTTGCTTGTCGAGATGGCGCGAGGATGGCGAAGAGCAGCGTAGCCGACAAGAGGCGCGGGAGTGAAGAAGGACGAGCCAACAGACACGCCCTTGGTGAAGAGCCGCAGCTTGGAGCAGTCTGGAAGACGATGAGCCATGGTTGCGGATGCTGTGAGTTTCCGACAGAAGAACGAATGACTGTGTTTGAGATGACGTCTCACTCTATCAAGCTCTCAAGGGACATGGCGAGGTAGGGGAGAAGATGTGCAACAAGCTTTATACAGATGAGCCATGGGCCGAAACACTGGACAACAGCTCCAACACCCTGAAGATCCATATTCACCTGAATCTGAATCGCGACGCGATGGAGCTATGACAAAAATAGGGCACAGCCGAGGATCGCCGTGACGGAGGGTGTATGGAAACGAAAAGAGGCCGGGGTGGGATATGATTCATGAAGACTGGGTCGCATGTGGAAACCCGAAAGGACGAGATGAACGGTTAGAGTGCTGTATTTCCTCTGATACCGCCAATGAAGGGCCTTGCCCGGTGTCGCCTAGAGGTGACATCCCTTAGCCCTATCAGATGGTTTATTCCGGGAAACATGCCCTAAGATCTGGGAAGGGTCATCGGTGTTGGCGGCGGTCGAAGAGTATGTTGATACGTGCCAAGGCAACCAAGGCTGTGACAGTGTCGAGGTCTGGGTCACAGTAGCGAGTGTGATCCAGGCCTCCCTGCCTTGGTCTACCGCCACTTGGTTATCTCCTCCGACCATCAACAGTCAACAATCTTGGTGTGTCTCGGGGAGTGGTGACTGGGCCGTTTCCAGAAGTCCGGGCTCGCTGAAACATGTGAAAGTCGATTGATGGAAGCTTGTGAAGGCGTCAGCGAACAACAGCGTTCGACACTTGACAGTTGGCTTGAAGTGGGAACTCGGGATGTTCGGGAGTGCTATGGAAGGAGTGGAACGGGTGGAGGAGGGAAAGGGATGACCCATGCGAATGTGCCGGGACGACGACAAGCTCGCATGGCGATCATCGTCATTTGGGCGTTGTCTGTATTCAGCCTCAGACCTTGGCATAATTTCGATGTCGCGGAAGGGCTGAGCCATGTGATGTTGAGCGTCAGGGTGATTTCTTGTGAAAGACGCAGAGACGGTTGAAGATGTTGGTACACATGATCATGGAGTGCTGAGCCTTTGGCTCTCCGTCTCGACTTCTGAGAGATTGCAGGGTAGTCAAGTTGGTGGTGGTTTGTCTACCCTGACATTTGGCAGATGAAAGTCGGGAGGTCTCGGAGCAACGGAACGAAACCCCCTGAGTCAACAGCGAGCTCGCGTTCTTGTGGCAGCGAGAACCGCGCGGTCGCTGTTTTCCCATTTGTTCCGATCAGCAATTTTGAAGACCCATCCGCCACAGTGAAGCTGCCAATCCGAAATGCAGATGCGACAAGAATGGAAACAGACAGAAAATAGAATGAAGAGCAGATGAGAGAAGACGAGGAGATGGAAATCGATGGATTGCACTTTGATTGCGATTGAGATGGCAACTGCAAACTACGTCGAGGTAGCTGCCTAAACTAACGAAGTGTTCTTGGGCATCTCAACTCAATGAACTTGGAAGGACCAGATGTTGTGTCCAGTCATCAGTCAGTTCCTTGGCAGCTCCTTCTCCATCGCAAACGAACATGGAATTGTTGTTGCCAAAACTGAAAGTTCGGGATGCATTCGTTGTTCGCACTTACTTGCCGAAACCCTCCGAGAAGCCCCACTATTTGCTGGCTGTTCCTGGCATTGGCGATAACTTTAATTTGTTGTACGCTTATCCATTGGTTAATGCCGCTAGCACCAGCACCTGGTCTGTGCTGACCATCCGTCATTGTCTCCATCGGACATTATGGAAACTCCAACACAGCCCGCGACATCCACCAAGATGACTACCGTACACAATCTCTTGACCGCCATCTTTTGACACAGAACATTCCATGACTCCAAACCATGATCAGCAATCCATACGGATCTCATAAGGCTGAGAAAAGTGGTCTGATCAGATCCTTTGCGTACTTTTTTTTGTCGGTGACTGAGCACATCGTCACATGAGCAATCCGCGCTGAGTGAGTGCTGTCAACGATGAGCGGATGCCTCGAGTTCAAATCAAGAGGCAGGCAGAAGCTCACCGTGAGCCACCGGCATCACGTGCCACCCCTCACCTTCCTTCCGTCTCTTCTCCAGATCGACCTTCGGGACCGAGAGCCGGCCGCCAAGGTGTTCAACACAGATAAGAAAC
Organism: Neurospora tetrasperma FGSC 2508; assembly: GCF_000213175.1. Lineage (NCBI taxonomy): Eukaryota > Fungi > Ascomycota > Sordariomycetes > Sordariales > Sordariaceae > Neurospora > Neurospora tetrasperma. The sequence goes on along the minus strand of NW_009799100.1, from coordinate 517,975 downwards.
CTCTTGGCAGCACTTTCGAGGCATCTTGACACGCTGAAATGGATCACGATAGGTTCAGCTGGTGGACAATCTGCTTCATCCCGAAGGAAGCAAAGCTAACAAATCGGAGGCAATGGTGGGGGTCTTACAAACTCACGATAGTATCTGAGACGATGACGCAACCCTTCACAATAGCTGCCCGTGAGTATACGTGTTGGGATATGGCAAGTCTGGGACTTGTCCCTGTTCATGATCCTTCGCTTTGCTCACATCACAATCTTCCTCGGAAGCAACATTCGCACCGTCAGCTCACCAGAAACCACCACATCACCAGAGCATCCAGTGGATCTCAACTAACCAACACGTCAAACACCTCATCAGCTACATGCCAAAAGCCTTTGACCAAGATGTTTTTCATCGCCGCTATCCGCAACTGGAGGGTTGACCCGCGCCGCGTCAAAGACGAAGCCATCCGCATGTTGAGGATCTTGACCGGGTCGATCTAGACAGTCCGTCTCGGCCAATCTCAGCGGTGCCTCCACAGAACGTACTCACCAGCTCAGCATATCAAGCGATACTCTCAATCTCCCCATCGGGCACTGCAAGGACAACAACGCCTTCGTCATCATCGCCATCCCTACCAAAACGTCAACATGGCAACTAGCGTACTCGCGGCTTAAAAACACCGATGACATGGTCAACAGAGTCATCAACATGAGTGATCAGGAATGTGTGATGCAGGTGCTTGGAAAATGCACGGAATGGGTGGAAGATAGTGACAATGACGGGAGGAATGGCAAACGTTTACAATGTCAGAAGCTGGGCTGTCTCAGTTTGCGCTTGATGGATGGGAGAACGGGATGCATGACAAGAATGACGGAGCTTGAAGGTTGGGCTTGCTGATTAAGTACCAACGAGATTGGGGGTTTGTTTCTTGATAGGGAATCGGGATGGAAGTATCTGAATGAGCGGATATCTGGTGCGGCGGATGTAGTTTGTTCTCAACAAACGACACCACAGACTTCGAAAGACAGCTGTTGAAAGGGGAAAAGAGAAATCGATTGCTACCAGAAGTGTAAATGAAAATGCGTCAGTAACTCAGAGATCGCAGTCATTTTCACTTCAGAATTGTTCTGTCGTTGATGCTTGGAGTCAGCCGCATACCTACACTTTGGCGTCAAGTGCTACACCCCCTTCATGGCAACCAATGTACTGCACCGCCGAGGTGGTGTGTTGGTTTGGTTTGGTTCGATCGCAAAATGTGCAGGCGGGAATCTTGCGGCTTAATGGGAATGTTGGACAATAAAATAGCTACACTAGTACATGCCCAAGGTAGGGAATAGGATGGGCGGGAGATCGTTGGACAGGATGCCCGTTGATTGTCGATGTGATGTAAGCGCCGAACTTGCAAAGCTAATCTAGGCAATGGAGCTTCCCGCTGAATGGCGACCGTCGATCGCGGGAAGCGCTGTAACTTGATGCAGGTTTTTGCGTGGGCGGTTGCACGGATGGGGGATTGCCGGTTTGTGACACCAAGGTACAAGGGACATAGTACAATTCGGGCAAAGAAGCACCTACATCTATGTATGCCCGGCATGAATATGATTCACAAGAATGGGACGGAATCAGAGGGTTGACTGTATTCATCACTTCCCGCCGTTTCTTCCTCGCTGACCAGAGCATTTTCAATATCTCCTAGTACAAGTACTTCCACTTCGATGTCTCGAGTTAGTTCCGTCCGTTGCGACTGATGGCTGCTGCTCCACACCCGTCAGCAGTTGCCAGTCGTGGCTTGTCTCTTTCTGATGTGGCGCCATAGTGGCTTTGTGGTGGCTTCACGTTGTTCCGCTGTAAGCGCTCGGACCTTTTTTTCTGCCGAGGACTGAAGTCAATTTCTCTTGCACTGTTTCAGATTCCAGGCGGCTGACGGATTTGCGATCCAGATTTCCCCGCCTCTCTCTTCCCCCTTGCTCGACTCACGACCTCACCTCCCGACTCAGATGTCTGTTCGTTGTGTGATGGTGGCAGCAACCCCGATTATCATGGGATCCGACCTTGTCGCTTTTTGTTCCGGTCTATTAAAAAGTCAACCAAATGGCTTTTGACCGCAAGTGCATTTCCAACCAACGACAAGTCCATGGCCTTTTTCATCACCACAAACGGACAGTCCCTTGTCCCGCCAGCATCGATCTGGTAGTCATCCGGATCCCAACGGGCGGCGTCATGATGCAACACATTGCGCCTCAAGAAACCCCACGGACCCCTCTCACGATACCAGCCCGGCCCCCCAAGGTCTTGGACGTTTGGGTCTTTGCTGCAACATTGTCTTTGACTTTTTTGGTCTTGTTTTCTTTCCCTCCTGGGACTCCATGTGATCATGGACATGAGCAGCGCTGCCCTGCCCCTGGTCAGATTCAACCGAGAGCTACATTACACGGAGCAATGTCCCTCTTGTTGATTTGTTCTCGACCCATATCGAACAATTGCCTTGTCTGACCCCTGTTCTCCCTCTGTTGATGTCGGTGTTGATCTTAAAGGTCAAAAGGCCTTTGTACGCTGTCATTTGATTCCTGTGGTCTCGGTTTGGGTCTGAAGAAGAAACATCATTGGTCCAGAACGACTTATACCTTTGGCGCTCAGCCGCTCACATCTTGGGATATCCCACCTCATTGGAGGCTCACTGCGCCCAGCCATGTCATGTTAGACATGATCCTGGAGCGCCCAGGGGCTCATCCGGACGGCGATGCTTCCTCACTCCACCACCATGCCACGCGATGCCCCTTCGCAACAACACCACGTCCATGGTAGTTCCCGGGCCTATATTGTCGGCTGCTACCTCTGGGATCCCTCACGCCTAACCCGTCAGCCCCCTCCTTGTTCCATCTCCGGCCCCTACCCTCATGGCTCCGACAAGTGGTCAGACCATGACCCCATATTGAACATTGCGAGTTTGGACGTCTCCGGCTCGAAAGTCCCTTACCAACCCATGACAACCATGCCACCTCATTTTTAGTTACCGCGTGCTGCTTTCCAATTCTGTCTAAATCACCGGATGCAATTTCCCATCTTCTCTTTCTTGCCTGTTCTTGAGTGGCCATCATTTTAATTATACGATTCTCACGGCGGCGACCGTGCTTCTCAATCGAGAAGGTAGACGTTCTCTTCACCAACTGGGCTGGTCCCTCCATTCAGTTGCAATCTTTTACCAACTTTAGTGCTCACTGATCGACAATCCCATCCGTAACGGACGTAGGGCTGGCCTCTGATCTACGGGTGCCCAACCCAGAAGCAACCCATCATTACCTATCAACAGAATCACTCGGGTCGGCCGTCAATACGACAGCAACCGGACCGCGCGAGCACTTTCTCTTCGGACACTCCGCTGGGCGGAACTAATATTTACACCACCACTTAATATCGATACCCAACCCCAACCGCCATGATGCTCTGGCAACCAACAACCCTCCTCGCCGCCCTCCTGGCGATGGCCCCCGCCGTCCAAGCCGGCATCGGCGCCCTCATCGTCGAAGGCATGACGCGCGACTCGCCTGCCTACCACCGACGCATGGAAGAGATTATGGGTTCCTACCTCCTGCGCCGGGGCTTTCTCGAAGAACGACAAGCAGAGCTGTCCGCCTCCTCGGTTGGGCAGGACCCCATCTTCACCGCCGACGGCACCCTCAACATGACCGCCTGGAACGCCCAAGTCAACGCCGCCTGCATTTCCACACTCCGCCAGCTGAAACAGGCGAGTAACCCGTCGGGCACATGCGTATGCTACAATCTGCCGGCGCTGGACAACTCGACGGGCGTGTTTGAGGCGGATCTACGCTTGTTCAGAATCAGTGATGCGAGAGATAGTTTCGCGGGGATCGCGCCGGAAAAGATTTCGGTGGGCTTGCGGTTTACAGGGGCTAATGTTGGGGCTGCGAACCCTGATCAGCCTGTGGCAGGTGCTTCACAAGCTTCGCAGGGAGCAGCGGCGGCGACTGCTGCTTCTACTTCTAGCCAGGCCGAGACTGCTTTGCCTTCTTCGGGCGCGGTTGGTGCTGCTTCCGTGGGAAGAGTAGGTGGAAGCGGCGATGGCGAGGCGGCAAATAAACTTGCCGCGAGACAGACGATAGTGCAGGATCTGCCGTCGAATGGTGATCCCACTCTGCTACAGCAGTATTTGTTGGTGGGAAAGATTGATGCGGACAAGATGACTGGTCAGATGACTATGTACGTTTCTTCCTCCCTTCCCCCCATTTTTTACCCTCCAGCTCACTAACAGTTGAAAACAGGGCCCAACTCCAACATCTCCTCCTCCCCATCGTCACCCTCTCCGGCGTCAACCCGCAAGGCGCCGCCGTCTCCACCAACATCTCCTCCAACGAAGCGGCTTTTGTGGCTGGTGTCTTCAGCAAGGAAGTCGTCTTGTCGGATTTTAACAGGGCCCAGCTGGCGGTCGAAGACGAGATTGCTCGTCTCAAGAATGGCACGACGGCGTTTGTGTTGCCTGGCGTGCAGATTATGATCTTCCCGGTTGGCCTGGTGATTACGAGTGTGTGGCTGGCGATTGCCATCGCGGCGTACGGCTACGGGACGTTTGTCAGGTACAATTTTGCTGTGCAGTACAAGCAGAGGAGGGCAGTGGTGGAGAGGGGAGGAATGGCGAGGATTTGAGTGGTGTTTCTTGTGCTAATTGAAGCTTGGAGTAAAAGGAGGCAAATTGTGACGGTGGTGATGATGATGGGTGTTTGGTGTCTCTTTTCTGTTTATTGGATATCCAGCCATAGGGCAAATGGGAAGGGGGTTTGAAGCGGTCATTCATATCATGTTTCTTGGCCTTGCGCTTTTGGCTACCTCTACTATCAGATACCTATGGGTCGCTTCTCTCTGCTTTCTACATTATCAAAATAGCGATTGTTTTTTTCCCGCATTCACATGGCGTTTTTTTTTACCAAATAATCATTGCTCTTAACACTGTACAATATCCCAACGGTGCTCATTATCTTCCTATGGTTGGCACTAAAAGTCCCCATCAAAGAAACGCTCCGGATCCAATCCCTCAATATTCGCGAGGTGATAACGGCGGCACAGTCCAGGTGTCAATGCCATAGACGACCACCCGGTTTCCCAACAGTGAACCCAAGTGATCCAAAGCCGTCTATCCGAATGTAAACATTCTTCTTCTTCATCTTGATGCCATATTGAAACACCACAGCATAGTAAAGACCATTCGGCATCTCTTCACATGTTGCATCCGAAGTGTGAAGGGGAACTTTCTTGGGACTTTCGGAGTTTCAGGTTCCGCGTCACTTTGACGCTAGCGCTACGACGTTTGCAGGCATTCCTCTGTAGTGTTCAACGGTCTTGACTAGGGTGTTTGGACCCCTGTCCTGGGGAGTCAGCCATAGTGCGCGGGGTGGGTTTTAGTGTTCACTAACAGTTTGTCGCTGGAATAAGGGGCTGGAATGGTAAATTGAGTTAGGGAATAAGGAACAGACTAAGATTTTCAAACCGGCATCCGACCGCCGCTGACTAAGTGTAGTGTACTGCAGTACACTCCCAGGGCACAATAGAGGTAACAACCCTGAAACATGTCGTCACATTAACATCGCACATCCCACCTCCTCATCGACGAACGACGACGAACGACTATCGACGGTATCGCGACATGGACGAGACTTTGATATTGTCACATTGCCAACAGCAGCGCGACCTAGAACCTAAGAACAACCGAAACGGAAGCTTTTTGAGTGCCGAGTCCTGTATTGCCGAAGACGCGCCTCGGCGAAGACGCGGTTATCGGAGCCCGCCATGGGTCACCACCGGCCAGTCAAGCACAGAAGAGAAGAATGCTGGCCAAGAGTCCTATTGCCAGTCCGGTCCGGTCCGGTCATTGTACTTAGGTTGTACAGTAGATGCGCTCCGATCAAGATGCGAACGGACGCCTCCTCCCGGCCGGGTTTGGGTCCCTTGTCTATCTACATACACGTCTACTGTGACTGTAGAGTCCGACCGCCGTCGACATGGAGTACAGTACTAGTACCGCGCGAACTGCGATTCAGTTGCCACACTATCCTATATGGGAAATGGCGATGTCAGACTCAAGGGTTTCGCGCAAGTGGCAGGTGGCAGGGAGTGGTGGTAGGTGGCATAGCGAGTGCTGCGCCTTGTGCCACATGACTACGAGTCGAGGATCAATCGAAGCGTGGTCCAGTTGTTGAGAAGGAAGATGGTTGTTGGAGGGGTATCCCGTCCTGATTGTCCTTTTCATCCTCGCCATCCCGGTAGGGTGGTGTTGTTCGAGGTTGATATACAAGTGTATACCTCTCGGGGAAAGATGAAGGCGAATATTAGTAACGTCGGATACGTACAGACGGGAGCTCGAAGAGGAGGACACTATGGGTGGGCAGGCAGGGCAGGGATCGCTGTCTCGAGAGAGGTGATGCTCGACTCGACTCGAGTCTTCCATGTCCAGTTGCCGTCCCTCTGCTCGAGTGCTTGGTGCTTGGTGCTTGGTGCTTAGTCTTATCGCCGGTGCCAGCCGCGATGTTCGGGTTCCCCATTCTTCCGTCATGTCATTTTGTCTATCCATGTCTCCGAGGTTGGCGATGTTGTATGTTTACTACAGGTTGTACAGCAATAACGAATTGAACTGGCTACTAGCTAGGCCATCCATCAGCGTCGACTACCACACCTACAGGCAGCATGCGTCGTGACGAGCCTTGACAACCAAACCAAGCTACATCGACGAACGAACGACATCCACCAAGTCCCGAAATCCATTCCAGTCGAGCGCCATACAATTCAGTTCCACGAGAAAGAAGAAAAAAAACCACCCACCACGCAGCCGACAACAATCACCAGCGGGCGTCCAGCCCCCTACAACCCAACCATCATGACGTCCACATCTTCTCCAACAACCCAACCCCCCTCCTCCTCATCTGCATCCTTCGCCTCGCCCCCGTCCGTCGTCATCACCGACAAAGACGACCTCCCCACCCTCCTCATCCAAATGCAAGAAACCATTTCCCAAATCCACACCACCATCATCACCCTCCAGCCGCCCTCCCCCGCGCCCGACCACGGCGCCGGCGGAGGCAACCCCTACTCCATCGCCTCCCCCGAGGAACGCCTGAAAATCAACGACCTCGTCACCCGTCGGGAATCCGCCATTCGCTCTTTGCTTAATGCTTTCACGGCCGAAACACAATTCCTCTCGCAGAAGCGGCGGGTGGAGCGCGAGGAGATGCTGGAGCGGAGAAGGGCGGAGGATGCGGAGCTGCAGAGACGAAGGAGGGAGGAGGATGAGCTGTGGGAGGAGAGATTAAGGCAAGAGGATGAGGAGAGGGAACGGACGCTGGAGAAGGAGAGGGGGGAGGTGGAGAGGGAGACGGAGGAGTTGATGGGGGAGATTGAAAAGGAGTGGGAGAGACGGTGGGAGGAGGAGGTGGGGAGGTTGAGGGGGTTGGAGGGACGAAGGAAGGTAGGTCTTTTCCTGGGTTGGAGTTGATGGTGTAAAATGACTGGGATGATGGCTGACGAGCAGCAACAAAACAGGAACTGAATCGGTTGATTGAGGAAAAACTACAAGTCCATACGGAGACTCCGTTGCCGCTTAACTCGAGAGCTATTCGAGAGGCGAGGAAGGCGAGTGCCGCCCAGATGCTTGAACCAGAGCAAACATCTCAAGCCCAGGAGGAGCCAGTCGAGACACATGTCAACGAAAGGGGTTACCTCCCCGCCGCAGCCTTCGAAAATGCTCCTCCCGACTCTGACAGATATTACAAACTTCCTGACAGCGAAAGCGAGCAAGAAGAGGAAGAGGAAGAAGAGGAACCACTTGCCCGAGAGGAAACCGGTTCGGGTCTCTCCCAATTCAAAGACAAGATGGCATCAATGAGTATGGACGACCTGCTCAATAGACCCGACGAGCTTAGCGTTGCTGCCCCCGTAGCCGTTGCTGCCTCGAGACCTACCTCTCCCGTTGCCCGGACTCTCTCCGCCGCCGCTGTCGGCATGGAGGAAGACATGGAGGAAGACGTTGCTGATACCGTATCTGTTGGAGATTTAGCTGCTGCGGAAGAAACTTCTGATGAGCCCGTGCCGGGAGACAAAGCGTCTGATTCCATTCGAGAACGGAAGGTGGAGATTGAGACGAAAACCACAGATACCAAGACAAGTCTGGTGGACGTGGAGTTTCGAGGGCTTCCGTTCTCTGAGTATACGATGGACAGGAACCTTCGTTCGGCTGGGTTCGCGGAGGTTGATGAAGAGGAGGAGGACGTGGAAGAAGGGGAGGAAGGGCAGCACTGTGGGTTGCCGGTTGGGCATCATCACCTCGGATCTAATGATACTGCCCCTGTTGTTGTCGAGCGGGCTACTACGGAAGAGTCCCGGGGGAGGCATGATAGTTTGGGGATTATTCATCCTCCTGCTGCCCCTGCACAGGACGGGCATAGGGCCAGAGGGGCAGAGACAGATAAGGCTGGACGAGGGACAGGCTCGAGCCCGGAGTCGGAAACTTCTGATTACACGCCTTATACACAAGCTCCCCTTGGTTTTTCGGTCTCATCTGCGGACCACCAAGTCGGCCATGGCATCGACACTGATACCAACCCTCCCGATACCAAAGCCCCTACAGACCATGCAAATTTGACCCCTCCCGACACCGGCCTCCCTACACACCCAACCAACCCTCCAGACACCGCCCCTGCTAATGCCGATTCTTCCAATACCGACACCGAAACCAACCGAACCTCAGCCTCAAACTCGGACCCAACTCCAGAAGAAACCTCCCACACTGATCTCCCCAACCTAGATAACATCGACACCGTCCCCACCCTCCTCACCATCCCCTCCAACGCAGACGTAGACGCAGAAGCGGACTCCTCCATCTCCACCGCCTCCGAGCGCGGTTCCTACACAGACATCAACGAGCCCACATCTCCTATTTCTCCCACGGCCGCCAAGGCGATGGAGGAAGATGATGATGCGGATTTCGTTCCTGAGCAGTGGCAGGTTGGAGAGGACGTGCAGTTGCAGGGTATGGAGAGGGAGGGTGAGGGAGAACATGTGATGGGGCAAGGGCAAGGACAAGGGCAGAAGGAGGGGGAGGTGCTGATGGATGAGATTGAGGATGTCCTGGATGACGAGCTGCTTGAGCCTGATGAACAAGATGTTGATCATCATTCTGTGGAGAGGGCTCAGGGGTGTATTGATTTGGCTGTTGCGGAGATTGAGAGGGAGTGGGAGCGGGAGCACCAAGGGGAGCATGAACAACAACATGGGGGAGAGGAAGGGCAGGAGCAGGGCGTCGATGAAGAAGCAGCGCTGCAGAAGAAAGTCATAGAGAAAGAAGTCCTCCAAGGTTTGGTCGATGACCCCGTCGGTCCGGCGCACGATGGGCGGTTCGAACTGCAGGAGGAGGCGACGAGAGCGAGGGGGGTGTTGGAGCCGTATGCCAGTGAGGTGGATTTAGGACAGGGTGCGGCACACGATCAGGAGGAGGCGCAAAAGTATGAAGAGGCGGAGGGTCCGGTTATGGGTGTGGAAGGGGTCGCTGAGCCCTGCGTTACCAGGGTGAAATTGCATCCTCCTGGTCATGGACCTGAGCATGAAGAAGAGCCGGAGCCTGAGCCTGTCCCGATTGAGGAGCTCGTCAGGGAGCAAGAGGAGATGGGCCTGGGTCGACCCGAACCACACGACTCGGCTGAGTTTGAACACGACGAGGGTCATACACCAGTACAGATCCTCGACACGGACCACCATCCCCTCGACCCTTCCCACATCCCCTTTGCCGTCGGCGTGGCCCTCACCCACAGCGAACCAGTGCAGATGCACCACACCCCCATCGAAGAAGGGGATCATGAACCAGCGCATTACTTCGTCAACCAGCATCACGTCCCGCATAGCACCGACGATTATTACACCCCGACTGAATCCCCTCTCCATCGTTCCGATCAGCACCAGGAGCATCTTAATGATTCGTATGCTCCTCGCGACCATGCAGAGGAACAGGCACACGAGGAGGCACACCGCGAGCGCGAGGTTCCCGACGTCAGTGAAGAGGTGGAAGAAGATTTCCAGCCTCGGTACCAGCTTTACGAGAGACCTTATACGCCTAGCGACTTGGCTCCTACTCCTGGGCTGGAGGCCAGTTTTCATTCTGTTGAACACGCCGCTAGCATGGATGGACAGCCAGAGGTGGTCGTTACTTTGCAGCCTGACACTCGAGTAAAGACTGCTGATGACCAGCGAGAAGATCGGCCAGGAGATGACCAAGACACTGAAGACGACGATGATGATGAAATAAGCCATCAGCTCGAGCGCGTCCCTAGCCGACAGGATATCACGGAAGAACCAGAGAGTCACGGACTGAGTGTGGATGACGATCCTGATACTGCTGAGCGTCAGCATGCTGTGCAAACTGGGGACATGCATCATCGCGATATGGAGCCTGGTCCTGAGCATCACAGTCATCGGGAAGACTACAACGAAGACGTCCGTGTCCAAGAAGCCTTGTCGTCCGAGTCTGAAAGTGAGGACTTTGAGGGTAGGGATGATCTCGTGACTCATCATCTTGATGTGATTGCCGAAGAGGAGTGTGACGAAGGTGAAGCTGAGCTTGGCGATGGTGTGGAGCGCCGTGACATGGCTGCCGAGGCGGAGAAACAAACCGAAGGTCATGTTGATGATGATGAGGGTGACGCTGCTGCTGCTGCTTTGTCCGATGAACACGACCTCCCCGTGGATGAAACAAGCAACGTGACACTCTTCTCCAGCGGTATTGTCCATTCCGTGGCTGATGCCGAAGCGAAAACTGAAGGTCTTGTCGCCCCTCAGGATACCGTCGAGTCAGCACCGGATGATGTTCACGGCTATGACATGGAGCCGAATACCCGCACCTTCGTCCGTGAGCAACATGAAACCGAGGGCACAAGAGGCACTGATGTTGACAACTTGACCGAGGACTCCGTGTACGAAAGAATCGATGAAGAAGGTGTTGAGACCACATCCCCAGAGGGACAGCCTGCTTTTGCTGAAGCTCGTGAGTTAAAGGCTGCCCACCCTGTCATGGAACAAGAGCATGCCTCGCATGAGCACCAAGTAGACGAAGACCAACAAGCTCATGCTAACTCAGACGATAACGAGTATGACCCCTTTCGCTACTCGTCCCCTAAGACGATTACTGAAGAGCATGCGACTCCCGCGGAGCATCCCGACGTTGAAGGATCACTTGACAAGGTTCTGAGTGTGGAGGAGCCGACGTCTGTGTTGAGCCATGAACATGCGGCGAGGGCTGAGAAGAGTTTGGCGGAGGAGTTGGAGGGTGTTGGTGAGGAGGAGGCTCAGGAGAGTGATTATGGAGAGGAGGGTCCTCAGCGAGAAGAGCATCATACTGAACAGTCCCCTGCTGGGCCGGTGGCTATTGACGATCAGGTTGGTCATGGCTACCGGTTGGGTGGCCAGGAGACGGAGACACTTGCGGATGATGGTCACTTGCACGACCACGACAATGCCGACGCCCAACCGTCACAGCCATGTGAGCCTCCGGTCCTGCAACTCACAGAGCCTAGCGATACCGAGAACGGCGAGTTCCCTTCGGAGACTTTCTCCATTTCTTATCATCCGCATGCTGTTACAAGGGGGGAGGACATGGGCAGGGACTGGAGCGAGGTAGACCAGTTCTTGTCTGAGTCGGATTATGAGGACGAGCCCGAGCAAGCTGAACATGTGGAGGAGATTGGTGCGGCTGCTGATGCCGTTGCTCATGCTCATCCTTCCGTTGATGTTGACATTGATGCTGAGGTCGAAGCAGCTCTGGAAACTCCGGTCACTGAGGTCAAACCTGCCGACGACACGGCCGAGCTCCATGATTACCATGACGATCATGTCGGGATTCATCACCCCCCCGAGCCTGCGCAAAGCCAAGAGACGAACCCCGAGAGTGCTACCTACGACGACCGCCATGATCATGAAAACAGACCATCAACACCTCTCGATCAACCCTCCCAGTCTGAGAAGCCTGAAGCTGGCGACAGAGAGACTGTCACTCCAGCTCACCCTCACGACCTTCCCCCTTTATCCATCCCCACCACCCCTCCCGGCCTAGCCCAGGACCATGTCTCCCACGAGACCCAACAGCAACCCAAGGAAGAGAAAGAGCTCGTCCCCCGCGACGTAACTAACCGCGCCTCGCGCTCCGACACCATCAACACCGCTGCCACCTTCGCCACAGCCGACACCTCTGGCACCGTTCCCACTGCTTCCTCCCCTCAATCCGCTCGTAGCGGGACTACCCTTTCCTCCGGTCCTAGTTCCCCCGTCGAAGGACCTGCCTCAGGTCAAGACCCACGGATCCGCGACATGGACAGCGTCGGCGACAACATCGGTCGTCCGCGCGGTGGCAGTTCGTTGACCGACGCAGGGACTGATTACAGCGGCGGCGGGTACGGTGACAGCCTAGCGCATGACAAGGAGCATGATATAACGAACAGGGCGTCAACGCCAAAGGTAATGGAAATGTGGCACCAGCGAGAAGCAAGTCTTTCTAGGAATGAAGATTTGAGGCTCTCAGGGGAGAGTGTTCGTTCCTCCAGCCAGAACCGTGTCACATCAGGCAGTGGTAGCGGTAGCACCGGAGGAGGAGGAGGAGGAGGAGGCTCCCTCTTCCAACGGATGCGTTCTGTTTTCGAACAATCCTCCTCCTCCCCCTCCTCAGCATCCGCCCCAGCTACTTCTACCTCCCACAACCGCGTTTCCATGCCCTCCTTCTTCTCCAAGTCTCACACTGCCAGCCCCTCGCAGTCTGCCTCTGTCTTTGAGAGTACAGTAGTAAAGCAGAGGCCGATGAGCACTTCTCCCTATCCTGCCTATTCCAGCTCTCATCACAGGGATCATAATGGTTACGGACACCCTGCGTCCACACAGTCAACAGAGCGAGTAGAAGCCGAAGAAGCAGGTGAAGATCGGGGTCTGCTTCATCGAGATGCGGCTGATGATACCTCAAGCGAGGGCTACGACGAGGGATACGAGCGTGAAAGGGAAAGAAGAGAAGAAAGGAGGAGGGAGGAGTGGAGAGAGGGACAACATGCTTATGGCGAGGAGAGTAGTTCGATGACTACCTCTAGGTATGACTATGGGGAGTATAGGCCAGAGTAACCACGCTCGGGAGACTTGCCCGAGCCTGTGTACGATGAGCCTGAGCTCGAGCTACAGAATCGGAAGACGGTCGTGGAGGAGGGGGAGGAGGGAAAGGGGCTGGTGAGAGTTACCTCTATGAAGGGAGATGGGAAAGAAAGTCGGGTTAAAGACTGGATTAGGAAGAATGCCGAGAATGGTACCTCTAAGTGGGCTGAGATTGATAACAGCAGAGTGCCGAAGGAACATGACGTGGGAGTTTGTGCACATAAAGTGGAAGTAGTAGGAAGAGGAAGAGGAAATGAAAGAGGGAGGCGGTGGATCGACCCACGCTTACGATGGAACGGAGACCCTCAAGGGCCTACAAAGAAGACGGCAGTACCTCCGCTTTATGGTTTAGAGGTACGCTTGCCGCCGCCGTCGTCATCGTCACTAGCACTACCCCCGAACTCTCTCGAAGCAGTCAACATCTGGCGGCAGGGCGTTGTCAAATGCCCATGCCCACCACCAGTGCTTGGAGGTATCTCATCGAGCACTGGTATCATCAACAGTGGTCTTGACCTCTCTGTCCTCCCGGATCTCAAATCCCTGCCCGACAGCACCAGCAACGACACAAGCACCAGCACCAACACCAGAACCAACCCCAGCACCAACCCCAGCACCAGTACTCCTAATCCCCGCTGCGGCAAGCCACACACAGACGATGCTCCCAATCCCCATGGGCACGCAACCTTACCTCCACCTCTCGAGGCACCTCCAGAGGTACCTCCATCCAACACCACCACCAACACCCCCCAACAGCCAAAATCCGCCAACACCCAAGCGACTCAACTAGAACCCGTCGGCGACCTCCGTCTAGCCCACTTCTTCACACAAGGCTGGCTCGCCCGTCTCCGTAGCGCTCAATCCTTCATTGACCGCGCCCGCATGGAGCGTGAGTTTGATGACATGGATCGCGTGTAGACGGGAGGTAAGGTAGGCTGTGACTTTGAGAGTCAATTCTATTGAGGTGAAGCTGGATTGGGACTTGATAGAAAGAGACTGGAGTTGGGGGTGGAGAGGTGGAGGTATGTGTATGTGTATCGTCGTCGTTCGGACTGAGGTGGAGGATGGGAGGATGGGAGGATGGGAGCACGAGAGGACATGGAGGACGGGAGTATAAAGAATTGGGACTTGGGCGGGGGTGTTGAAGGGGGTTTATGAGAGGATAGAAGAAAAAAGAAGAAGAAGGGGGGGGGATTGGGGAGGGGATGGGAAAGGGAATGAGGATGAGGCGGAGAAGGGAGATGGGATAGGGATTGTAGTGGGAAGAGGGAGGGTGGTTTGCTGGGGTCGAGTCTAGTTCTAGGTTGTTGTTTCCATTCGTGGATGTTGTTACCTATACAAATCTTTGGAAGTTCAAGATGTTTCTTACGGACATTACCTAGGTAGATCGAATGCCATCATGAAGTCCTTCGGATTCATTCCTGCCCTGGTGTATGGGAAGACCCCGCCAGGAACGGCACGCCGGATCGCCATCTTCCGTGTTGCGTCTGGCAAGTTGGGTGTAGATCATGTCACTTTAGCTCAGTAGAGGTAGCAGAAGAGCCTCTACACCATGGTCACACTGGGTTTTGAGCGTGTTCACTGATCCTCCAATGATAGTTGAATCGAAAATATTCCTCCTATCACTGGCTTCGATCCATGTCGACTGGAGCGCAAACATCCGCCTCAACCTTGTGCGCTCGTGGCACTTACCCCGGGATTGGAATCTGGGGTAGCGCTGATCGCTGCTTGTGCCCGCCCCGGGTAAATGCGGGTAAACGGCATGAAGTCCAGCTCAACTGTTCCTGATTGGAAGTCAACTCGTTGCTCCTGGAGTGTATGGAAAAATCTGTCAATGTGCACCTACTGTTAAAGACGAAGTCGTCAATATCCACGCGGAGGCAATGACGTATTGTACCTCTACCTCTTGAATTCCTCTACGATGGCTGTAGTTCAAGCCCAGGGGAAATCATCCTCTTAAACCGCAGTCCATCCTCCCTCACTGACAAGGACACTCAACTCTTCAACCACCATCCCTCCTCAGCACTGTTCTCCCAGCAAGCCACACCAACATGAAGCTCCTCTCCTTCACCACGGCCCTCCTGGCCACCCTCACCGCCGCCCACCCCGTCTTCGACGACCTCATCACCCCCTTTACCCCCCTCGACTACAAACGCGCTCCCGCCGCCTCCCTCCGTCAAATCTCCAACTTCGGCTCCAACCCCTCCAACGCCAAAATGTACATCTACGTCCCCGACAACCTCGCCGCCTCCCCACCCATTATCGTCGCCATCCACTACTGCACCGGCACCGCCCAAGCATACTATACCAATTCGCCCTACGCCCGCCTCGCCGACCAAAAGGGTTTTATCGTCATCTACCCCGAATCCCCTTACTCCGGCACCTGCTGGGACGTCTCCTCACATGCCACGTTAACGCACAACGGCGGCGGAAACAGCAACTCCATCGCCAACATGGTCGACTACACCCTCAAGACCTACAACGGCGACGCCACCAAGGTGTTTGTGACGGGTTCCTCGTCAGGCGCCATGATGACCAACGTTATGGCCGCTACTTATCCTGCTTTGTTCGCGGCGGGGATTGTGTATAGTGGTGTTCCAGCCGGATGCTTCTACTCGCAAGCAGGCGGGACCAATGCGTGGAATAGTAGTTGCGCTAATGGCCAAGTCAATGGAACGCCCCAGGTGTGGGCGAAGGTGGTGCGTGATATGTATCCGGGTTATGAGGGGGCGAGACCCAAGATGGAGATATACCATGGGAGTGCGGATACCACGCTGAATGCGAATAATTATAATGAGACCATCAAGCAGTGGGCGGGCGTGTTTGGGTTTGATTATCTGAAGCCGGATACGACGCAGGATAACGTGCCGCAGAGTGGGTATACGACGTATACTTGGGGAAAGGGAAAGCTGGTGGGGGTGTATGCGAGGGGGGTTGGGCATTCGGTGCCGATTCGGGGGAGTGATGATATGGAGTTCTTTGGGTTGTAAGGGGTGGTTGAGGTCTTAAAAGCGAGTATCGGTCGGTTGAGGTCTGGAAAAGGATTTCGGTGGTCGAGATGCGGTCGAGTGTCTGGGATCGGCATCGGAGAAGGGATGTAGAGCCGTCAGACGCTGGATGGAAACTGTCTTGAGTGCCTCTAGCAAAGAGTTAGCGTGTAATGGAAAGCAAGCCCAAGGAGAGCAGTTTGGGAAAGAGATCGGGTGTTTGGAAGCCCTAAAGGTCACCACTGCTTCACCATCTGGTCCGGACTCGGACAGAGACTCGTATATTTGTCCCATTTCTTGCTCTTGTGCCATTGCCTCGTTCAGTCTGGCAGAGGCCATGTTCTCGTTATTCGCGTCGGGAACTATTGACAAGTGAAACCCTTCCTGTAGTAGAGTTACCCCCATGTTCGTCAAGTGTCAACGAAGCACCAGTCAGTTGATAGTAGCGTGAAAAGGCTCGTAGGAGAATAGCATGTCGGATCTTGAACGCGTCGGTTGTTTAATGTCGTCGCGGTGGTGATGGAGAGTCGAAGAATTCTCGAGATGAATCTGTTTCCAGGTGATTTCCCGGTAGGATGTAGACGGTTCGGATAACTGGAAGCCAGACTTTACGAACTGAAGTCAAGTAAAGCCAACCGAGGGCAATAGAACCTCGGATAGTCTGTTTCCGTTGCGTTGGTTGCTTGTTCATTGACATCGCCGTCATAACTGCCGAGTGTCACGGAAGTGATTCCACAGTGCAACCAGACTTCTAGAGAGAGCTGTCGGGCGGATAGAGCAGAAATTCGCCCCTGTCCTTGCGGACATTTACTGGCTGTTCCGCAGTGAAAAGAAACACGAAAAGCTGTGAGTTAAAAGGTGGTGAGTGGCCCAGACCAGTTCCAGAGGCAGTCAATCTCTCAGGCTCTGACCGTGCCTTCCTTGTCTCCGGATCCAGGCTATTCCCACTATAGCAGCCCTTTCTCTTCAACACATTTCAACTTTCAACCGGTCAAAAAAAGTCAATATGAACACAAGTAAAAGTTCATATGAAAAGAAAAGCCTTGTTAACTCTGTCTGCATCGAGCCAAAAACAGGAAAAGACACAAAAAGATTGTGCTAGAGCCGGGATTCGCACCCGAGTCTCTGCCGCAACTCCAAACACGAGTTTGGGAGGGCAGCGAGTTAAACTACTACTCCACTCTAACTTCTTTTAGTGACTTGTTGGTACTGGGGTCTGACCTGGGCTCCTATATACTGGCGTGTGAAGGTCGGGCTGGCGCGTCTGTGCTTGTTTGTGTTGCTGTCGTGGATGTCGGTCTCGAGCTGCTGGTGCCGGCCGGGGTAGTGATCTAGGTGGGGTGATGCCAGCTGCTAAGGGCCGGGGAGCTGTGTGGGCACACAGTTCAAGGTTCCTGACGCGGTCTAGTTGCGTGTCCTTTTGGTCTTGTAAGTCGTGCCCAGGTGAACTTCTGATGGCCAGGCCAAGGAGTATGGAGAGGCAGATGAAAGTTCGAAGTTCCTCTGCCACTTGGAAGTGAAGACACGAATCTCCAATCACCATCATGAAGGCATCACCCACTAGGAGGCAAAAAGAGAGAAAGAGAAAAAAAGAATGCGCAGTCCAGGAATCGAACCTGGGTCTTTCACCATTTGCTCATATATGCCCATGCCCCTCCAGAGTCGGTCTTTGACAGTGGTTCGCCGGGGATTTCAACCCAGACAACTGCACACTGAGTGGTGAACGCGTTAACCGCTTCGCCAACTGCGCTTTTTCTTGTTGAGGTCTGGGCACAAAGACCTGATACATAAACCCCAGTGTACACACTCGAGGTTCCTTCCGATCTTGCACTTGCACATGGCCAGTCGAATCCGCACACTGTCTCCCAGTTCCATTCCGTGGATGGCTGTCTCTTTCCACACATCCTCCTTCCTCGTTCCACCAGGCACCGAGCTCACTCGCAAGCAAGTCCCCCCTCATGCTACACTCCACTTCTACTTCCAAAATCACCATCATCACCACCATATCATCATCGCCAGACAAAAAGGCAAGATAAAAACACAAAAAAAGAGATTGTGCAATCCAGGAGTCGAACCTGGGTCTTCCACCAGTATCGTCTTGACTATATGTACCCTCAATCTCGGTCTTTCCAAGTGATTCGGCGGGGATTTCAACCCGCATACTCAACGCGAGGTGGTGGACGCGTTAACCACTACGCCAATCGCGCTTTGTTTCTTGTTATATCTTCTGCACAAAGATCTAATACATATACCTCATGTCAAGGTCCCTGGGTTCACGTGCTCCCACCACTTGAGGTTTGTTTTCTGTTTAGGCCTACTGTCATTGTGAATTTCCCGCTATCAACCAGGGCAACACATGACGGTTCAGTAGCAGAGTGTGGGGATGACGCGATGTAGGTGATTTGTGTTGGGGCGTGTTCGTTACCACAGTAAAAAATTAGAGGGTATTCAGATTTATAGGGTTCGGGTCGTAGTAAGCATACTAGCTTACTGAACTGCGCAGTATTCGGTATTTCTCAGTAAAAATGCTTAATTTTCATGCAAGTTGCTGCAACTACCTGCAACCATCTGCACTTTCTCCAAATTGTCGATTTAACCAATCAGAGGGCTAGAATCTTCTTAATTCTTAACCGTTTTGCTTACTACACTACGGCTCGATTTTGAGCCGTAGTACAGTAAGGATCGTAGTTAAAAACCACCTATAGCGCTTTACCCCTATAATATAGGGGGTTACCGTCGCAAAGTTGAATTTTTTTTTTTTCTTAAAGACGATAAATAAGGCTATTCCTAACTGAAATCTACTATTTAGTCTATACAATATTTTATATAGTATATATACTGTGGTTGTTGTAGAAGGGAAGAAGGGAAGAATTGAAAAGGTGACTATGGGGGGTGGCCTTGGCTATATAGAGGTCCCGAACGCAACTCAGTAAGGTAAAGGGCTTGGTGTGCCTTAATGTTGCAGGAATGCAGCTGTACTATGCAGTAGAATCTGCACAGTAATACAATATCAAGGCTATATTTTTACTGCGGCAACGAACACGCCCTTGGCTCTTTCCTTGCTCCTGTTTCCTCTTTTCTGCAACGTTCCCTTCACTCCGTCGCAAAGCAAATCCTCCCATCCAATACGGAAGCTATCGGCACCGCACCACGGCACCACCCGGTGGCCTTGGCGAGATTATCACGAAGTCACTGAAGGCAACCTAAACAAATGCCATCGGAAACTCTACCGGGAACAGATGTTGCAAGGAGTCAAAGTTATATATGTCTTATGCAGCCTACAATGTCATTACTGCATCGGGGTTTATGCGCCCTTGCTATCAAGTTTGATGACTTTGATGTTGGTCCCAATGCCTAGTACTGCGCACCTTCCCTGCGTCTTGCATTCCCGCTGCTATGATTGCATGCAGATACAGTCAATGAACAAAAAGTTCGTGAATCTCGGAAGACAATATACCTAGTAATAAACAAGTGGAATGGAACTCGAGCAATGCGGGTGTAACAGCAACGCCACTTGTTCACTCATTCATCCACTGTACAACACCGATGATGCCCTCAACTCCTGTCCTATTTCCAGTCAAGCAAAGCAGAGGATATAATTCCCTAATCATTATCATTCGCGTAAAGGACGGAGCAACCCCAGCAAGCCATACGCTCTCTCAACCAGAGCTCACATAGTCGACTGAACAACCCATCGCAGCATAGAGCTGGTGTGCGGGGGAGATCATGGAGGGTCTTATCGACAAGAGGCACTCCACGATTTGAATATGTTGTAAGCATCTTGAACCATTCTCGCCATGGAAGCAACATAGTAGAGGTAAAAACTACAATCATACCTCTAAAGCCCTCCGTAGCGGCGAAACAAAAAGCAAACATCACTTTACAAAGCTCTCACCACCAAGGTGGATGGGCAAAAAAAGATGTGATGCGCAGTCTAGGATTCGAACCTAGGATTTTCCACAAGATCAGGTCCACGGCCCGGTAACCAGTCTCCAGAAGTCTATCCCTCTTCTCGGGTGATAGGTAGGTATGATATGAATATTTTGTTGGTGGGGAAGAGAACATCGGAACCAGAATTCAACGCACAAAGGATTTCCAAGAACGAACCAAGAAAATGCAAAGAACGCCAAACGCCGGACCATGCAATCGAACCCAGAGCCTCATGGGGATGTCTGGAAAGGGGCCCGGGCCGTGGGTTACTGTGTGGACGTGTTAAACCACTACACTAACCGCGCTTGTATTTGTTGAAGGATGGGACCAAAGACCTTGTACATGTACTACCTGGAGCCTGGCTGTCGGGTCTGAGGATAAAGAGGAAAGTCAAGGCAGAAGTAGCGGGGTACTTGGTACCTGGCGCAGGTTCTGGAATCTCTGGGATTGGGGCTTGGGTTGGTTGGTCGGATTTCGGGTGAGGAGTCTTTCGGTACCTCTACTTGCTGGGATGGTTGTCGGGCGCTTTGGGACGGCACTGTGATGCGTTGAATCTTGGGCCTCCCGGTGACGAGTCTGGAGAAAGTTGTTGAGATCTAGAGGAGTGTCCTGAATGAGGTTGTTTCTCTTTCTTAGCGCAGCATGTTCTTGTTTGCTCTTCTTATGAGATTTGGCGTATTTGTACAAATTCTCAAGTGACGAGACGAGGGGCAATTCACGAGGCCGGCTGTTTCTGCCTCGAAGCATAGAACATGTCGACCTAGGGTGTTGTTAAGCTCATTTCGGAGTAGAGTCGTTTTGAAGACCTCTACAGATACATGCAAAACCGCAGAAAAAGACCAAAAAAATAGTTGCGCGGTCCAGGAATCGAACCTGGGTCTTCCACATTCTTGTTGCAGCCATTTTTTCCCCCAAAATCGGTCTTTGAAAGTGGTTCGGCGGGGATTTCAACCCGCATGGTCCTCTTCGAAGATGGTGGATGCGCTGACCACTACGCCAACCGCGCTTTTTGTTGAAGTAAAGGCACAGACGGGAGACCTATATGGTACGTACTACCTCTACCTACCTCGATACAAGTAGTACGTACGACGTCTGCCAGCCTCTGAGACCGGGCTGGCAGCACCGGCATCTTACTCCTCGTTCCTTCACTCTTTTCCTTCGAGTCTGGCCATCTGCCCACATGATGTTGTAGAAACTTTGGACGATCAGAATCTGGCTGGCAGCCGTGCTATTACCCGGTGCCGGAGTGGCAGGCTGAAGCGGGCTGTGAGTCCTTCCCCAGCAGGAGTTTTTGAAATCCCCTTCTTCTTGCTCCCACTTTCTTCCTTTTCCTTCCTCCTTCACTTCTTCAACAATCACCACCAACACAAGTCCTCGCTCATCACAACAAGATCTGCGCAAGAACAAGCTCCAAACCTTCCATCTCTTTCACAACCATCACAAGATGTCTTCGCCAGTAAGTCTTCAGCTCAACTTCCTTTCCTTTTGACAGCGGTTTCCGCGTCTTCCTTCCATAACACCACGCGACCGTGAGGCAATCTCAGATCATCTTCCTTGCCATCCTTGACTCTTTTTCTGTTGCATTCCACCCATTTCTTCGGCACAAGATCAATCCTATCACACACAAATCCTCCTTCCATGTGATGTTCAGCTCCTTGAAGGAAACCTGCATCGTCACCACCATGTGGTGATCCCAGGGGGGCGCTTTGTTTCACTTCAGGGTGGACGCACCATAACTCCATCCAAGAATCTCAACTGACAGCAACAGAAACAGCAGGAAGAGCAGCAGCAGCAAGAAGCTCGCGACGAGCAAACGAAGCTGCATCACACCACCAGCACCACCTGTCCCGGTCCCTTCCCTCACTCGGCTCAGGCATCCACCGCGGACACCGCAATCCATGCGGTGGTCACCACCCGGCCGCAGCACCAGACTTCCCGTACCCCGGGCCCCTTCCCTCCTCCAGCCTATGCGGTCATCCGAAAAGCTGCCCTCCAAGTTTATGTGACCAGCACCCCCAAGCCCAAGGGGCTCCCTCGCCCATAAAGAACACATAGCGTGAGTGCCACTTTCCTTTCAGCTTTCGTTCTTTGTGCCTCCCCTTCCTGCTTGAGAGTTTGAGAAAAGCACAATTTTACGTTCTAGAGGTCTGATACTCCAAACTCAGAAATCCTACAACATCAGGGCCGTGATGCTTCCAACAGCATAGCACAGGACTGCCAGTTGGGCTGCCACTGAAGTGACAGGTACCGGCACGTTACCGGGTACCTCTACGTTGCCCCAGAGGCCGAACTCGCCAAAACCTGCTCTCAGAAGCATGAGAGCTTCTAATCGACCGCCTGCGCGCCCGGCGCTCCTGCGCCATACCAGCCGTATCCGCCTCCCACCACGTACATGCGGCGGGCACATCCTGTCTATGATGGTGTTCCCGCCGCCGAGGCTGGCGATAACTTTCTTGTCAGCGGAGTGGAAATGAGCAGCGGTTTCAACGGTCCCCCTGCCGGCGACCTTGGAGGCGTCCAACCCTGGACGTCGCCACCAGCAAGGTATACAATGTCCTGTCTTCTTCTTCTGTGGTTGTAGTACGATGGCAAAATGCTGACCAGTTCCATTTGTTGTGATAGATGTCCGCGGGCCTGGCTCGTCGATATGGCGTCTGTCTGAGCGCGGCTGAAGGACAGCTTACTGGAGGAGCTGGACCGTATCTTCCGCTGTGTTCCTAAGTAGAGGTAACCTTGCTTCATTGCTTCATTGCTTCATTGCTTCATTGCTTCATTGCTTCATTGTTTCATTGTTAAAGGGAGGGGGCAGAGATTGGATTTGGATTGGGAGGGTCGATAGAAAGTAAACAGAGAATAGAGTGTTAAAGCGAATTTTCGTCTTTGGGTTCGTGCACGCATGAGTTCTTGTACCTGGTAGTACATGATATGTTGACTCTTCGCCCTACCCAATGCTGTTTCAAGTTCGACCAAGTCTCTTGTGTAAACATATCTTTCCCTTCGTGAAGTCCATATTCGTCAACATCGTTCAAGAGAAGAATTTCAAGCACTTTGGACTGATGAAACCTCTGTCCTTACACCTTTGAGTATCTGCCTAGCTTCATTGTGAGAGCTACAAGCAGGTTTCTCCACCTTTTCTTTGATATCAACGTGTGTGTTAAAGATATCTCTACAGAAACATCTGATGGTGTCAGGCAAAATGACTCGAACCGACTTGGTTCATGGCAATGAAAAGAGTGATAGCGAGAGGAATTACCTCTACAGAGCGTCACACTGCGGAATTCGTGGCTGCTACATGGCCTCTAAGTCTTCGAAGCAACTGCCCGAACAAACTCTGACATGGGAAATCATTGACGTGAAGGACGTGGGCTCAAGTCATTCAACCCCAAGTCAACGTCGAGGAACGCGAAAATCTTCATCCAACAAACCGTCAACAACAGAGGTAGAAGACCAGACAAGGAGGGAGGCCCAAGACATGAAAAAGTGAAAGAAGACAAGGAAAAAAAAAAGAAATGCGCGGTCCGGGATTCGAACCCGGGATCTTCACCAAGGGATTCCTCAATATCGTAGCTGGTGCTGCCCTCTGAAACTCGGTCTTTCAACTGTGGTTCGTCGGGGATTTCAACCCGAATACTTGAATCGAGTGACGCGTTGTACCACTACGCCAACCGCGCTTTTTTTTTCTTGTTTGCTTGGTTGTTGGAATGGGGACTGGAATAGGTACCTTATCTGCTGGAAGTGGAGGGACTCGGGCCTGAGGGGGGGGGGGGGGGGG
>NW_009799100.1:404814-488885 GCF_000213175.1 Neurospora tetrasperma FGSC 2508 | reverse complement strand
CTGGGCACTGGGGGTACCTACTGGAGGGGGTACGTGCCTGCTTGCTCGCCTTGTGCTTGTTGCCTTGCGCGTGCGGCTGGTACACCGAGACGGGGGGTGGACGGGTGGACGGGTGGACAGGTGGACTTGGTAATCTGGAAGTCTCCCGCGTCGGTTGCAATGTTCCTAGTCCGTGAAGTTGCTTACTACCTACCCGCGCTAAGCCATCACGTCGTCGCCTTTTTCTAGGTAGTGTTGTTCTTTGAACTGCCTCTATTACCGAGCTCACTTTTTACCTACTATTACGATCACCATGACCCAAGCCACACGCTCTCTCCCCAAGGCCACACGTGCGCTCTTCAAAGCATACATACCTCCAACATACCTAGGTACCTATGGATTGGAACGAAGCAACAACGTTAATAACCCTTCTGCCCTCCCCATCGAAACAAGAACCGACTGCGCGACTACAACGAAAGAAAGGAACCCTCGCAACCACACTCGCACTCGCACAGGGGCACTTCCACTTTAACTCCGTTAAGCAAGGTGCCAGGCCTTGTGTTATATACCCGGCAGCGAGGCTTGCAAGACTTCCTTGCAAGACTTCGGTTGCCAGAGGTACCTACCTCTTTACCTCAACTAGGTAGGTAGTGTGCCGCCACGCACTACAGGCTCACACGCTTCGTGACGCGGTGTCATGTCCTTTGATGTAGGTAGGTGTTTACCGCGTCTAGTACCTAGCTCGTGGTCATGACTACTGACGGTACCTAGCCAGGAAGTTTCTCTGAACGCATTTGGTGAAATCAAAATCGATGTCATCGCGGGCAGTAACTCCCTTCTCTTCCGCTTGTCTATATTGTGCGGCGAGCACCAGTCAATTGGTCCGCCATTCTAAAGGGGCTGCCTGGCGCTTGTGACATACGATACCTAGAAGGTAGGGTTAGGTTTCTTTACATCAAAGGCCGGATTCGGCACATAAGGATTGAATGGAAGAGAACCTCAACAAAGGAAAACAAATTACCTCTAGGTCCTAACGTAAGTGTTCTCACTTGAGTGAACTTGGTTAGGTAGTCAGTGACGAATGGTTTGTGAAGCGCAAAAATTGCCCGGTGTTCGACTGAAAGAAAAGAAAAGAAATCGCTACGCACAGGTTCCCGGGTTTCGAAAAGCTGGAAGCACACCTACCTACCTACCTAGTCTTGGGAATAAAAGGAGATAGGTAAGGCGTAGCGCAATGTGTAGGTAAAAGCGTAGAGGTAGTGTGTTGTGACTCTGATCTATGTCGCGTGTGGGAGAAAGTAGAGGTACAGGAGGAAGGGGAGAGAAATGTGAGTGCAAGTGATTACTATTTAATGTCGCATACGGAGATCCGCGAAGTAAGTAAGGTAGAGGTCAAAGCGTAGGTAGGTGTTTGAATTCTCGCACTACCTCTACGACTCTCGGTGACTTACCTCTCTCTACCCAAGTACCTCTATCTAACCATCCCGCCCTAATATCTTCCGTACCTCCAATCCCCTCCCATCCTAGCATCCATCCCTCCCGTCTAGGTACTCTTACCTCTATATCCCGCAAACATCAACTAATGCACCTTTAACGCGCCACGTAACGCCGCCAGTGCCGTCCTGAACGCCGCGCGGATTATACATAACCGAAATTGAAAAAAAAAAGAGAACCGAAAATGGGAAAAAGGAAAAGTGAATTGTACAATAGGAAATGTGTATCGTCTCAGCAATCAAAAGAGAAAAAAAAAAAGAAAAAAATAAGAAAGAAAGAGAGAGAGCAAATAATCACTACCAACTAGGATCAGGCAGCGGCCGCGCCCATCCAAACGGATCATCCATAATACTATTATTACTAGTACACAGACCCATCTGCTTGGTACTCGCGCTGGCGCACCACGCCTTCACGTCCTCCTTGGGTTTCCCCAAGACATCCTCATCCAACTCGTCCAGCCCCCGCAGCAGAATAGAGCGATTATACAGCCGCTCGCCCAGGAAGGTCACAGGGCGCTGGGGATCAAACAGATCGTCTCCCGAGTGACGAACCCAGCCCCGCTCAAGGTCATGCAGGATATAGGCGGCAAACTGCGGGTCTGTAGCCAGGTATCCGTCCACGTCCAGGTCCAGGAGGAAATGCATTAGGTGCTGGTCGGGGTTGTTGTTGCGGAGATAGCACCGGTTGGCCATCCACGCCAGGTCTTCCTTCCGCTGGGGGTTACTGTCCCCACCCCAGCATCCGCGGCGGACGAGGACGTCGCAGCACATGAGTCGGCCTTCCATAAAGGCCACCATGAGCGGGGTGAGAGACTCGTGCGAGTCTTCTCGGGCCTGCATGAGGGCTGCGGCGCCGGGGATGTTGAGGACGAGACGGAGGATGTCGCACTGGAGGTCGGGGGTGAGCCGCTCTTGGGAGCATTTGCAGATTACGTGCAGGAGATTGTTGCCTTGGTTGTCTCTGTGGTCGATCCTGGCGCCGTTATTGAGAAGCTCGCGGAGGACGCGGCTGAGGGTATTGATGTTCACACGTGGTGACATGGAGGAGATGGGCAAGGGAGGGCCATCGATGGCTTGCATGAGGACATTTCGGCCACGAGAGTTGGTGGCGTGGATGTCGGCGCCTGCTTTGATCAGGGCCTTGATGGCCGGCACGTTGAAGTGCTGGACTGCCGCGATGAGCGGTGTGTCGCCTGGGCAATCTCTTGTCTCCAGGGCTGCTCCGTGAGCCACTAGTTTCTCGATCGTTCGCATCCGATCCAAGCCATGCTTCACTGCTTTTGTGTATTCCTGTTCGCGCGTTTCCGGCTCTTCTGAAATGTTGGCTCCTCCTGCGGAAAGCATAGCAAAGCGATGGCCTTTGGCCGGAGGCATAGCGCACATGTGGAGGGGGGTCAAGCCATTGCCGATATTGGTTGCAATGTAGCCACGGTTGACGTCGGCGCCGAGCTCGATCAACCTGTCTGCATCCTCGTAGTTTCCGACGCGGCAAGCCTCACCCAGTGGTGAGATGGTTGAGTAGGGCAGGAATATGTCAATATCGACGTTGATGTTGGCGCCGAGATTGAGCAGCAGCGGCACGGTAGAGTCCCAGCGGCGATATGCGTAGGCGTAGTAAAAGGGAGTAAGGGTCTTATTGTCGCGCACATCGATGTCTGTCTGCAGTCCAACGTCCACCAGATATCGAATGACATGAACAAGGCCCATGGCGGCAGCATGGTGGAGGGCCGTAGCAGGATACTCGAGAAAGCCCGAATTCTCCCACGGGGGAAAAAGCTCCATGTAGATCGGTGCTCCACTGGCCAAAAGTTTGATCGCAGCCTGTTCGTGGCCATGACAGATGGCGACATGGAGAGGCGTCCAGCCCGGAATGTAGAGTCCATCGATTGAGGCGGTGCCTTCCATCGAAGTCAAGATGCCATATTCTCGCCAGCAAGAACAGAACTGTTTGGCCACTACGTCCATCCGGGCACCGCGTTCGAGCAGAGTGCTGATGGCTCCGATGTGGCCCGCTCTAGCGGCGAGATGGAGGGCAGTGTACCTGCGGCCGAACTTGGTTTGGGTCCATCTTCCCGAACCATCAGAATCGTCGCTGCGACCAACGCTACGGCCGTCACCATCGAGGGTAGGCGAATAGAACATGGGTTCATGGTCGGTATAGTTGTCGCCGTCATCCGTGTAATCCGACATGGATTCATCGTCGTCATATGCCGTACTTTGAACACCGTAGGAGCTGTCGTTGCTACCGGCCAGCAAAGTGCTTCTAGAATCGCAGACACTTGCGGCATCCCAGCCCGGGTGAAGCTGGCCTCGTTGAGTAAGAGCCTTTCTCCACTCCCTGGATGATGTGCATTGGTGGAACTCGTGGTTGGGATCTGCACCAGAGTCAAGGGCCTTTAACAGGGTCCCGACCACGCCGTTGTGTGCTGCCCACTCGAGGGGGTAGGGAAAGTCGCGCGATACTGCGCGCTTGTAAAGGATAGGGTTCACCACATCGTATAGCCTTCGGTTGATCCTGGCAAGTGCAGCCAGGTCCCTCAAGCGGTCGAGGTTATCGAGCACGAAGATGACGAGCTCTGTCGGCAGTGCCGATATGGTAGGCATGGTCAACGGCTCCGGTCGAAAACGAGTGACAAAGAAGTGAAGTGGCGGTACAGGTATGTAGTACTCTACTACTTGAGTAGACAGCGTTCAGATTCGAGGTTGCGCACAAAGGTTGGTTGGTTGGTTGGTTGGTTGATGTGACGGCGCCGTCAACTGACCAGGTGAGTTTGTCGAACGATAGCCGGTGCCAGTGAGCGACAAACAGTGTCGCTTAAAGGAAAATAAGAAGGAAAAGAGCAAAATGACGTAGAGGATCGGAGAGAACTCCGGACCGCGGGGCCTAGGCGACGCGTTGGAATGAGAGAAAGCCGAGATGCCAAATAACAAACCGCCAGTGGCGTCGTCGGCGGTCTTAGATCCGCTGTCTTGGCAGATCGCGAGGGTGAGCAGACAGTGAGGGGCTAGCACTGATGGAGGTTAGTTGCCAGGTACTAACGGGGTCTACCTAGTGTGGTGTAGTCACTTACCCTTGGCTGGACCCTGAACACGTTGTGTGAAGTAAGGACAAGGGTGGGAAAAAGGGTAGCGTTACGTTGTGAGACCACCAATGAGCGAGGTCAAACAAGTGCCGACGGGAGTTGTGCTTGTGGTGGTGGCAATATCTTTGTTTATGATAGAGTTTCGTTTGCTGGACGAGAGAGGGTTTGTTGTGAGAATTGTAGTGTAGTGTAGTGTAGTGTGTATGGTGTTGTCTAGTGAATTGTTTGGAGGAAGAAGCGCGTTGGTGTGGGGTGGTGGGCGAAACGGGAAAAAGATGTGCGCTGAACGACCAAGTTAAAGTGCCATGATGAGCAATCCGCCGGCTAAAAAGAGGGGAGATGGCGGCAGGCAGTCTGTTAAGAAAAACGAAATATCTACATATAAACAGCTTAATTCCAAATTCCCCCTTCCCAACTCCCAGATTGACCATTAAACTTTTTCAACGACTTCTGCATCTTCCATCTCTTGAAATAGCATCGCCAAAATTGATGGAGATGAATTCTTTATGCAAGCCATTGAACCCTTACTGCTTTGAGCTGCAGGAGATGCTAGCCCCGAATGGGTCCTGCCTGCAAGAGGCAACAGGCGTTGACTGAAGGCGGGTTTCCACTGGCCAACGGCCTTGTCAGTTCCCTGATTTGGTCATAGTCGGGTACAACGGCGTTGCAGTTACATTCTGCCGAGCCCCGGTTAGCCCCGGATGCGCCCCTGATTAGACACATATAGCACGAGGAGCAGGGGACCAACGACAGATTGTACAAGAGCACTCCAGCAACTTACTGAGAAGCGAGCGGAAGATTTGGTAGATGGCTTCTGGAGTGATCTTGTCGGTAATATCTTGGTATCTCCGTGTTTTCGGAAAGTCGGGAGGCTCCTTGATACCCCTGGGCCATCGCGGCGCCGAGATGGTTGCTGGTGGAGATAGAACGGCTATGGGAAAGGGGCCTGTGTTTAGCGACAATATTTCGGAGAGCCACAGCTCAACGACGTAGTTGAAGAAAGCGGAAATGAAGAGTGGGAAGGGATATCGAGAAGCAGTGTGTGGAGTTTTTCAGCCCTTGGTTGCTATCAAATAATAGTAATTCTTGTTGTGATTGACTCCAGCTGGGATATAGATAAAGGGAGAAACAAAGAAGTGATGTGGTTCAAATCGTTGAAAGGCCTTGTTGAAGAAACACGAAGCACCAAGACATCGTTGCACACACACAAAAGAGAAAAAAATCATGGAAAAAATGGTGGTCCTTTGCCATGATCATACAGTGTCCTGGGCAGTTGTTTTTAACATAATTTTGGCTGTGATACTGTTGAAATGTGAGTTCTGGGTAAGCACGGTGGTTAGAAACTGATGACTGAATTGACGAAGGAAAGAAAAGAGTAAGAGGAGGATGGGCACCAGGACATCCCTGAATACTAGTCTACACACGTGTTTGAGGCGACATGCAATAGTTATCCGAAGAACTTGGTCATCCGAGGGATGACTACTTCCTGTATGCTGGAAATTCCAAACGTTTTCCATACCTTCTTCCTTTCCATGGCTGTGATACCACTTGTTCCTTCTAAAGCGTAAGATATTACAACCGTAAACGCACCTTCCACATATTAAATTATCGTATTTCAATCTGTCTCCTCATAGTTGAACCCATCCGGGATGGGCCGAGTAATAGGTAGAATTCGAGCCTCAACGGGCACGTGGTACATGAGGAGAGAGGTTGTTCATGTCTACATTAGATAAGCGATAAAGGACAAACATTCTGCTGTTGGTGCCGGCATCTCAGCCAGCACCTGTGGTATCCAAACTTGAAAAATCCCCGTCCCCAGTCTGCGTCGCAAGAAGATTGGGGACGCAGGGAGAGATCGATTCCAACCAAACGAAAACGGAGAAGACATACCCGAAAACGCCATGAAAAGGAACCAAGTCATTAAAAAAGAGAAAGTACACACTTTCCCTTCCATACACCTCTACTTTATGCCACAAAAGCACATCCCGTGATCCTCACAAACTCGTCCTCAACATGCAACCACACCTTCCTCACCATATCCTGCTCCTCCCTCATCACCCTCAACGCCTCCTCCGTCTTGGCGCTCAACCCTTCGCCATCGTTACTAACCGAGTAAACCCCACTGCCTTCCTTGCCATCTGTTCCCCTGGCCACTCTCAGGTTCATCGACATTGAGGATGAGCTGGTAGAGTGCGACGAGTGCGAGTCCTTTCTTCGATGGCCCTTTTTGTTGTCGGTTGCGGTGCTGCCGCCTGCGGCAGAAACCACAGAGCCAGATTGGGTGTTGCGGATTTCGATGGATGGTCTGTTGCTGCCGCTGCCATTGCTGTTGCTGCTGTTGCCATTGGTCCCGCCTACCAGTCCCAATCCAAGGCCAACCCCACTCGTCTCCTCAATATCCCTTCCCTCTCTCGCCGGAAATTTCGCAGACGTAGCCATAAACAACTGCCTCCCGCCCGCCTCCGCCACGGGAATCGTACACAGCGGTCCGATCACCTTGAACACTCCCCTCAGAACTGTGATGGCCGCCCGGTTGGTGTCCTGTCCCAATTTCGTCCTCACAAGTCCGGGAAAGGTATGGACGAATGAGACGTCGGGGGCTTCGAGTGCCAGGGACTCGAACGCCAGAGTCATCATGGAGGCCGAGTGCCCGCGGGCTTGCATCATGGCGAGGCGCCGGAACTGGAAGTCGCCCGTGTCGATGTGCCCTTCTTTGGTGCCGTTGAGAACGGAGACGACGCGCCGGAGGGACGTCGCTTTTTGGAGTTCGGGGAGAAGGTTGACAATGAAGCGGATGCGGGCATAGAATGAGACGGCGGCGGGGTAGTGGAGGGATTCTTTGGTGTCTGTATGTGGCGGGGGTGTTAGTCATGTGTGGTTTGTTGAACATTGGGACACGGGAGGGTGCGGGCATGAGGTGCTTCATTCCTCTCCATTGCCATTCCACAGACATCCTCTTCCCCATTCACCTCCCCTCGAAATGTGCCAGGGAAAAACGTACCTATCCCCATAATTGTTGTCCCACAACTCATAAACAGCAAGTTGATCACCCTCTCTTTACACTTGATCTCCCTACACACCTCATCCACGTTCGCCAATAGGCTCACATCCGCGCTTCGAAAATGATACTCTCCCTCCGGATTGAGATTCGCCAGTTCCGCGCCCACCCGCTCTCCATTCGTCCTATCTCTCCCCAAAAAGTACACTCTCGGCGCTACCGCGTGTCGTACAAACTGCTTCAAAGTCGCTTCGCCGATACCCCTGGTGGCGCCCACAAACACGGCTACTAACCCGGACGGCAAGGACGAGACGATCTGCGCGTTGGAGGTCTGGATCTGCTCGTGGGTAACCATGCTGTGTTGCCGCTTGTGGCCTCCGCCGCTGCGCTGGGTGGTGGGGGAGGAGGTGCGAGAGATGGGGGACGAGGTGCAGGTGGTGGTGGTAGAGGCGGCAGGGACGTTGTGAGCAGCGGTGCCGGGACCGTAGCGGCCGATGCCGAGGCCGTTAGGGGAGATGCCCCGGGGGTGGCTGTTTTGGTTGTGATTCTGACCGGTCGACGGGGAGTTGACGGAGGAGGAGGAGGAGGCCTGGTTGCTGGAGCTGGAGTTGGAGTTAGTGCCGCCGGCCAGGTAACGGCGGTTAGTGCTGGCTCTGGAGCGGCCGGTGGATGCCGAGCTGGTAGAGGTCTGGCTTCGGGTGCGGGTTGTGGCAAAGGTGCCTGGGTTACTGTATGAGTTGTTGGAATAGTTGATGCTGCTGGTGCTGGTGGTGCCGTTGCTGACGTTGGTGTCGGTCGAGGTTAAAGGCCGGAAGTAGTTATTGAGACGATCGACGCGGTCACGGTCACTATAACCCCGCTCGGTGTAGGTGGAAGGATAAGAAGTGGCACCGCCGTTGGCGTTGGCGGAGCTACTATGCGAGGTAGCCTGCGCATCCACAACAAGGTTCGTTTCGGCGGCGGTGAAGTGAAGATCGCCTAGTAGCAGGGCGGGCCAGTTCCCATTCCTCGATCCAAACGCACTAATGTTGCCGCCGGTCGTGATGGGATAGTCGCACAAGGTGCTGCCGCTGATGCTGTTGGCGACGCTGCGGGATGATGACGGCCTGGGGGGCGGAGAGAGTGGAGTGGTGGTGATGGGTGACATGATGTGGTGTGGCTGTCCTTGTCTAGATGTGACCGTCGGTGTTTCCAAGGCCTTTTGTTTGTTGCTGAGAAACTCGGAGAGAAAAGAAGGAGAAGGAGATACTCCGACTCGGGACAAACATGGCATTGGACATATCTTTTGTTTTGTTGAGGTTGTCGACGGGCCAGAGATCGACAGGGACAGGGCTGCATCCAGCATCCATCCTCCAGATGCCAAGGGCCCGTCCAGCTTATTATGCGCGCCTGGGCAATGGGGTCCCAACGTCGAGCTACTGGCTGTTCGGCTGGACCAGACGGTAGATGCAGTAGTGTAAGTGATATTAAAGGCAACAAACAAGAGACATCAGAGACCCAAAAAGGCATCATCCGGCCCAATGTCCGTTCCTGGTCAAACTAATGCCCCGGATTTCCACTTGGATCGACAAATCTACGACATGACTAGTTGCTTCCAGTGCTTCGCTCCGGTCCCCGACAGAGTATTTTGAGAGCAAAGACTCAAGTTGGCGTATCCGGATGAGACCATCTTGGCGCCAGCTGGTATTTGGGGGTTCAAATGCTAATTTCTTTTTTTTTCTGTCATTAGTTCATGCCGAGGACACAGTTGATAAGCTACGCACTACGTAGATTGAACTGCCGAACATCTCTAGAAAGGGACTGTTATCGACGATGAGTTTGATAGGGAAGACGTCATTTTTGGTGTTTCTTTTTTTGCATACGTTAGAGAAAAGCAAAGTAACATGATGAGCTGCGTCCTCTTTTCCTTCTGAGGACAGAATCAGGTTATAATTGTCAAGCAAAAAGCAACGAAAAGATTTTTGTGTGTGTGTGTGTGTGTGTGTGTGTATGTGTGTGTGTGCGTGACGTGACTGTCAAGTTTAACGGTCAAACCATCAAAGAGCTGAGCTGACACGAGGTCATTGAGAAACTCAAATAGCGGCGCCGCATTCCAGGGGGTTTCCAGTGTGTTTGCCTCCTCCCCTGTCCATGACCCCGTCTATCTCGGATGGACCCGACTCGATTTGGGGGTGTTCATCCGTTGCCTGATGTCCGATGTGCGATTGCGACGATATAATGAACGACCTGATTGACCTCAATTGTCCCGAGTTTAGATGAGACTTGGGGACGGGCCGAGTTTGAGTCCAAAACAGCGACAGAAGATGAGAGATGAAGTGCTTGCTGGAGACCGGACCGGACCTCATTCCCGGTGGAAGGTCAATTCGAGAGACAAAGCGTCATTACACTAACACCTCGCTAGCATGTAGGTGGCGGAGAGAACTTCCGGGAGACAAAAGGGATTTGATGGTCCGAGTCTCCTCATCTTTCTTATGAACCGCCGCCATTTTGCACAAGCGAGAGCGAGCGAGGGTCAAAAGGTGAACAAAGCTTGAGTTGAAATGGCTTATCCGAGACCCCTTAAGTAGGAGGCAGTGTGTATATAAGGGGGGGGAGCGGTAGCCGATGTTTGAAGCTGAAGTTTGGCGAGTCGCTTGTTCTTCCCTTTTTGTTCCTGTCTTTTTTTTTTTTTTTTCTTGCTGTGATCGTCCTTTTTTTTTCGTGTTGTTTCTCGGGGAATTTCTTGTCCATCACTGGAAAGGACGGGAAAGGGAACCTCCACCATCGATGTGCCGGGAAGTCGCTCTCGGGTCCGACTTCCTGCCAGCGCGGACTAGGCAAATTGAGACGGATACAGGCATCATGCTTCGAGAGAGAGAAGGCGCCTCCAGCTGAACTGAACGAGGAGATGCCTGGTTGATGGGAGCCGGGAAGGAAGGAAGGAATGAGACAACGAACGGGAACTCGATATGTTCACCGGGCAGTTGACCACTGCAGTCTGCACCCCTTTTCCATCCATTCTCGGCCGGTTCGTCCCTTTTGCGCCCCCGCATCGGAGAATGGCCGGGACTCTCTGGCACTTCCTGTCAATGCTCCACTCACAGGTACCCGCACTTTAGCTTGATCCGCGGGATCTGCATAAGCTCACTCCACCGAGGTATCATTGGTTCTCACGGTTCCTGCCTTGACCATTCTACGCTTTTCTCTTTTGGGCTCTAGGCTGGCTGGAAAAGTGGAGTGCCAATCTTGGGGTTTGCAGATCCCTCAGTTGGAACCGTGCATCCGTGCGACTCCAAGGTGTGGTCGTTGAACATGCTGTGCAGTGTGGGAAGGAGACTTGAACTTGAGTTGAACAAGGTGAGAGAGAGCTTGGTGGTTCTGGTAGAGGTTAGTAGTCTCTTTTGTCGTCGTCCTCATACAAAGCAACCAAGTCAACGGGCAGTCACGAACTCCTTCTTTCGCCTTCCCTTTTGCGCACCGAAGATTAGATAACCAAGGTGCGTATGCATGCCCCTGCCCGTAATTGGCCAATTGATGAGGAGGTGGTTGGGATTTCTTGCTTTGTTTGTTTGCACGCTTGCCATGGCTGGATTGTCCCGGCCTCACCGGCGGGCCTCAAGCTTCAGTTCTTCTTCCACACTTTTTTCCAGCTCTTCTGTCCACCTTCACCGACCGCCGGAGTTTCTTTGAGTCGGACGGGACTCAAGACCCCACTTATTGATACTGGTCCCGTTCCACGGCAGAGGGCCCCACTCCCGCTTTCTTGCCTCGGCCGCCGAAAAAGCCCGCTCCAGCCTCCAACGCCCCGTCCTTTCGGCGCCGGTCTCCCCAGCCGGTTTACCCGTTTTCCAGTCTCGGTTCTTTTCTCTTTCCCCGATTTTACATTACCCCCTTTTTTTTTCTCTTTTAAATTTTATTCCCGTCTATCCGAGCACTGGAATCACTATTTTGCATATTTCCCAGCCTTCCATTCGGTATTTGGAGTGCTGGACCCTGCCCGGGCGTACCTTATCCAAGATTGAAGTAGGTGATGATAGGGACAGCATGGTCAAGGTCAGCTTGGATCGGTCAGTTGTATGTGATCAATTCAGACCATGTCGTCGGCGACCTCGATCGTTGGCCAGTTCGGATCTCAAGATAGGAGTACCGCCGATACAGTATAAACCCCCTGTTTGCTGGTGACTAAACGACTTGTTTGTGCCGTCTATTGGTATAAGCTCCGCAAAAAAAAATGGACATGGATGTCATGTGAATGTTACGGTGTACGGAACCCGAGCATTCGGACCAAGCATTCGGGATGCAACGTCGAGTATCTTGTTTGTACCACGAACAACTCAGCTGCCCAGCAAAAGAGCCGCTTTCACTCCGACTGTCGGGGTCTGGAGTTGGAGTTGGAGATGGAGTTGGAGTTGAAAGACAGGGCATCTCTCCTCTCGTCAGCCATCAATCATCACCTGCCTGCCACCGCAAGACATGGAGACCACATGGGGAACGTGATATCGACACCGACTCGTTAGTCGTTGTGCTGTTGCCAAGGCAAAGACAGCCCGGCCTCTTCTTATACTGTTTCCAGGGTCTGAGCTCTCAGCTGTCCCACCCCGTTCACCGCCCTGTAAAACAAGGTTCCCCAGACCGTCCCAATAAACAACGCCAACGATGTCTTGAGGCTACCGAAAACACTTAAGTCAGTACACTAGCACAATGCCCAGAAAATATTATCCGACTAGGCGCCGCATGCCAAACTGTAAAACTAAATGCCACGGCGTCTTGTCTTGTCTACCCGCCGCATACACTACAAGGACGTGTTCGTCGATCCGGCATGCGCACGAGTTGACGGTCCGTGCGAGACAAGGTCTTGGAGAGACGGGTTCGTGACGGGATGGGAATGCACAACACCAAAGCACCAAGGGAGACCTACCTATTGATGGATACAACGCAAGCAGGTCTCACGCAAGCAACACGCACACATATACACTACCTAATATCCGCCCTGTAGTGTAAAACATTTGCACGCAACGTAACCTCCCCACAGAAAAATGCGGCCAAGACTTCGTTCTTGTCGAACTCGAGGAACACGTGTAGATCCCGAAGCGCGTAGTACACGTACACCAAGTACAGATACCGTGAGCTATGGTGAGTGGACTTTCTGCACCGTCCTGGATGCCCTGGATTCAAGGTCCCCGGAGTTGGGGTCCCCCATGATCTTGTACCTTGACTAATCGGCGGAGTATCATGGGCGGTCCACTCCACGCCACCCTAAAGAACCTCATCCCCCCACTCGGCCTCGATCGGATTCCCATCCAAGCCAAGCAGATAACGGGATAGCAAGTCGTGGACAGCACTATGCAAGCTGGCGGACCTGCCTTAGAGGCAGACTACACAGTCCATGACGGTGTCAACCATGGGTTCTCTAATGATCTTATCCTTTTTCAGCTTGGTATACACTGTTGCATCGTTAAGCATCACCAAGGGGGCGGCGAGTTGCTTCCTTGAAGGAGATCGGATTCACCAAGCCGGGGCCGAGACATCCACAGACACATTTTACACACACACACACACACACACCATACCTACCTCTAATACTTAACTCTTGTCTCATCCCGCTTCCCCAGGGAGAGACACGTAGTTTTGCCATCACATACGTCTATCCAAGATACCCTTTTCCCTCCCCCACCCTTGTGCCTTTCATCAGCATCCCATTAGTTGTAGGCATATTTTATACTTTGTCGTTTTTTTTTTAAAGACTAACGACGTTGACGAAAACGACATATCATCATCGTTTTAACGAACCATACGACTCTTACGACCCCCTCTTAATTACTATATACCCCCCCCCCCCGCACACACATATCATAATGGATTCCAACATGCCTATTGCCATTATTGGCATGAGCTGCCGATTCGCTGGCGATGTCGACAGTCCGTCCAAGCTCTGGGATCTTTTGGCTCAGGGAAAGAGTGCGTGGTCGGAGATTCCCAAGGATCGGTTCAATATCGATGGATTCCACCATCCCAACTTTGAGAAGCTTAATGGTGTATGTCTCGTGTTTACCTGATGAAAGAAAAAAAAAGTGACAAGCTGACATGCCCCCATAGACAAACGTAATAGGCGGCCACTTTATGAAGGAGGATGTTGGCCTGTTTGATGCTCACTTCTTTAACCTTTCTGCCGAGACTGCTGCTGCTTTGGACCCCCAGTTCCGTCTGCAGCTCGAGTCAACATACGAGGCCCTTGAGAGCGGTAGGTTTTTTCTTTTTTTATAATTCATTTCCAAGTTAGCTGAACGCAGAAACTGACGCCAAACAGCGGGTATCACTCTTCAGGATGTGGCTGGCTCCAATACCTCGGTATACGCCGGCTCCTTCTTCCGGGACTACCACGAGAGCTTGATCCGTGACCCCGACACACTCCCCCGCTTCCTCCTCATGGGCACCGGCGCCGCCATGGCCTCCAACCGTCTCTCCCACTTCTTCGACCTCCGCGGGCCCAGCATGTCCGTCGACACGGGCTGCTCCACCACCCTCACAGCGCTTCACCAGGCCTGCCAGAGCTTGCGCTCGGGCGAATCCACCATGTCCATTGTGGGCGGCGCCAACATCATGTTCAACCCCGACATGTTCCTCGCCATGTCCTCCATGACGCTCATCTCCAAGGACGGCCGGTCCTGGGCGTTTGACAGCCGCGCCAACGGCTACGGCCGCGGCGAGGGATCGGCAACGGTCATTCTCAAGCCCCTTGACGCTGCTCTGCGCGACGGCGACCCCATCCGCGCCGTTATCCGCGACAGCGGCATCAACCAAGACGGCAAGACCGAGACCATCACCACGCCCAGCGGCGAGGCACAGGAGGCCTTGATTCGCGCTTGCTACGAGCGCGCAGGTCTCGATCCGGGACAGACGACGTACTTTGAGGCGCACGGAACGGGTACTCCGACGGGTGATCCAATCGAGGTGAAGGCCATCGCTAGGGTGTTCAAGGACTCGCGCAAGGGCAATGGCGAGGACGCGCTGCTGCGTATCGGGTCCGTCAAAACCAACATTGGTCACACCGAGACGGCTTCGGGCGTGGCGGCCATCATCAAGGTGGCGTTGGCGCTGGAAAGGGGCCAGATCCCGCCGAGCGTCAACTTTGAGAAGCCGAATGCTAAGCTGAGTTTGGACGAGTGGAAGCTCAAAGTGCCCACCGAGCTGGAGGAGTGGGTGGGCAAGGACGGCATCAGGCGGGCCAGCATTAACAATTTCGGCTATGGCGGGTCGAATGCCCACGTTATTATGGAGGACTACAGCAGCTACCTCGCCACAACTCAGCGGCCTAAGGCGCTACCTCTGGCGAATGCCGGCGCTGGCCACCACCACCACCACCACCATCACCACCACCAACACACCGATAGCGGAATTGTCATTGACGACAACTTCAACGGCCACAATGGCGACCACCACTCCAAGGTCTTCCTCCTGTCCGCCAAAGACGAAAAAGCCACGGAGCGCATGATCGCCAGCCTCAAGACATACCTCCACCAGCAAAAGTCCAACACCCACTCCAAGATCGCCGAAAATGCCCTCCTCTCCAACCTCGCCCACACCCTCTGCGACCGCCGCACCCTCTTTCCCTGGACCGCCACCTTCTCGGGCGCCTCTCTCGACTCCCTCATCCGCACCCTCGACTCAGGCCGCGTCAAGCCCGCCAAGGCCTCGGCCCAGCCCCCTCGCATCGGCTTCGTCTTCACCGGCCAAGGCGCCCAGTGGTGGGCCATGGGCAAGGAGCTCATCGACGCCTACCCCATCTTCAAGGCCGCCTTGCTCGACTGCGACGTCCAGCTCAAGAAACTCGGTGCCACTTGGAACATGTGCGAAGAGCTGTCGCGCGATGCCGAGACCAGCAAGGTCAACCAGCTCGATTACAGCACGCCCGTGTGCGTCGCCGTGCAGATTGCCTTGGTCGAACTGCTAAAGGCGTGGGGCATCAAGCCGACGGCTGTGACTTCCCACTCGTCGGGCGAGATTGCCGCTGCTTATGCCGCTGGTGCGCTGGACCTGGCGAGCGCCATGGCTATTGCCTTTGCCAGAGGTGGTTTGGCTAGCGAGGGCAACCGCCAGTTTGCGAGGAAGGGAGGCATGATGGCTGTTGGGTTGGGACGGGAGGAGGCCGAGAAGTATCTTCCTAGAGTTACTAAGGGCCAGGTAGTCGTGGCCTGCGAGAACTCGCCGACGAGCAGCACCTTGTCTGGTGATGTCGAGGGTTTGATTGAGCTGGAGCAGATTATGAAGCAGGAGAACATCTTTGCTCGCAGGCTGAAAGTTGACGCGGCCTGGCATTCGCATCACATGGAGGCTGTCGCTGATGCGTACTATGCGTCCATGGATAAGAAGGTCAAGCCGGCCAAGAGCAAGCTGGACATGATCTTCTCTTCTCCTTGCACCGGCAAGCGGATGGACAAGGTCAACGAGATCGGCAGCCCGGGACACTGGGTGCGCTCGTTGACGGGCTGTGTCCGGTTTGTGGATGCGTTCCGCAACATGGTCTTTGCCGAGGAGGGTGCCACAGAGCCGACGGTTGATATGGTGATCGAGGTCGGTCCGCACGCGGCGCTGTCGGGTCCTATTCAGGATATCTTGGGTATGCCCCAGTTCAAGGGGGTTACTATCCCGTATGGCAGCTGCTTGATTCGCAAGAAGAGCGCGGTTGATACCATGCAGGATTTGGTCGGTGACCTGGTTCGCAAGGGGTATCCTGTCAACCTCAAGGCTGTCAACTTCCCCTTTGGCATGGAGGGTGTCAAGGTGTTGACTGACTTGCCTGCCTACCCCTGGAATCACTCGACCAAGCACTGGATTGAGCCGCGCTTCAACAGAGCCCTCAGACAGCGTTCAGAGGCTCCTCACGATATGCTCGGCTCGCTGGTGCTGGGTTGTGATCCTAGTGCTCCTACTTGGCGTCACATTGTCCGTCTCGGTGACCTTCCTTGGGTCAAAGACCACTGTGTCCAGGGCAACATGATCTATCCCGCTGCTGGATACATTGCCATGGCTGTTGAGGGCATGCAGCGCTTCGCTTCCCGTCAAGCGGGAGACAAGAAGATTGCTGGTTACCAGCTTCGTGATGTTGACATCCTCAACGCTCTTGTTGTTCCCGAGACGAGCGAGGGTATCGAGATGCAGCTTTCTCTTCGCCCCGGCAGTGAGAGGGATCTTTCCACCAAGGGATGGACCGAGTTTACTGTTCAGTCCGTCACCTTGGACAACAAGTGGACTGATCACTGCAAGGGCTTGATCTGCGTTCAGTTTGGCGCTGCTCCCAAGCACGCTGTCAACCAGCCTACCCAGGACTCCCACTACCGCATCCGTATCAACCCCAATGACATCTGGGCTGGCATGCGCTCGGGTGGTATCAACCATGGTCCCATCTTCCGCAACATGAAGAGCATTCGTGCCCGCAGCAAGCAGTCCGTCACCACCTTCACCGTGGCCGACACCAAATCGGTCATGCCCAAGCAGCACGAGCATGCCCATGTCATCCACCCCACCACTTTGGACTCGGTCTTCCAAGCCGCTTACACTGCTGCCCCTGGCGCTGGTGGCAAGAACCAGACCCCCAAGGTTCCTCGCTCCATCAGCAAGCTGTGGATCTCCCACGACATCAGCAAGCAAGCCGGTCACGACTTCAAGGCCTACGCCAACCTCGACCACGCCGACGACCAGTCCACCAAGACCGCTCTCCGCGTCGTCGATCATACTGCCGAGGCTCCCGTGCCTGTCATTTCCATCGACGGCTTTGTCTGCCAATCCATCGGCAACGCCCCCACTGCCGCCGACGAGCCCTGGGAAGCCGACAAGTTCACCACTACCCACTGGGCGCCCGACGTGACCTTCCTCAAGGACGCCTTCCTCAAGAAGCAGCTCGGCAGCCAAATCACGCCCGAGGAGGCCGAGATCCTCATGGACCTCCGCAAGGCGTGCATGTACTACATCTACGACGCCCTCCGCGACCTCACCCCCGAGGACATCAAGAAGCTGGAGTGGTACCACAAGAAGTTCTACATCTGGATGCGTCTACAGGCCGACTTGGCGCGCGCCAACGAGCTGGGGCCTGACAGCAGCAAATGGGCCAACGCCACGCTGAACGAGAAGGCTATCCTGCTGGAGAAGGTCAAGATGAGCAGCACCAACGGCGAGATGGTGTACCGTCTTGGTCCGCAGATTGTTCCCATCCTGAGGGGAGAGATCACTGCCCTCGAAGTGATGCTTGAGCAGAACTTGCTGTCCCGCTACTACCTCGAAGGCCTCAAATGGGGCCGCGCCAACGCCAAGCTGGGCGAAATGGTCCGCCACTACGCGCACAAGAACCCCCACGCGAAGATGATTGAGATTGGTGGCGGTACCGGCGGTGCCACGGCCCATGTCCTCAATGCTATCGGCACTGCCGACGACGGACTGGGCCCCCGCGCTGCTAGCTACGACTTCACCGATGTGTCGTCGGGCTTCTTCGAGGCGGCCAAGGAAAAGTTCCAGCCGTGGAAGGACCTGATGCGCTTCAAGAAGCTCAACATCGAGCAGGATCCTGCGTCGCAAGGCTTCGAGGAGGGAACGTACGATGTGGTGATTGCTTGCCAGGTTCTGCACGCGACCAAGTCGATGGATAACACGATGCAGAATGTGCGCAAGCTCCTCAAGCCCGGCGGTAAGCTGTTCATCATGGAGACGACCCAGGACCAGATGGATGTGCAGTTTGTGTTTGGGTTCCTCTCGGGCTGGTGGTTGAGTAAGGAGGAGGAGCGCAAGTTCAGCCCGTCGCTTTCCGTGCCCATGTGGGATCGCGTCTTGCATCGTACTGGCTTCCGCGGTGTCGAAGCGGAGATCAGGGACGTCGAGCATGATGAGCTTTA
This sequence comes from Neurospora tetrasperma FGSC 2508, assembly GCF_000213175.1. Classification (NCBI taxonomy): domain Eukaryota; kingdom Fungi; phylum Ascomycota; class Sordariomycetes; order Sordariales; family Sordariaceae; genus Neurospora; species Neurospora tetrasperma. The sequence goes on along the minus strand of NW_009799100.1, from coordinate 470,470 downwards.
TGCGTTTAGCGTCATGAGCTCGACGGCTGCGGCTAGTGCTCCCGTGTTTGACTTTGATATTACCTTTGTCACGGCGAGCAACCAGATCCCCGAGGTGTGGTTGGATAAGCTGAGGGTGTCAATTGGGTTGTTGACTTGCTCGGTGCCGACGGTGAAGAGTCTCGAGGAGGTCACGGTCGATGGAAACGATGTTTGCGTCTTCCTGGATGATCCCAAGAACCCCGTCCTGGCGGACCCGAGCAAGGCGCAGTTCAGTGGAATTAGGGACATGTGCACTCGCGCCAAGGGCCTGCTTTGGTTGACGCAGGGTGGCGCCGATGAGTGCGATCAGCCTTTGGCCTCGCTCGCTGCTGGATTCCTCCGCTCTTTGAGGCAGGAATACTCCGGCAAGCGCCTGGCAACACTCGATCTCGACCCGACTCAGGACATCTGGTCCGAGACTTCCATCACCACCATTACCGAGGTGTTCCGCAAGTTGTTCGACTACTCGGTCAACGAAACCGGCAGCGACTACGAGTTTGCCGAGCGCGAGGGAGCCGTCAAGATCCCCCGCTACATCAAGGACGTCACGCGCAACTCGGCCGTTTTCAAGCAACAGCAAGCCACCACTCAGCCCGAAGCCGAGATGCAGCCTTTCATCCAGCCCGACCGTCCCCTGCGTCTGGCCATTGGCACCGCCGGCTTGCTTGACACACTCAAGTTCGTCGACGACCCGACTGCGTCCGACCCTCTTCCCGAGGACTTTGTTGAAGTCGAGCCGCGCGCCTTCGGCGTCAACTTCCGCGACGTTATGGTCGCCATGGGCCAGCTCAAGTCCAACACCATGGGCTACGACTGCGCCGGCGTCATCACACGCGTCGGTCCCACCGCTGCTGCTGAAGGTTACACAGTCGGCGACCGTGTCTCCGTTTTGCTGAGAGGTCACTACGCTAGCAGGACGCGCATCCACTGGACCAGCGCCGTCAAGATCCCCGATACGATGACGTTTGAAACGGCCGCTAGCTTGCCGACGCAATACGTCGCTGCTTACGTTTCCTTGTATGACACTGCTCGTCTGCAAAAGGGCGAGTCCGTCCTCATCCACGCTGCCACGGGTGGTGTCGGTCAAGCGGCGGTGATGATGGCGCAGCGCGTGGGCGCCGAGGTGTTTGTGACTGTTGGCACGGACGAGAAGCGCGAGTTCGTCATGAAGCACTACGGTATCGGAGCTGATCACATCTTTTCCTCGCGCGACATTTCCTTTGCTGCAGGCGTCATGGCCATGACTAAGGGCCGGGGCGTGGATGTGGTGCTTAACTCGCTGGCTGGCACTCTTCTGCAGGAATCCTTCAACTGCCTGGCTCCCTTTGGCCGCTTCGTGGAGATTGGCAAGCGCGATCTGGAGCAGAACAGCAGTCTGGCGATGGAGGCGTTCACGCGGGCGGTATCATACACGAGCATTGATGTGATCACACTGGGAGACTACAAGAAGATGGAGACAAACCGGATCATGAAGGACATTATCCACTTGGTTGGGGCTGGAGAGTTGCGGGTGGTTGAGCCTATCACAGTTTATCCCGTCGGAGAGATTGAGAAGGCCTTCAGGTTGATGCAGGCTGGCAAGCACATGGGCAAGATTGTGTTGGCTGCCTCTGAGGAGACCTTGGTGCCGGTCCTGCCCCGTGTCACCTCCAACACCGTCTCTCTCCGCTCCGACGCCTCCTACCTCGTCGTCGGCGGCTTCGGCGGTCTCGGCCGCTCCATCTGCTCCTGGCTCGCCGAGCACGGAGCCAAGAACCTCGTGGTGGTCTCCCGCAACGCCAAAGCCGACAAGCTCGCCCAGCTACAGACCGAACTCAACCATGTCTCCAAGGGCGTCAAAGTCACCGCCATCAGCTGCGACATCTCCAACATGGCTGTCCTTACCAAAGCCCTCGACTGCGTCGAGCGCGGCGTGCCGCCCATCCGCGGCATCATCCACGGCGGCATGGAACTGCGCGACTCCGTCCTCGAACACATGAAACTAGAAGATCACAAGGCCGCTCTAGCGCCCAAACTGAACGGCTCCTGGAACTTGCACCAGTATTTCTCATCTACTGAAAAAGAGAGTCTAGACTTCTACATCATGCTCTCCTCCCTCGTCGGCATCGTCGGCTTCGCTTCCCAATCCAACTACTCCGCAGGCGGCACCTTCCAAGACAGCCTGGCCACCCACCGCGTCGCTAACGGTCTTCCCGGCGTATCGCTCGACTTGCCCGTCGTCAAATCCGTCGGCTACCTCGCCGACCACCCCGACTCGGAAAAGACCATTGACTCGCTCAAGCGCCACGGCTTCACTGCCTTAGCAGAGGACGAAGTCCTAGCAGCCATTGGCTCGGCAATCAGCACCCCCTTCGCAGGCACCCTCACCCTCGGTCTCAACTGCGGACCGTCCGCGCAACCTACTCCCGATTCGCCTCTAGCGCGCGACGCCCGTTTCGCACAGCTTAAACACCGCGCTATCAAATCTTCTTCTTCTACCATCACCGCAGCAGCTGCCACGGGTGATTTATCCAGTCTGCTGGCTTCGTCTCAAACCATCGAAGAAGCAGTGGAACATACACTGGAGGCAATCACGAAGAAATTGCAGGATATCTTCATGATTGCGGACGCGGGCGAAATCAACCCGGATTGTTCGCCGGCCGAGTTTGGCGTGGATAGTCTGGTGGCGGTGGAGTTGCGGAATATGCTGAGTATGAAGGCGGGGAGCGAGATGAGTATCTTTGAGATTATGCAGTGTGGGAGTTTGAGGGGGTTGGCGGGGGTGGTGGTGGGGAAGAGTGGGTTTGTTGATGCGTCGTTGAAGGAGTGAGGTACTTGTAGTATGTATCTGGGGAAGTTAGTTGTGCTGTGGCGTTGGTGATGGTGATGGTGGTGATGGGTGGTGTTGGTGATGGTGTCTACGGTGTTTACAGTGGTGTTTACGGTGATGGTGTTTACGGTGGTTGCTACAGAGAAGCGAAGAAACTGGACGGTGAACGGTGAACTCGGTGAGCTCGGTGACCTCGGTGAGCTTTGGACATGGAGACGGAGGTGGAACACTGCAGAGGAATCGGGAATGACCGGAAAACATTGATGAGCGGGGAGTTGTTCCAGTCGCGATTCCGAAATCGGCGGGAATCCCGGTCGGGGCAATGGTGTGAGCAGAGCAGAGCAGAGCAGAGTTCTTGGGGGGAAAGCGGTGGGAAGAAAGATGGAAAGCAAGACAGACAGACAGACAGAAAAGGACATGGGGGGGGAAAGATGTCACCGCCGGTCTCATCGATGAGATGCAGTGATCTGCGGTTAGGGGGGGAATGATACCCCACTGGGGACAGAATAGTGGAGAAAGGGGACGGGACTCGCTGGCCGAGTTCAAGTCGACAACTCTCAGCATATGTATTGGCGTTTCTGTATTTGGTGAATTTACCTGTTTTCGTTTTGCAACGGAATGTTTGCATTTACTTTGGGAGTCATGCTATGCTATGCTAGTTCTGCGCGAATTTCAGATGTTCTCGACAACAATCCTGCTTTCTTTGCGGTTTCTGTTCTCGTAGTGATGAGTTGTACCTCTGATGACGAAGCTCGGCATCGCTGGAGCTTCCTTCCTTGCAAGTCTCGTGTGTTTTCACCTCAGGTATTGCTCGTGTGATCTCTGGCCTCTGGAGAATGAATGAATGAATGGATGAGGAACATTGCGGATGAAGACTGGAGTGAGAACCTTGATGGCCTGGCCAGGCACTGTGCACTGCTGCGGGGACACAACGGAAAGGACATCATTCCGCACTCGACCGTCGATCATCGCCAAGGTGCCATCCCGCCCCACTGGAGCTGAGCTGAAGTGAACACACTGTACGCAGTACACACACCTTGGTACCTGAGGTAAGAACAATGATGGGGTTGTTTGAGAGAGAGAGAGAGAGAGATGATGGCGAAAAAGCACTGTGATCACATGCCTTTACATCTTTTCCTCTTCAATGGCTACCTACCTAGGTAGCTGGGTAGGTACCGTAGGTAGCTATGTAGAGCTCCGGTTCCCGGCTTATTGCTAACACAGCTCTGTACTCTGCATAGTAGAGGTAGGTCGACTATAAACAGGGACTATACACGTAACTTCAGCGCGAGCCGGTACAGCCGCCGGTGAGTTTTCTGCCTTCTAGAGGTAGACGTACTCTGCTCTGCTCTGCTCTACTCTCTGCTCTCACCCTCCCCAATTCCTCCCCAGGGTCAGTCGTTCGTAGCTCGCCTATCCAACTGTCTACCTCCAGCTGTCTACCTCTAGCTATCATGTCAAGCTGTCCCTGTCCACAGGTATGTAGGTACCTATCCCCCATGTAGCCACAACCACGAGCGCTACCACCTCGGCTACCATAACCAGACTAGCGCCTCGTCGATCACCATTCACGACCGGGGCTCGTGTCGTGTACAGTACGGAGCCACACTGTCTGTTGCTCCACTACCCGAGGCCCCTTTTACTGTAAGTACCAGGAATGCAACTGCAACTGCAACTGCATGTGGGAAATCCCCCAGACCTAGGTACCTACCCCATTCACATTGTGCAGTTGATCGACGGGTGGGATTGATTGATTGATGGATGATGAACTGGAGGAGTGTTACCTACCTACCTACCTAACTTACTACCCATGTTGTCGACACATTGACAGGAACGAAACATGGTAGCTTAGAGGTACGTAGAGGTAAGGTGGGATATGCACAGCAGTCGAAGCGAGCTCGCAAGCGACGACGAGTTTTGGAAGCGAGAGCCGAGGAGTTGCAGTACTACCTTACAACCTTACCTACCTTGGGTACCTACGCTACCTCTAGGTACCTAGGTCCAGTCTCCCTGTTGGTTCATAGGTACCTAGGTTGACAGGTAGGTAAGTAGAGGCTGGTATGTAGGTGGTAAGGTTGAAAAAAAAAAAAAATGATATTCTTCGCTTATCGTGATGACATGAAACATGGAACAATCGTGACTGATCAGATTGAATTTTTGTAATCAATAATCAACGCCTATCAAAGTAGGTACCTGTCTACCTACCTGTCTACCTGTCTACCTCTAGACTACCTAGGTACCTACCTACCTACCTACCTACCTACTACACAGATCGGATCATGTTCCCTTTGCATTCCTGTTATCACTTTCTTTTGACCTTGAGGATTGAAAGAAAGGGACCTAACTTCTCTTCGTGCAGCTAGAGGTAGGCCTACGGAAGAGCTTGTTGTGTGGGCAAACTTGTGGGTGACAAAGTAGGTACTGAGATATAAGGTATATACAGCAAGCATTACCTGACGAGCTGGAGCTAGAGCTGGAGCTGAACCTAGGTGTGTGACCGGGCCGCGCTGATCAATGACTACCTGGAGTGAGAGGAACAAGATTGACAAGGCCCATCCTGATTATATAATCTGTGTTTTATCTTCATCAATCAATGTTCCTCTGTTTTAAAGCCTAGGTGGTAGCTTCAGCTGAGAGCGTGAAATTGTTTGGAGTCGAGGTTTGTGCAGACAGTACCTACCTACCTAGATCCTGGTATATTTTTCATGCACGTGTACCATATTATTCTGGGTATGATATCCGGTGTCAGTTTCAGTCGAGGCTCTTTGACTTGTATTTACCTACCGGCTGGGACATAACCAGAAAAGTGCTGCTGTCCGGTGTGAGTTCGAATGAGTGAATATGAAGCGAACTGTAAGCTGGATTTTGCGCTTTGATATTGTTCACAGTGAACCGATCGCATCAATGGTCACAGAATGCCTTCTCAATCAACTTCAAGATAGATATCGCTGCCATAACAAAGGGGGATATTGCCTGGATAGGTGACTTCAGGTTAAAGACCGAAAGACATCCGAGACCAGACCGGTAGAGTTTATCATCAAGAACTCATCATCAATCTCCACGACCCGTTCGTGTCATGCATGTCAGATGCCCTACCCACCTGAGGTATCAATGGCGGAAAGACGGCATGAACCGTTGGGGTCGCATGAGAAACGGAGTGGCCGACACGTTTTGATTCGTCTGCTTAAGCAAGGCTGTAGTGCGGTGGTGCCGTTTGCCGATCCCTGTCTCCTTTTGGAGAGGGTTAGGCTTGCGATTCAGCTGCAGACTGCAGCTCTTTTCGGGCTTAGCCGTTGAAAAGAGGGGTACCTGCCGAGGAAATCAACACATTGAGGGGATTAATGTAGATTGTACGCTAGTTGTGCTTGATTAAAACATTATGCTTGTATTGTTGTTGGGTATCTTGTTCTGCTCTGCAGACGTATGCTTCGTGGGTATTATCCTCCATGGCCTCCTTCTCATCATCCCATCCTTTGATTCTCTCTCCTCCACCCTCGCTAGTTACAGATAATAAGACTAATAAGTACAAAGTTGAATTTGGGGTATATGCTGATGTGAAACATTAAGGGAATGGCTAGGACTCTGACTTGGTACGTGGCCCATCAAAAGAGTCTGTTGTTGTTGAGCACGTTGCTGCTGCTGCTGGACAAGCTCCAGCGTATGTAAATGCTCCCTTGCCAGGTTGTTGAACGTCTGCATCTTTCGTAGCGCGTCCATGCATGATTGGATCTCGCCGTCGTATTCGGTTTCCGTGGTGGGAATGAAGCCCTCGGGCACTTGGGCGGCGAGGTCGTTGATGGTTTGGGTTCGTTGGGATATTAGGCGAGAGGCGGCAAGAGAGATGGAGAGAGGGAGGAAGATGTGTGCCTTTTTAACCTGTTAGTGACTTGCTAGAAATGGAAGGAATTGGGAAAAGAAGACATACCTTGAAATAACCAAGATGCTCATGAGCCTTGGTCAAGGCGGCAATCTCCCTCGCAGCCCTCAGCGCCCGCTTCTGATACTCAAACACGGCCGGATCCCAAGCCTGCTGCTGTCCAGTCCCCTGGCAATCACCAGCCTCTACCACCTTGCACAAGTTGATGGTTGTCGTGTGAGCAAGCATAAAAGCAAAAAAGAGCATCGGATCCGCCGCCGCCGACACAACCGGGTAGCTCTGCACAAGAGAATCCAGCCTCTTGTTGACCATGCCGGCCAGCCATTCGTGTCGGATCCAAAAGTCGGCCGAGTTGCTACCGTACGTGCGCTCGACGTTGGCAACCTGCGTGTGGGAGAGGGTGCGGCCACAGACAGTGGCGAGCACGACGCTCTCGGCCAAGGGAGAAAACAAGCCGTGGTCGCCAGAGGCAATGGCTTCGGAGAGGAAACACATTTGGATTGGTTGGCCGCTTTGGAAGGAAAGTTCAGGCGAGGGGAGGCGAGTGCAGATCTGTGCATATGTCATGTCAGCATAATGTTTCTTTCCTTATATCTGCAGGTGGACTTGTGGACTTACCACCTCCTCCATCAACGTCAATGGCCACTGATTCTTCAAGCTAATGAACCGATCCAAGCAATAAGCCACCCAAAACGTCCTTCTCCGCTCCTCCACCAGCACCGGATCCTCTCCCTGCTGCAACATTGACCTCTCGGGGCTATCAATTTCATGCAGTCTTGCCAGCTGCACCAGTCTGAACGCCCTGCCGGCCGTCACCCACCCGCGCTTGTAGTTTGTCCTGGAGAACTCGTAAAAGGCAAGCAAAAGCCAAGCTTGGATTTCCTCCACGCAGACGGGGCTTTCGTGAGGGTGGTGGTTCTCGTACATGTCGAGCGACTCGAGCATCTGCTTGGTTTCGTTGTAGAGGGTGTCACGGTAGGATTCGAACTGGGAGGACAAGGCCATGGCCAGCGTCCACATGGCGTACTGGAGACATAGGCGGGGGTTGGGGGCGCTGTTGTGGTGGTGGGTGGAGAGGGGTGTTTGTTGGGAGAGAGCGAAGTAGCGGGACTGGTTGAAGATGGGGACGTTGGGGTGGACGCGGTCGAAATAGAGTTGGTCGCTGTAAGAGGTTAGAAGGTGTGGCTGAAAGATGACGGGAGGAGGATGAGACATACAGGTCAGCACGCATGAGATCATGGATCAAGGCGCGCTTTGGTGGTGTGGGTGGTGATGGAGGGAACTTGAAGTTTTGCATGGACAAGGGAATCTGTGGTGTCATGGGCGAAAGCTGTCCATTGTGGGTGTGGTAGTCGCCATCCCATATCGAACCCCTCCCTCGTGGTGAGGCAACTTGGCTGAGGTCACCATCGGAGGCAGGTCCTGGTGGTGTTGTGCAAGTGCTGGCGGCAGAAAGAGGATGTTGTAAAAGGTCGGCGTCGCCATGGAGAGATAGGCCTTCGAGGTTGGTTGGGTCGAGACTGAGACGACGTTCAAGAGCAACTTTAGAAGAAAAAAAAAAAAGATGATGTCAATAAACGAGCTGAAGAAGACGCGAATACGAGGGCTGGAACAAGGCGGGGTGAGGTGACCTACCGATGCGGCTCCGCAGGGCCTTGAGATCGCCTTTCTTGGGCCCGCGGGCGAGGCGGTTGTGGTTGACTTCGCATACGATTCCTGCATCGGCGCAAGTTCCGCATTGGGGACGTTGCCGGTCGCATCGCAACTTGCGTTTTCGGCACTCCTCACAGGCGGACCCGGGCAGCTGTCTCGGCTGCGGAGGCCCGTCCGTGCTGCTGGTTCGTCGGCTAGCAGGCGGCATCTTGGCTGTGTAACTGGTTGGTGTATCTTTTTGTCGTTTGTCTTTTTTTGCTATGGGCGTAGTGTTGTTGTTGATGATGATGATGATGATGCTGAGGATGTTATGTTGGAGGCACCGCGGGACGGGACTTGGTCTTTAATACGCTTGCTCTCGCATTAAGTTTTGGGGTGTCGGTCAGTTTATGGAAGGTGAAGAGCAGCAGCCAGGAACTAGTAGGTGGACAAGGGATATGGATGTCTACAGGGGGGGTGGGTGGGCAACTCGGCGAAATGGGTTGAGTGTAAATCTGGGGAAGTGTGCTGTGCCCGACTGGAGATGATGGGATACCCGACTGGATGGAGATGATGGGATTGATGGATATTGCGTTCGGCGACTCCTCCTGCTATTGTCAAGCATAACGTCAGCGGGATGTGCCCATGTTTTTCACTTCCTGAGGAGTGAGGGCAGCTGGAGATGGAGATGAATCGGGGATGGATGTGCAATTGCCCACCAAAATGTTCCACTCTGGATGCCCGGAGGACAGTCTTTCCTCACTCAGATACGGGATCCAGACCACTGCAGCATTAGCGCCTCTACAGTGCTGCCTCTAACTGTACGGGGTAGGCATGTACCGTACCGCCAGCTGGGTACCTATTCTACCACATCTAACTCAAGATTGTCGTCGTCGATGGATGGATGGCAGGGCAGGGGTTCAAGGGGTCCTCAGCTACCTTACCTGGTCCTGTCATCTGGTTCGTTGACCGGCGACAGCGAGAGCACACAGTGACACATCTGATAATCGACACAAAGAACCTTGTTCAAGAAGAAGCACATGAACCGGCCAGAAGGGAACAGCTAGCAGCGCGGGAGACGGCACCGGAATGATTCCGGATGTGTCGAGTTCATGTTGATGATGTGGTTGTTGATGTCGTTGTTGTTGTTGCTGTTCAAGGGAATAATCTGCTTCCCGGTCTCAACTCCAACGACACCCAAATTTCGTGATCATACAGGTACCTAGACCCGCCTCTACCTTGGATAAACACTCACTGACTGCTTTGGGCAACCAAATGGCGGATTTTCAGGGCTGTTTGAAGAGGTCTTGGCATCCCTTTCAGACTGTCCTTAACAGTCTACCCCCCTGTACCTCTACTGTAACCCTCTCTCTGTCTTAGGTACCCTTGCCATCCACATCAACACCCCTGAATTTCCCATCATCATCCCCAGAATTGTCATTTATCCCACTACCTTCACCTTTGGACATCCATCCATCCATCCATCCATCCACCATTTAATCTCCCCTCATCTGCTATTTTCATCGCCGCCATCATCTAATCGCCCCATTCCACAGCGGAAGTCGATCCGAGCTAAATCGTGACTTCCTCCACACATCAGTATCATCATCATCTCGTCGCCAGTGGCATCCATGAAAGAGTGGGGGACGTCCGAGGCTCGTGATAGATCCTTTTTTTCTTTTGGGTGTTTTTTGGCATTCATCCAGCAGCGGAACTGCTATCAGTGAGACACATCCAGGCCTGTGCAACCCCTGTCGACGACGACCACCACGACGCCGCCGACGGTCCCAGTGATGATTTGGGGCTCAACGCCTCACCGAATAAAAGTGCCCGGAACCGTGCAACATTGACCAATGACATGACACTTGATCTTCTCCTCCATCGTCCCATTCCAACACGCCCGGCCTCACTCACTCGAGACATTTCAAACCAAACCAAACCAAACCATCACCGGCATCCGTCCGTCAAACCCGCCAGCGCCTGATCGATGATCCATGATCCTGGCTCCGATCCTTGAGACACTGTCCGTCTGTATCAGGAAAGTCCACCTAACCATCAACGTCCCTCGGCTCCCAATGGGTCCCACGGCGTTCCCGAAAAGGCCTCGCGATTTATGACCAAGCTGTCAACTTGAAGCTCCTCACAAGTTCGTGACCACTTCGCCATGGACTCGGTCTCTCTCCACCGCCTGCGTGTTCACCTTTCAGCTAGTCCAGCAACCCTCGACCAAAAGACGTCGAGCATTACCCGATAGAGTATGGTAGCTTCACCTTAGCGTCGACCCACACCAGCGTTCAGTGTCTCCGTAGCAGCCATAACGGGGACCTTTTTGCTTGTCATTCATTGTCAACAGTCGCGACGTCTTTCTCCCTTTGCTTCTTCTTCTTCACTTTGTCTCGTCATCTCCATTTCTCAAAATTGTCCACAAAAAAGCTTTAATCTTCCCAGCGTTGGATCCCGCCTGTTAAAATCCGCGTCTGCAATTAAATTGCAAAACTCTAAATTGAGAGATTAGTCGCATCACGACCTTCGACTCGACCCAGAGGCGGTACATATGCGCAATGCTGATCGTCAACTTGGCAAGCGGGAAGAGAGTTGCCGATGCTACCTCGAACCACTTAATCAAAATGAGGTATCCGGCTTGGCGGGGACTCTCGTGGTTTGGGAGGAGGTTGAAGAGGTTGAATACCTTGCCTAATTTGACATCCACGATGCGATGAAACACGTCCAGTCCACAGGGTAACCCTCCATTTTCATGTTGACAGCTTCACATCCATACGGGCTTGCATTTCGACATCAATGGATCAAAAAGAAACTGACTGATGGTCACCATTACGGATCTGAGAGCTGTGCCTTCAGCACCGTGCAGAGACCGATGGCTGGCTGGCGTCAAGCTTGGTACTTCTCTCAAATGCCGGCAGTCTACCGGTTTTCCCACTCTTCACTGTGTACGAGTTGCATTGCGTCCAGTCACCTACATTGAATGTACACCGTTCGTTCGTTAGCCGAGCATGTGCATCAAAGTCAAACATCACCAACTTTAACGGTCGGATATCGTTCCAACCCTTTTTTTCCCCCGCATATCGTGTCTGCAAACCGATTCGTCCTGTCCCTCACAACTCCCCGACGCATGCCCGTTCCAGTGTTTCCGACGTACACTGATTTCCAATGGACAACAGCCTTGGCGTACTCATCGTATGATGGCGCCAAAGCGTCTCAGTGTCTCATCGTCCGAGGAGAAACAAGTGCTTGTCTGCGCGAATATCAGAATCAGTGAATTTGCCTCATCACATGTCTAATCAAAAAAACCCTCTCATCTCCATCACCACGCCTTACTTTTCCTACCTTACCTAGTACCCTTACACAGCTGTACTGTGTACACTACAGACACAACACCTTCCACCTGCCTATCTGGTAGAGCTGGCTACGTCCCCTCCCCCCCCCCATCCCCCCCATCCCATCCCAGCTCACACACACACACACACACTCATCCACTCACGTATTCCCAAAGAATCCATCCCTGCTGCCGATCCCTCCAACTGATCTCCCCCCCCTTCCCCCCCTTTCATACCTGGAGGATCAATCATATCATATCATCTTCATGCGACCCAAACCTGCAGTCCAGGATTGACGATTTGATTGCCTGTCCATGACATGTAACCGAAAGCTACCTCGCCTTACACACCCACGAGCCGAGCTACCGTGGTCGGTCGGTCGTCGTATGCAAGTGACACATCCCTCCGCGCCCGCGGTTGGTGACCATGAACTTGTCCTTGTCCATCCATTCTCTAGTTCTATGTCCCGCCTTGGAGGTGATTGGACCGATCAGAATCAAACTATCGGAAACAGCCGGGACGTTGTCCGGGGCCGGTGTCCGGCATGCTTTTACCGTAGGTGTGTACATAGGTATTGACCTAATTCTACGTACTGTATCTACCTACCTCAACACTCACTTGCTCGTCCACCGCATCGCCGTTGACTTGACAATATGGCGTGCTCATTGATGTCCACTGCTACGAGGTGGAGTGCCCGCACTGACGGCCATCCGGGGAAGAAGAGGATGAATCCGGGGATACCTACCTACCTACCTACCTAGAGGTACTTACCTACCTACCTTACCTACTAACCTACTGACTATGTGCCCAGCCCAGTGCCACATGGCTTAGGTTCGTACTGTCAGCTGCGAATTGAATGGGTCGGTGTTGAATAAGACATGGAAAGCTAGGTAGGTGTGCAACCGCCTCACCATTAACACCCCCACTCTTTTCTCTATTCAAGTCGCTGCCAGGCACTGTCTCACTTCAGACATCAAATCTTTGACATTTTTCATTCTCATACGCAAGGCATGGAACATGCCGGCAGACCTACTTGCTAGGTAAGGTAGCATACCCTGACCCATTTCCCATGTCGTCCGTCCGGGTCTGGTTCCTGGTCTCAAGCCACCCCCGCTTATTGAGTGTGGTGGTGGTCGTGGTGGTGGTGGTGGTGGTCTCACTTTTTTTACCTCTAGACTTTAGACTTAAAACCCCCCGTTACTTACCCGTCGTGCTCATTCCGGTCTCCTGCTCCTTGCCTGGGCAATCCATGTACCATGTTCTCCTCCTATTTTGTTATGTCGTCGTCGTCGGTGAACGCCGGGTCTAGAAGCGAACCTCAATTGTTGTCGCTTAGACTAGGCACATCTAGGTACCTACCTCTGCACAGAATGTGAACTCTTTGATAAGTAGGTAAGTCTGAACAGACATAGATATAATGGATGGAACGTGCACCTACGCTCCCCTACCTCTACCTCTCACTCTCGGGCTGTCTGTTCATTTGTCTTTCTGTTGCGCTTGACGTACGGTTGATACCTCGATATACCTACCCACGCTCTATAGAGGTATGCTATAACCTCACAAGTGTACACGTCTATATCGACAAAAGCTTACTAACCTTCCACTTCCCTTGACACGACGACCATACAAAAAAAACAAGCATCAGCCAGCCCACAGGAATCCATATTTCCTGTACCACAGCTACAGGCAGTTCAATACCCAAGGTTAGTAGCTTCACCAGTCAATCCTAACACTGAAAAGATCCAACCGAATTAACCGAACCTTTTTACACCCATGCATGCATGCATGCAAACTGAGGTGTAGGTACCTATGTATGTACCTACCTACCTAGGGTACTACCTACACTACCCCGTCCTGACGATCCGCGGAGGGGTAGCTCCTACCGAGGAACCTTACTCTCGTTACTGATCGTATCCCTTCCCCCCGCCTCCAAGGCACGACCGAAAAGGGAAGGCGGTCGGTAGATCTCCATCAATACCTAAAGTACCTAGGCTGAGGGATTCCTCTTCTTCCCTTGTTAGGTATCGTTGTCCAGATGTGCAAGGGGTGTGGATTCAAATCGGGGCGCGAGAGAAATAGGCGAAACATTACCTACCTCTAGTGGATAATACATGGATGCGTGGTTGTGATTAAGGTGTGATCTGTGTGAAGTGTGTGTACTTGTGTAGTTTCTCGTGGGAGGAAGGATTAGCGAAGGTGAAAGGATGGTTCAAGGATGGATGTTCGGGTAGGGTAGGGTACCTCCCTCTTCTACTATGTAGAGGCACACTTGATATGATCTAGGCGCAAGGTCGACTGGAATTTCCCTTTCATGTTGGATCCAAGGGAGATAACGCAGAGAGTGTACAGCAAAGGGAAGAGACCGAAACAGGAATAATGGATGTGAGAAACGAGACTATACCTACCTACCTCTAGGTCGCCGGCTTCACGGGCATGTTTGTACTTGACGCACCAGAAGCCTTACTTACCCCTACCTACTTCTACTCACCTTACCTACCTCAGCAGCTTTGAGACCTGTTAGGGTACTGACTCCTACCTACACGGTGATAGAGATCCTTTAAAAGTTCGGTAGAGGTACCTACCTACCTAGCTTTGAGACATCTTGTCAACTGACTTGTCCCGGTGTTTTGACATCCCTTCCCTTGCATGTTTACAGCCAGCCCTAGGTAGGTAGCTTCCATCCCGCGAGGCTCCTCCAATGCAGCAAGACAGACAGCGTCGATTTCCATGTCTCGCCCAGTACCTCTATGTACCTTACTTCGCGGATCTCCGTATGCATTGAAATGATGATCACTACCTAAGCGCCTGCGCGTGGACGGCACACTAGGTAGGTAGACAAAAGGTCGTAGGGGTCTTGCAAACCTAGGTCGTCACCGGGCACACAACGCAAGGCCACCTTGACGGACGGGCGGCAGAGTGGGAATGTGCGAGTGCGAAATTTGCTGTAGCGGCGCAGGGGGGGCAGTCAGTTTCGGCGGGCGGGGAAGAGGATCGTTGTTGACATTGTCGATTCGTTTGGCGGAGGTGTGGGTGGCTTTGGAGGGTCGTGTATGTGGCGGTGGGCGTGTGGTCCAGTCCTGGGTGGTTGCGATGGTGCTGGATGGTGAACTGCACGGTGAATTGCCGTCTGGTGGTGATGGAGTTTTGAACTCGAAGAACAACAGAAAAAAAACACGATGATGTGAAATTCTGGAAGGGTAGGTAGCTACCTACCTCTCAGCTGGGTTCACGGGAAGGTTCAATCCCAGGCTGCTGTCGAGTCGAGTTCATTCGTCTGGTCTAGCCGCGCAACAAAGGCAACAAGCCGGAGCACGAAACAAAAAGACCAAGTACGTACCTCCCGCCCCCAAGCACCCAGACCAGCCCTTTCCCTCGTGCTTTATGTATTAGGTCTTCGTACCCCATACCAATAAATAAACAGAAGCGCGGTTGGCGTAGTGGTCAACGCGTACACACCGAAAACACCACTTGTGCGAAGGGTGTGAGTTCAATGCCAACCCGAGCACGCAAAGTTCGAACTGGGGAGGGTAGTGGCGCACCAAAATCACAGACAAAAGTGGCACGACAGTGTAAGAACCCGGGTTCGAATCCCGGACCACGCATTTCTTTTTCTTTTTGAGTTTTTGGTGAAGCTGGTGTTGAAGGTGGTACCTAGGTATTGTTCTTTTTGGAGGCGGGGGGGCCTGTGGTCGTGTTTCGGATGGTGGTTGTGCTTGATGACGACGAGTCCTTGAACCAGTGCGGAAATAGCAGGCAGGGTATTTCTTGGGATGGGATATATCTCTCTTTTCTACAGCTTCCCGCTGCTTCAAACGAGATTTACTAACACTTACTTACCTCTAGAGGTATGTCTGCCGGTTCCAAATCTCCCAAGATCATCACGAGCAGTATATTCCCAGTTCGCCTGATTCAAGTCATTATCCCATGCAGTCGATTGGATTACGTGTTGCTGCATTTGCCTCAGTGAATCGATTCAGCTTGCTTTCAGCACGTTCTCTACCTCTATCGATGAACTTTGTAAGGCTAAAACTGGAAACGTCTTTGCTTGTGCTAGAGGTAGGTAGGTATTCAACATCTTGACCCGTCGTTGGTAGAGGTAGGTATTCTCATTGCTCATCTGATTGGAACCGAAGTATCTCCAATTCCAATGCTCCACCGGATCACTTACCTCTAGTGATTGACATCTCTATAGAGATATTCACGTCCTTGATGTTCCAACACACACAAACCTCTTAGCTACCTCTACATTCAAAATTAACATGATGGATTCTGCGGGATCGAAGTAACCCCCTCCTACGTGGTTGTTAGAGGTAGTTCATGTGGTCCGCGAGTCTCTAGTAGGAATTTTTTGTTCCAGTCGTACCTAGCCAGCGAGTAAGGCTTCCGAGTTGAGGTCCACACCCGCTGCGACTTGCGAAGTCCATGGCCGGGTGAAGAATACCTAGGCAAGCGAGAGATGAGACATTAGGTAGCTGCGTGATAGACTGGTGGTGGGATACCTACCTACCTAGGTAAAGGTAGGTGGCGATATCGAAAAAGAACCTGATGTTGAAATCAAGTCGAATCCTATTAACTGCCAGTTGAGAGACTGCTGCTGCTTGAAGATGAATTTCATGAGCTATGGTAGCCATCGGACAGAGTGGAGGGTCCACCTACTGCTGGGCAACCCTACAAGCTCTAGCTTTCCTCTTCTTGTCCTCACCGAAGTTACCTCTACACAGTATAAGGGCGTAGAACTATGACGCGTGAGCTCACATGGATGACATGTCGGCGAGCTCTCTCAAAGTTATAAGGTGATGTCCCTGAGCTAGACTCGGAAACACAATACTTGTCGAAGTGAACGTGATCAACATTGGCACGATGCGGGAACAGTGGCAGAATGGTGGTGAGACTACCTCTACCTGGGTAGGTATGAACTTGTGGACTGAGGTGGTGAAGAAGAAGAAGAAGGCAACAGCTCTGCATACAAGACCAACCCACATGCTCTTCGCACAACCCACAAAACAGCACTCTTATTCCCTAATTCCGCATTCCTTCACTCTCGAGCCCCCTACTTCCACCCTCCTCGCCTGCCCTCCTCCTCGAGCATCTCGCCCCTGAGGTCTCTCGACGATCTTGGCACCATTGCCAATGGCGGGGCTGTGGCTAGCGGTGACCACAACACCCGTCCACCGATGGTCTGGGAGTTGAGCTTGCGGCTGCGCAGAGCCGCCAGCAAGCCGTTGCGGAAGCATGACGGCGGTGTCCCAAACCCCTAGCAACAGGAAGCTGTTTCGTCCATCGCCCGAGTCGGCAATTCCAGCTTCTTTGGGGCTCGGGTCAGGGCCGAAGGTCTCCAAATGTAAGCCATCTGGGAGCCGTAGCCGGTAGGTGACTGGGTTTGAGGGTCGCGGTGTCCTCAACGGGTTCTGCGGGAACGAGGTCATTCTGAGTGGTGTAAGGAGTCAAGTTGCCGACATAGCAGGTTGTCTGCCAGGCATGCGCGGCTTCGTAGAGCATTTTGTGGGGGCAAGGTCTCTTGTGAGGGCGAGGCATAGTTGAGGTCTGGGCTCCGCAGTGATGTAGGACCTGTAGAAGTAGTGTGAGGCTGTGTGTTTCATGTTGATGCCGCACCGCCACCAGAAGAAGAGTGATATGTTGAGGTCTTCCTCTGGTGGCGGAAGTTACCTTGCTGGCCTGGGTAAGAGTCTGTTTTGGGTGTTAGCAGCTGCGCGACAAGCACGTAGAGGTGTGAACCAGTGAAAGGAACTTACTGCCATAGTTGTTGGAGCGGCAACTCCTACCCCAGGCGCGCAATGTGGTGGCGTTTGGAAGGTGCACTGGTGGCCTGGGTACTGGCGGGGTATTTAAACTGCCGCCGTGTTTCTGGGTTTTTGTCTTTGTCTTCCTTTTTCTCCAATCAACCAACTCCTCACTTTTGAACCCTCCACCATGTAAGCACCACCACAGGTTGGCTGCGCATTGACGAAGCTACCAACACACTGAAGAGTCTGCCGAGCCTGCCTTCCATAGATCCGGAGTAACGGATGGGGGTATTTGAATAAGCATTATGGTCAGGCGGCCGACGAGAGCGCTGTTGGGTGTGCTCATGAACTGGCCGGGGAAAGCGAGAGCGTAAAAGATTGCTTTCATGGCGAAAGAGTCGTCATCAGGGAAAGAGATCTCCAGGGGAGCGGAAGCAGCACAGTTGTCCCAAGAGGGCGGCGAAAGGACTTCCTCCTTGAAGAAGCCGGAGTGATCGTGGAAAATGAAGAAGACTGGCTTCTTGTCCTTTCCATCTCCACAATCTCCTGAGTGTCCTCGACAACGGACCCGCAGCATGGCGTTGCGAGCATCATCCGGGCTTTTTGTCGTCGCTAATAGGGACGTTCTTCTTGGGCCAAGCAAAATTGATCCTTCCGAAGGCCTTGGTGGTGCCACTGGCGGTGTCTTCTTCTTGTCAATGACCTGGTCAGGGCAGTGTCATTGTCCTCGCAGGATGTGGTTTGCAAAATGTTCTGGGCGAACCCACAGGCTGGTGAAGCAAGATGATTGAGGGGGATGAGGGTTCTGACTGGCGCATCTCGCCGCCTTTGAGTACCCCATAAGCGCCGAGGGGTAGGCTCTGTGGATGACTAGCCGATGGCCAAACTTATCTACAAGCCGCCGGGGATATGGCCGAGGCAACTGCAGCGAGATCTCGTCCGCGGGGACTGGACTCGTTGCGGTTAGGTGGCCGGCGAAGCTTTGGGTTTGGAGTTCGACACCCCGGAGTCGGAGAAGGCGGTTTGGATGTTGAGTTCCCTTTGGAGCCATGGCACGTCGTTGGCCTTGAAGAACTTCTCTTCCCTAATTCAGAGTGTCAGCGTCCGCTCAGCTTCAGTCTTCAGAGAGTGTGAACTTACTCCTGGCCGTCCATGTTGGCGATGGCATTCTCGGCACCAGCGTTACAGCCGTTAGTCCGATCTTGCAAGGGTCTGTTGTTCACTTGGTCCAAGTCCAAGATGGCAGGCTTGACATCCCAGGGGCAGCGCCTGGCTGTTAGCAGCCACTGTTGCCAGTGTATCCAACCTCGCCGCAGGAGTGGCAGGGTGGCCGTAGCTGCTGGTGGTACCGTCCATGGCGCCAGTGGCCGAATGGCATTTCGGCATCAGCATCGTTGGTGTAGCTGACGAGGTTGAAGCCCCTCCCTCGGTATGCCATCGGGCCAAGGGAGGAGCTTCTTGGCGCCATGGACGGTGTAGACTAGGGCCATGTTAGTAGGTAGGTATCCTGAATGCGAGCTGATTGAAGCGGTAGTGCCATGCAACTTACGGACAACGGGGATCCCGTAGGCGGGGGCAATGGAGCGGATGTAGTGAGTCAGCTTCTTCGCCAGCCGCGTCCGCGCGAGCGGAAGCATCATTCCCCGGACGTCGGCACCCGCATCGGGCTGCTCACGAGGAGTCGCGGTGACCGAGGAAGCCAGACTGTAATGAGAAATCTCAGTTCTGAGCGGCTTCTGAGTCGAAGTCTTGAGGTATCAGGGAAGGCAGGGTGACGGAATCGTGTATGACTTCGGTGAGTGAATGGTGGCGCGTTGTTCTTGTTGTTGGGGCATGAAGCAAGGTACCTAGGAAACTGAATACCATACCAACCGTTGTGAGAGTGGCGATGAAGGTGAGTCTGGTTTAACTCATGATGGTGGACATGAGAGAAAAAGGAAGAGGGAAGATGAGGAGGAGGGGAAGAGGGACGAGAAGTAGAGGTGAGTGGCAGAAGTTTTACCTACTGACCTCCGGTCTCGTAACTGATGGGAACGAGAAGATGAGCGGGGTAGATTCCAATAAGGAATCACTTCTGTCTGAGTGAAACGAACGGGAGAGTCTGGTGGTCATGAGCAAGGGCTGGACCGTCAACACACCAGGGTAATTTTGTGGCTCAATAGTACCCATGACCTTCAAAGATCTGCAGGCCACCGATGGGAGCCACTGGACACTCCTAGCCTGTGGAATACATGCTGGAGCAGCTGGCAAGCCGTAGACAGAGCCTCAACAAACACTCGCACCAACCAGGCAACCGCCACCAGCCCACCAGGTGACCAGTCAAAGTGAAATGTACCTCTATCTCTACGTACCTCGTCTCCTTCCCCTCTACCCCTCCATCCCTCCTTCCATCTAACCCTCCCGTCCTCATACCCCTCGATCCTTTCTCCCCTCATACCGCTCCTTCTTCCCACCCCTCCTTCCATCTTTTCTTTCTCCTTCGTTTACCTCCCAGTCTTCTTCGGTCCCGACTACCTCTAGCTTAGGTTTTCTTCTCGCCTCCCTTGGTCCTAGGGGTGCAGGTTGAGACCGAGTCTAGAGGTACCCTTGGGGAAGCAACAAGCCAGGGAACAGCAAAAGATCCCGAGTTCCAATCTTACGATCATTTTTTGGTGCTGTCTTGCTTTTTCCTTAGAAGTCGGCATCTATCTGGCCTTGGCGTGGCGAGTGGATATGTGCTTCATTCGCTGTTCTTGGTTGCCCGTGATTGTGGTGCCAATGATGATGGGAACGGGAAAGGGGTACACGCCCGTTGAGTGTCCCGCTGAAAGTCCACTGGTTTCGCTGTGAGACGCGCCTTCCGTTGAGACTTGGTTTATGTCTGCCTCCGACAGGGCAGCAAGAAGTTCAGCAATTTGTGTTCTGAGCATTGGGGCTTGCTCAGAGGTGCAGTGTAGAGGTATTGTACACTCTGCTGCTGAATTACGCTCCATGGTATCTGCTGCCATAAGATGTAGATAGAGGCATGTTTCACTTGTCAAGTGTGTGGTATGCCTGGGGCTATTTGGTGGCTGGGGCTCATACCTGCAAAATTTGGTGATGCGGAAAAAATCCATGAAGCAATGGTGTTGGCCGAGACTCTAGCGGTCACATTTACTTGGCCTTTTCTAGTAGACAATGTCCTTTCCAAAGGCAACGCTTCCACCTCTAGGCTTCCTTCTATTCATCTCGACGGAAGTTTCCCCGAAGCCCATGTTGCCTCCGTCGACATTCCAGTATTGACACATTGATCGAAACGCCACGGTTGAGTGTCATGGTTCCGTAAACGAAGAAACAACCTCTATTTGTGAAGAGATTGATGGGAGATCATGGTGACGGTTGTATGTTGAAGATCTCGAAGCCCAGAGGGGAGTGTCTCGTTGAGAATGCAGTGTGGTATCATGTTTACAGGTAGAGATCGTGGAGTTGCAAAGGCACATTATGACACAGACATCCTTCAGCTGAGCAATCTGGAACTCCCCGTGACTGTTCATGCAACTGGTGTTGTGTTCTATGTACAAGCATCACCATACATCATGCACCATGCACCGTTGAAGCAGCCCCCCTCGGCTCGTTCCCATGACAATTCCCACTACACTCTCGTGATGAATGCTTCGTAACCTTTGTCAAGCCTTGACCGACTTCCAGGAGAGCGGGCGGTTTCTATCAACGGGACCATCCTACAATGATTTTTGCAATCAGATGCTTGATCGCATGCCGACGACGCAGGTCCTTCGAGAAGACATCCATCATGGCCATTCCATGTCGGAGGCGGAGACGGTCGTCCTTCTCCTCTTGTGCCATGATTGCTTCAATTTCTTTTCTTGTTCAGAAGCTAGAAGTCTGTCTAGAGGTATTCCAAGCCAATCTCCCTTCTCTCTCTTCCAAATTTCTGCAGAGAGCACCGGCAAAAGGGCCGATCGAGGTCGAGCGGCCTCGGTGGCGCGCGAAGCTTGTCACAAGGCAACTTTGGCCTTACCGTTGTCTAGAAACACAAAATGTCAGTCTCTTTCATTGGCACAGGAACGAGAAGAGAGCCACTACAAGCGGCAAAGCATGAAGAAAATGAAATGGGAGTAAACGTACCTCTACTCTGTCAAAGTGACAAAGAGTGATATGACTGGGCGCAGGCTGGAACAGGCTGGGAGGAGTGTTAGGGGCCGGGCTTTTTGGCCTTGCTGGCCGGCTTCTGCGAGGCCGAAGCACCGAAGACGCCTCTGGCGGCGCAGGGAAAGCGACAAGTGGGCTGAAGCCCAGATAGGGTTGACTGAGATCAGGGGGTCAGTTGCCTGTCGAAGCGCGAAGCAATTCGAGACGCGGAGAAGGATGGAAAGGGGTGAAGACACTGTGACAGTGGACGTCCAAGGATGGCTTTGACAAAAGAAAAATGGCACGTACATTGTCGGATACAGCCAAAGTTGCTGTTGAGCGCTGTTGCTTCTCTTGCTGTTGTGGTGCGTTGGTTTTGAATGATGGTGATGGTGATGATGATGGTGATGGTGGGTGATGGTAGAAGAGAGGGAGATGGAGGCAACGGAAAAGAAAAAGAACACCAAGAGAAGATCAGAACGCGGGGTGTCAGAGAACCCGACTCGCTTTAATACTGGGCCTCGTGTGCCGTGTGCTGGTAGGATGACCAGCGGTCCTACCAAATCCACCAGCCAGCCTTCCCAGCAGCCAACCGCTTGCAAAAGGCCCTTTGGAATCTCTCACGGAAGGAGCCCAGCAGAAGCAGGCAACAACCGAGTCCCGTCCTCAGAGTCTCGCCAGCCCATCAGGAAGAGGTACGTACCCGGTACCCCCAGTGTCCCCCTCCCTCTGCCTTGGGGTACATGTATTAGGTCTTTGTGTCCCTTTTCCAACAACAGACAACAGCCCGGTTGGCGTAGTGGTTTAACGCGTGCACTTCAGAACTTTGTGCTGAGGGCCAAGGCACCCCGAGGACGCACGTTCGAACGGGGGAGCGGTCTGGCAAACCGCAGTACAAACCAATGTGGTGCAAAACCTGGGTTCGAATCCCAGACCGGGCAATTCTTTTTTTTCTATATTTTTTCCATGTTCATTTTGTATTTTTGCTTTGCTTCTTGCTTTGGTCATGGTCTTGAGGTTGTGTGTACACTCTTCTGCCATATTTCCGGCTCCTGTTCTGGCTAGCAGGCTGGGGCTTCCCGTGTGTCCGTTTCAACTCTTCTATTCTTTTTATTATTTTTTTGTGGGGAGCACATTAAGTGTTAAGGGCGACACTGGTAGTGATATTTCGGTGTAGCCTTCAGATACATATAGCGATGAGCAAATGTTTCAGTATAGGAGAAGAGGACGGTGGTTGATATAGAAAGGCGAGATTATTTGCCTTTAGGGCAGGTATACCTCTCGATGTCAGAAGCAACTCGGCCAAAACTCGGCCAGGCAGTGGAAGCATGCCCCTGTGCTTGTGTGACAGGACTTCTCTTGGGTCACTAGAGGTATTATAGCAGATTCTCCCACTCGTGTCCTTCTTCTGTTCTCGAAACGTTCGCGCTAGTTGTCTTCTGACCATGGTCGCAACCCGCGTGGAATAGTTCTACAAGATATTGTCCCAATTGACAGGCCTCATCAAGACAAGTAAAGGCGTCAAAGGGATCTTGGAACGTATTGGATCTGTTTCTCCGTCTACCTAGCAAGCGGTATACGTAACTTCAAGGTAGACAGCCATGTTGAACTCATTCAAGAGGATTTACTGGCATCTTGATACTTTCTGTTTGAATTTGTTTTCTCGGTACCTCTAGGCTACCAAATATCAACTTCACATCCCTCGGGCTTGTTGTGAGAGAAGTTATAGTCTATCGCCCAAATCGCATTTGCACCCACCAAAGAAAGGAAGCGCTTTAGAACACCAACTCAACCCCAGCTCTGTCCGGTTCATCGACGACCATGTCAAGGACAAACCCATCCACTACTTCATCAGTGCGAAATAAGCGAGCAAGGACACTCGAACGGTCGAGATGGAGAAGTTGGCCGAACCTCGGGCGTGGAAGTCCGTCACTCCTTCATCGCATTCACAATTGGAAAGTTTGCGATCAGTGAATCACTTAATGAGGAACGTTAACAGATGGCAAGTGGAAAGGAGTGTTCTGAATTAGATATAGACCAGTGTCTCCCGAGGCTTTGTTCATGCAGGCCAACTTCCTCCCAGAAAGAACTCCACCGCCCTTCAACCCACCCTGAAAACACTGGTTCAAAAGATCCCAAGCTTCCTCAGTCCAGTCCTTCCATCACCACATGTCGTACGTTGTGCGCTTCAAATTACCAAAGTGCTTGGTTCGAGCAAAGTCGCCATGCTCGCTGCACATGCTCCTCGTAGACCTTATCCAGGCGGAGCATAGGTAAACTCTGTGAAACCAGTGTGAGCCTGTACGTGTCTTCCATTTCTGATCCCAGTGGGCGACCAAGCTTCCCAATTTCCTTCGTCAACTCCATCGGTGGGGCTCCACGATGTCGACAGGTTGTCCCATTGTTGTTCCATGGGAAGCGCTCGGCGGCGGAGAATTAACTTGAGGAGGTAGGTAACGACGTTCGGCGGAGCTGTGATTGGGGAGAGGAGTTAGCAAGTGTTGTAGAGGTAGAGGTAGTTGGGAGGGAACATTGAAGGCTTTCGCCGTGCCTAAGTTGCTCTCTTCTGCGCTTGCGGCCGCGACGATTTGCAATTTGGAAGAGTTGCGACCGCAAGGGGCTGGGGAACCTGGAATGCATCGATGCAGGACTGGGACATGAAAGACTTACATTGTCGAGCGCAGGTGGTCAATACAATACCTAGTAGGCATTTTCATTCCAGCGAGGGAGGTCTGGCACAGCCGGGCTGGAGGCACTTTGAAACCATCGCAGGTACCTGTTGCTGTTGCTGTTGGTATTTATTGGTAGGTACCTAGGGTGTTGACAGTGTTGGAGGCTAGGTGGGAAGGCGGTCCCAACGAAAAAGGTTTGGGTTAAAGATCAAGTGTGACGGATGGGGACCTAGGGGAGAGGCGGAGCCAATGAAAACATTCTGCTTTAAATATATAAATAGGAAGGCAGTGTGGGTGAATGGAAGCGCGTGCAGTGAATGGGATCTCGAGCCACATAAGCACGGCCGGCCAACAGAAGTGGATGCCACATAGGTGGCGGTGGTAACAGAGGTGGTGGCAGAAGTCAGAATACATGTACGGAACAACAAGACAACGAAGATCACCATGGTCAGTGCTGGGCTGTCCAAAAACTCAAGCGGCTCGTCAAATTGAACTGAACCAATCCAATGGAAGCCACTTGACCCCCTCCAACTTCCAACTGGTGGCTGTGTCGGAGCGCGTCGGTTCGTAACTAACGGAGTCAAGTCTACCTACAAAGTGGAAGTCTACCACTCAGGTAACAAGCCTTCAACAACAGAAGGTACGACCACAAACTTTTCCACCAAGATAACAGATGGCAGAGGTACCTACGTAACTCGCAGTATATCTAAGGTAGGTAGGTAGGTACCTAGAGGCAAGTAGCGAATGGAAACAGCCAGCTCCGAGATATGTCGTTGTGATTCTATTGGAATCTAATGGAAGCAAGTCGACACTTGACGATTATAGGTAGGTACCTACAATTTTCTCCATGTGTGTGTAGGTACGTACCTAGGTATGCCTAGAGGTAATGGACTAATGGATACTAAAGTACTTGGAGAGCGGGGGCTCTAGGTATGTTGTGAAACAGTTGGAATCAATCTTGTTCACTCACGTTAGAATCTAAGAAGTCTCATACCTACCTCCGCGATATTCAATCTAGCCAAGTTCCTTCTTACCTCTAGTCTGGTTTCAACCTTGTGCTGCCATGGTGCCCAAACAGACTCTGTCTTATGTGTATAGACTGACCCTATATACCATCAGGGAACAGAACTGGACCTCGCGATACCGAATGTATATAGAGGTACTAACAAATCAAGTAAGGTATAAAAAAAAGGACGGTCGTATTCGGGGTTCGAACACGTACAACACATACGACGCACACTGCTCTCCTCTTTTCGATTTAGTAGTTCGTCTACACCTAGTGTATAATCTACGGAGTAAAGGTCCAGCTTTTAAAGCTTACCACACATACAACGGCGGACTTACGATTCCCGAATTAAAGCATTTTTAGAATTCCATATTCTTCTCCAAGGGGAGCAAGAAACGTTGAATGGGAAGAAGGCACTTGATCTGACAGGTGTGTTGTACATCTACATCTACCTACATCTACCCAAATGTAGCAGGGAGGTTATAGTAATAGGTAGGTACCTAATCAACTCCGCTAAACGCCGTTAACCAAAGGACAAAGCTATATCCTTGTGTGCTAATATGCTATTTATACATGTTCATCCATCTGTACTCCTCACTCATACCATTGCATAGTCATACTCCGTAGTCATACTCCGTAGTCATACTCCGTAACATGCTACATCGATGCAATCCTACCTCTATAGAGGTGACCTTCACTTCTCAAAGTTCGCTCACACAGTAATGCTATACCCATCACCTACATCCCAGCCATAAATGCCAATGTTCCTTGATAAACACTCCCTAAGCGCTCCCTCTCATGGAACTCAGCATCATGGCCGCCTCCTGCCTCAACTGTTCCTCCGCCGACCACCCCGGCGGCCACCGACCTTGTCCCGGTCCTGGTCCTGATCCTGATCCCGGTCCAGCCATCGACCCCGGCTCAGCCCCCACAGCTTGCCGCTGCCGCCCGCCTTGCTCCAGCGGTGGCCCCTGCTGCCGTATCTCCTCCAACCTCTGCTGCTGCCATGCCTGAAAAGGCGTATAAAACCTCGCTGGAACGCCCCTTGCCGGGAGAACCGTCGAAAACGGCAGTGTCGATGGTACTGGAGCTCCTTGTACTGCCAGCTGAGCAAGTGCTGCCGCGCCGAGATCACCCCCCATAGGCAAGCGTTGACGGACACGGCGAGCGGCTTCGATCCAGGGGTCGTCTGCTTCGTTTTCTGTTTCAAGCGCGGGCGTGGGTGCAGGTGCGGGTTCTTGGATGCCTAGGCCCATATTCTGTTCCTGTTCCTGTTCCTGTTCCTGCAAGGGCTGCTTTTGCGCATCCATGGATGGCCGGAAAAACATATCGAGAGCGGTGGTACTCCAATACCCAGTTGGGTAGTTCGCTGGGGAAGGGCCTTGCTGATACTGGGACTGAGGTGGCTGTTCCTGTTGATCCCCCCACCTAGGGGGGAAACTCAGTTGCGACGCGAGAGGATCCGAGTAGAAGAAAGGGTTGCGGGCTTGGTTGGTTGGATGGCCATGTGGCGGTACCTGCTGTTGTTGCTGCTGACACAGTCCTTGTTGGTCTGCTGGCGGCTGCCCATGTTGCTCTTGGCCTGGTGGTTGGTTCTCCTGGTCGTTGTGTCCCTGCGGTTGATGTACCGAGCCCATCCTACCTCTCGGTCCATTCGAACCTAATGGCGGGCTGCCCACATTAGGACTCAACACGTTCTCTGACAACGGTCCGGGTGTATCGAACTTGGGCTCCAACACCTGCAACTTAAGCAAGCCATTGGCGGGTCCAGTCTTACTCCTCTTTCTGCCCCCCTTGGTGACGGTTGAACCTCGGCTTGGAACGGTAGTCTGGGCATTGTTGAGGTTCCTCATATTCAGGGGCGGTAGCTGGTGTTCCTTGGGGGTCTCAGTTTGTCTCGGCTGCGGACTGGAAGCGCGAGTGGAGGCGCGAGACTGCGAATTCGAAGCAAGCTCATGGTACCTAGCGATCAGCCGATCAGTCTCTTCGAAACCGGCGTCATATTTGTCAACTACCTCAACAGCGAGGTTGGCGAGAGGTTTGGGTGTGAAGATTGCGGTTGTATGTATCGCCGTATGAGGCGGTATGCTAGCACCGCTGTTGGTTCGGTTTCGAGGGGCCTGCGGTTTGGGTTTCGGCAGCGCTCGGTTCTTGGGTATCGTTGCTGGCGGTAAGAGTTGTGTTTGTCGTGGTGCCGGAGGCTGAGGGACTTCAGGAGTCTTGGAACGCTGACGTTGAGGCGCCTTGAATGGGATGTTAACCGGGACGGCGGTAGCATGGGGATGATGTGGTGGTGGGAGAGCGACCTCTGTCCCGTTTGTATCGAGAGAGACGCGGGTCTCGACACCCCGTATCATTTTCCATGTGACATTCCGTTTTCGCTTGCGAGTCTTAACCGCTGCGGTGATGGAGTCGGCTTCAAGGTCCACCTGGATTTCGTCCTGTTCTGGAACGTTGCCACCTGCGTCACTGGCAGACACTTGTACCGGTGGTTGAATGTCCCGGTTAGGCTGGGGCTTCTTTCCAGCCGCTGCTTTTGGTTTGTCGTTCTGAGAAGCAGTAACCTTTTTCTTCTTGGCCTTCGACTTGTCCTTAGTATTCGTCTCAGCAGGAATAGGCACTTGCTTCTCCACTTCTCTTTCCAGATTCCTGATAACTTCCAAGTTGCTCATGATCCTCCAAACCAGATGTGCCGCATTGTTCTTATGATCACGTACAGACGCCGGTCGTTTCGCATCGGGGTTGAGTTTGGGTTCCCTCGGGGCTCTCGTAGGTCGCTTTTGAGCTGTCTTTGTAACAGGTGCCGGCGGTGGCGGCATCTCTGCCTCGGTTGTTTCGGTTGACTCCTGTTGCTGTCTCATCTCCTCCGGAGTTACCTTGTGTTTCTTCAAGGCACTCAGGGCCTCGATAGCGAACTGGTCCTGGACCGTGTTTGCTGCTTCGACCAGTGCCTTCAGACCCTTATTGTCGCTTTCCCTCCTCCTGTTAGATGTCGGAGGCTCATCGGTCTTGTCAGACTTGTCCTTCTCGACATTGTTTTTCTCCACTGCCTTGTCCTTGTCCGTACTCTTCTCGTTCTTCTCGGCTGCTTTGTCGGCGGCCTTCTCAGCCTTCTTCTTGCTAGTCTCTCCACCACCACTAGTTCTGGCCTTACTAGCCTTGGCCTTCTCTTCTTCCGGCAAAACCGTACCAGGTGGCAACCACAGCGCAGGCTTCCTAGTCTGGAGATCTCCCACCCAGGCGTCGCAATCCCATTGCACCCAGAAATCAAGAACATCCGACCATACACTGTCAGGGGGTTTGGTAAAGTTGACAAACACCACCTTACCTCCCTTGTCATGAACAGCCTTGGCAAATTCCTTCACCAACACCTTTAGGCCATGAACTCTCATGCTGGTGCCAAGAATGAGAAGCATATCCGGTCCGAGGGAAAGGTCGTGCTGCACCAGAGGACTGATCAGGTGAGCATGTGGGTGCTCTTCGCCGTACAACACAATATCCGGGCGAAGCTTGCCTACTCCCAGCGCTCGTTTGCCCCGTTCCTCTCTGGCTGCCGTCGCACCAGCACAATGGGGGCAAGTTGGTTGCCGACCAGCTAGGGTATCCGCTTGGCGATCAGCATCATCCCACGAGGCGGTCCGGGCGCAGACGAAGCATCGAAGCTCGGCCAGGGATCCGTGGAGGAAAACGCATTCGACACCACGGTTAGGGGCGGCCGGTTGTGACGATGTATCCTGCGAAGCCTCGGGTTGGGATGCCGGTGGTTGACTTGCTGGCGGGCACTCATTCTCCTTTTGTCCCTGACTTGACGAGGGGCGGTCCTCTTCCTGGCTCTGATCTGCATCCTTGGACCGGCCACCTGCAGGCTTTCGGGTCGAAAAACGGTAGCGGCTACCAGCACCGAGTTCGAGCGATGTGGCCAGACCGACGCGTTCCTCCAGTTGATCGATGTTTTGGGTGTAGCAACGGACCAGTTTTCTGCTGTCACGGAGGACACTGACAAAGTGATGGCTGGTTGTTGGCTCGGCGGCGCGCACCTTATGGCGAAGGATGGTCGCAAAGGTGTAGAAAACCGACGTCTTGACGGGACACGACCAGATTTGGGCGTCAAAGAGATCCTTGCCCTTCATGTTTGGTAGCGTGTTCTTGGACGAGAACGACGATTGGGACGTCAGGAAAGGTGTAGATACGGACGAGGGATCTTCGCTGTCGGAGTCGGACGAAGAGACACTGCCACTGCGGGAAGAGCGCGAAGTCGAGCTGTCACGGTAGGGATCGAGCAGAACCGGCGGAGGCGAGGACAAGGGCGAAGAGCCCAGGCCGCGGTCGTCGCGCAGATGGGAGAAATCGAGGGTGGGCGGAGAGGCCTGAAAATGGGGAGGGCGGTCCGAGGGCTGTCCATTGTTGCTGGTGATCTTGGACCGGGGGGTGGTGACTGTGATTGAATCGTGTATCTTGTCCTCCCCTACCGCGCTCGTATCAGGTAGCTCGGAGTCGCTCACGTCTTTTCCGTTGGCGTCTTGAGGGTCGATTCGGAGTCGTTTCGCCGGTCGATCAGCAGACGTCTCGGACTCTTGGGAAGCATTCTGCTTCTCGGCGGCGGCGGCATCGAACTGAGCTTGGATCAGGGAGTAGAGACCATTTTCGGATCGAAAGTCCTGTGGTGTTGGGAGGGCTATTAGCGGGAGAGGGGGCGCGCGTTGTTTAGCTGCCGAATGCTACTCACGGGAATGCCCGAGTTGGTGCTGATTCCAGCGCCGGTGATGACCACGACCTTCCTGGCCTTGTAGAGGGAATTCGCAATTTCCTGAAGCAGTGCTTCCGAGTTGGGCTCGACGTGGGTTGTAGGCATGGTCGGTGGTCGGTAGATGGTGGTGGTGGTGGTGGTTATAGGTTGTTGTTAAAAACTCTAACAGCCACCGACAAGCAGACGCCAGGACGACAAGACAGGCGACAACAGGCACGGTCGTCGTCCAGCGGGTGCGCGTGTGATGGCAGAGGGATCCGAAGATTATAGCGTCATTGCTTGGTAGGTGGTGGTGGTTGGTGATGTAAGGTGACTTGTCAATGGCTCGTCTTTTGCCTTGGCTGTGGTGTTGACTTTGCTCTTTTGTCTTTTTCTCGCTGGGGTGGGCAGACAAGTAACGCGTCCAGAATATCGATGTTGACGCTGGTCTGGACAGATGACAACGCTCGTCGACTCGACTAGGGATGATGATGATGGCGGGAGAACCCTCTTGTGTGTGGTTGGGGCTCACATTGACTGGATGTTGCAATGGACCGATGGCAGTCTCTCGAGTGACGGGCGGGCAGTCCTCAGTCTGGTGACAAAGTCCCGGTTGTAGAATCTTTTGTTGACTCTGTGTGGTCAAAGTGGATTCCAAGTCATCGAATTTGTGGATCGCGGCCGTTAGTGGACATGAGGTGACGGCGTGTTGGGGCCTGGAGGTACCTGAAGCCACTGTAAGGAGAGTGTTACAGCGCCCTAAATGCTGCCATGGCACACGCGGGGATTCCCGTCTCCACTTTACCTAGCAGGGTTCCATGCTTCACTGGCCCAGCCGCCAGAACCACCAGAATCATCACAGCAACCAATTGGGGCACACACCCGCCCGTGCACCCCTGGAACTGGAGGCTGGGCCGTCCCTCGGCTTGGCACCTGCCTGCCGCCGTGACAAGCCGGACAGTCCGGACTAGGTTGCTTTTGACGGCCAGGCTAGAGGTCAACTCGGGCGGATGTCTCACTTGTCTCCATTTCCACTCATTGACATCTTCGTTCCGCCAAAGATAGATTCAAGCCAGCTTTCAGATTCCGCACCTCCAACGAATGCGTCTTTGAGTCAAGATCGAGCGGCCTGGTCATCCACATTGTCATCTGCCATGTCTGGTCCCAACCAAGGAACAGCAGCAAATAAGGAGGAACAACAATGACGATTGCCACCAGGTGTATCACATCACTGGACCTTCTTGGAATGCGGTCCGGACGACGCTGACGTCGAATATACCTGGATAATAATTTTTAACTGAATATTTCATCCATAATCGGTATACACACACCAAGCAAAACTGCCTGTTCCGAACGACGACGCCGATCGCCATGTTTGTTGATTTACAGGGGGGTTGCTGCAGCAACTATCACGATAATCCCAGCTCGCTACCACCGATATCAACTTACAGCCTCGTCGGCAACGGGAATTGCAGTACAAAATCACACAACAATTTGACAAGAAAAAGGCAATTCAGAATGATCACTCTAATTGAGAAGATTGGTGTCTCAAGTCTGATTTCTTCTTCCACGTCATTTACACCGTTATTTTCACATCTTACTCCCGTTTGTTAAATCCCGACCATTTGCTTCTCTCAGCCTTACTTACATGGCCTGGCCTCAGCCCACTAGGTAGGTACCCTACATCTTTCACTTAAACCAACTCTCGTGTTCCCCCTCGCCGCATATTACCTCATTACAGTAATCTCCATACAGGTAGGTATTAAAAATCCTCTCCGCGCTTCTGCTTCTCATCTTGTATTCCCTCCCCCCACGCGGCGCTCCTTTTTGGTTCTTGATCATCTCTATACCTAGGTGCCTATTCTAGCATTCTACCTACCATATCAAGCTCTCAGCAAAAAGTTTCCGGTACTCGCCATGGTCTGCCTCCCGGAATGACTTGCCTACAAGCCCCAGGGCCAAGCACCTTTCTTTTCGACAAAAACGCCGTTGAGGAGGGCATTTCTTCACCCCAGAACCTTGGAGGTAGGTGTGTGAGGACATAGGGCGCTGCGGTACTCATCTGCCATGTTGAATGCAGCCATCAGCTTCTTCTTGAGAGCCTCGACGTCCCTCCGGGAGCTGCCACTCCATGTAAGGTACAGCTGCCCGGCTAAGACAGGAGGATGCTTGATGGAGAAGATCCCGTCTCCACCTCTCTGGCAAAAACCTGGTAGCAAGAGTTGTACTCGACCCCTTGAAGGCTACCTATCTTTGGGCAGCGGATCGGAGGAAAGGTTAATATAACCCTTTGACAGCAGCTGTCGCTTGCCATCAGGAACGCTCATCAAAGCCGCATCGCTCGCTAGAGCTGGAGTTTCTTTTCTGGCTGTATCGTGGTGGTGAAGTGGTACGAAGCCGCTCCATGCACCTCAGGTCTCAGATACTAGCCGCATCTCCGCAGCTGAACGCTTTAGCACTGATGCAGCTTCGGGGTACATTTCGCAGTATGTTTCCCATTTTTTTGCGAATGCCGCTAGGGAATCCCTCTGAGCAGGGGACGTTGGACCGCCGCATCATCCCCATGTATGTAGTGAGAGTCGGCCTGCTCGTGCACTTCGGGGTTACCTAAATTGGCGCTGAAGTGTCTTGGGGCGGTTGTGTTTGAACGGGCAGTCGTATAGGAGGATATGGGGCGCTCCTTATTTGCGATTCTGGTACTTCCAGCTGCGCAGGGCCGTGTCATTGTACATGGCTTGCACGTTTGGCCCGGTGATTCTTTGAGGTATGGGCGACTTCTTTGGTATATTTGGCGGTGAGGCTTGGGTTGTCGGGCTGTGGTGGTGTTTGGACGGGAGAGGGAGCCTTTCTCTGAGCTGGAAGCATTGGATTCCATGGTGTTTGATGGACCTCCAACTGCTCTGGCTGCCCTTTGGGATACTGGTCTGTAATTTCGACAAGGGCACTGTGGCCGCGGCCATGTTCCATGTCGAGCCTCTTCACCTGGATCATATCCCGGTGCCTCGAATGGAAGTTGGCAAAGAAACGAGTGCTCGTTGTGGTTGATTCACCATGGATCCATCCGGTCCCAGTAACCACAGACGGACCAGGCCGCCATCATCACCGCTTGGAATTCCCCACATACGGATATCGACATCCTGGTGTTAAATTCCAGCGTCAGCGCAGTCGGCCTGAATGCCCACCGGCAATGGCCTTTAGCATTGGGCTTTCCTTTGTGTGGAATGTTTCAACGATTCTGCAATACATCGGCCGACTATTTCGCATTGGCCAAATGCCCCTGCGCCTGCCATAAACGCCATGATCCGTTGGGACACCCAGAAAGCTACCCCTTAAGATCCCTCTCCCGCCCCCCTGGCCCAATCTCTCATCCAAATTCCTTTCTCTTCAACATAGTTAGGAACTTTGTTGTCGTTTTTGTTCACACCTCATTCGCTCCACGCCGCAACACATTCGCTTCAATGCCCGCCTAGCGTAAGTCAGCCCCGTCAACTCAATCACGACGGCCCTTTGGGCGAAAGCACTCCAGGCACAACGGCGACCAGAGGGGTTAAACCAAACTCAAAAGTGTAGAGGTAGAGTACCTAGGATTTGCAGATCCCTTGGACGACGACAGCGACGGACTTAGTAAGGTACCTATACCGACGTGAACAAGGCCCTATTCACCCCTTTCAACGGAAGGGATGCCGTTAGCCTTGACACCTACCCTCTCCCTGCCGCCGCACCTCTCTAGTGATCAATGCGAGTGTCATCAGCGAGGAGAGTTCTTTCTCTTCGTCTCTCGTGGTCTTTAAACCTTGGATGGTTGCCGTTCCAAAGGCCAGCTCTCTCCAAGGCACCAGCACCCTCTCTAGGGCACCAATTCACCGGTCCCCTTCAGACTCCGATGCGAAAACATCTGGCAGACAAGACCGACATCCAGGGACCCACCGCAGGACGATAACGGAAGAACGCCCCAACCGATCAACACACGTGAATCAGACGAAATGGGCACCTCGCCGTCACCAAATCTCCGGTATCTCCAGACCCGAGTGACGACTTCCCAGCTTGTCGTCGCAAGGTATCTTCCCTTTTTCATCTCGTTTTTCGTTGACCATATCATCCAAACCATTTATCAAAACCGTCACTCCCGGACGTGGCCATACCAGCCGGTCGACGCGGCACAGACGTGAACCACTTCATTGATGAAGTATGTAATATCACGCCGCGGAGAAGAAGGATACATTCTAGTGATGAAGGCACCGTCGTGATTCGTACGTCCGGGAACTCATCGCGCCTGGAGACCTCGCCCATGGTCTGGATTTGAAGACAGCTATGATGCCAGAACATCTGGACGGGGTAAGAAGGAGAGAGGAAACGGACTTCCAAGGCTGTTAGTCTTGGTGTTGCTTGTATTGTTTGCTTGAATTGGGTGGGGGCTTCGTGTATCAATCCAGGTACCTCTAGATAGAGGTATGCTTAACTCGGATGCCATGATGTTGATGAAGTTGATGATGGTGATCGAGAGTGAACGACGCAAGGAACGGACTCCATGACGGAGTCGTCAACATGGGATGTTTGAGCCATGCGTCTTCGTGTGCGTGGAAGCTGTAGACTGAAATCTCAGAGACCTAGGTAATTAGAATTCTACTTGGGGATAACGTCCAAAAGCCCATACACCGCTTCTACTGCCTTTACCAACCAGTGAAGCTCCTCATCGTCAATTTTGGGGAATTGCCCAACCCAAGCCTTTCAAACATCCCTTCCAATTCCCTTCGAGTAACCACCGTCACGGCCCTCAACAATAACAAGGAATCCGACATGGACGCAACGGGACGGAACATGAAATCGTTGTTTTTGTAAGGTTTATATAACATCAGATCGGATGGGTGACGTTTTTGAAGCCGTACAACGAAACCTGTAGGCGACCCTCCGCACGGACGGCTCAGACGGCTCCCGAGCAAAGATCGATGCTAAGGCGGTCGCAGAGGGCGTGGATGCCACGCTTCATCTTTAACCCAGGGCTCCAACAATTGTTCAGGTGCTTGAGTGGTTTGGATGGCGGCACCCCCCTCTGACCAATACGGTACAGTCGACCCATGTATTGTAGGATGGTGTTTTGGTTCCAGACGTAACTGAAACCGGTTCCGATATGGCATGCAGCATGCTGTGTGAACACTCAAGATGAAGATTAGTACGTCAATGTCGGCGTTTCTTTGGTATCAGGTGTCAACAACACGCCCTCGTTCTACCTGGAACTGACCGGAATGAAACATCGAGCAAAAAAGCTGAACATGATCATGGTTCTCGAGTCGATCTCCGCGACCATGTTCATCGCGCTCCATCGTTGTACAACACGGCCGAACCATCAAGGCCCGCCGCGCTTCCCGAGGCGCGTTGAGCAGGACGGCGTCGTGTTGTATGGCGGCTACCATGCCGACGACTGGGTGCGAATCTTCCAGACATTTGCATATGTACTTTAACACTCGCAGATATGGCAATATCGCGTTGGGGTCGACACGTGCCGGCCCCACCGAGGGAGATATTCCAGGCCCATATGTCTTCTCCGCTGACACGGAGACCTCTCTGGCGAGGCAGGGGGGTGAACTCCCTCATAACGAGCAGTCCTTGCGGGACCTCGAAATGGCCAGCCTCATCCGTGAGGACCGCCGTTGAATGGTCGCTGCGGATGGGAGCGGGCGCGCATGCGAGTGACAGTCGGTAGTGAGCGGATTGGTTCAGGGAGTTCGACGCTATGTGAGACATCGCGTTTGCTTAGTTTACACTGGTCGCTGCTGTCGGGGAACTTGACATGGGTTAGTTTCTTGGAAGTATGGTGAGGTGAAAGCTGCGTGGTGCCTCTTGCGTTGAACGATCTCCAGGCAAAGAGGGGAGCGGACCCCTTTCGCTACCGCGGGTCATCATTGGAAGATGGGCCCTGGGACGGACAGCGGCCAAAGGTACGATAAGGGCAGGTGAATGCCCATGTGATCAAGTTGGCAGCAGAAACCCCCTCTCTCATCAGTTTGGGAAGTTCTGTGGACAGTTGCTTCCCTTCCTTGAGGTTTGCAGAGCATGACTGACCCGTAGCATCAAGCAAGGAGAACGATGCAAGCCGCCACTGAGACTGTTAGGAAACTGAAGCCGATAGGTCGAGGTGGTGTTCTCAGTTGTTGTCTGAGTCGAACAACTTTGATAGTTGGAACCACTTGTCTGCCTGCGCCCCTGCCCAGGGTCTTTCTCTCGAAGAAGCTCCTCAAGGCATTTGATTGATGGGTAAGTAACTTGGCGAAGCTGACCCGAGCGAGCAGCCCAAGTTCGTACTCCAGACTCTTGAGCACCCTGACTCCGAGCGCGAAAAGCCTTATAAGTGTACGTCTACAGAGCCGAATTGCGATTATAAGGCCAAAACCAACTCGACTCTCTTCCTCCACCGCCGAGAGACAGACAGCACCGAAAGGCCTTCTGAGTGTACAGAGACGGGTTGCGGTCAGACATTCGAAACAACCTGTTACCAACTCAAGCAACACCAATTGACACACAGCACCGATAGGATCTGGCCATGGTGAAGTGAATGCAGGAAGCCATGCCTCTGCCTTTCCCTCGTTCTGATATCCAGGAGATACTCGACGTTCTCTACATTGGGGTCGATGAACTGGTGGATTTGCGGGTTCTGCTTGTTCTGCTTGTTCTGCTTGTTCTGCGGATTCTGCTTGTTCTGCTTGTTCTGCTTGTTCTGCCTTTGCCCTAGTGGTAGTCGTCGCCTCATGTCGGCTGTAGATTGGCAGAGGTTGAATACTCCAGAGAGTCTTTTTAGAGAAGAGGAACCAAAACAATCTGACGGAAGTACCCAGCATCAGCAGAGTTTTTCATCCTTCCTTCTTCCCCAAAGATGGCAGTAGCAGGAGGGTTCAGTTGGTTCTGGTGGCGAGGATGTAGCGGGGAGCGCACAGTAATTCAGCACCCGCCAAAGCCGTCAAAGATCAGACGATAATCCGCCCGGGATAAAAGATGTCAAGATGCTTTATCGTGTCGTAGATCTTGAATCCAATGTCGTCGATGATCGTGTCGATAGTGTCTGCGATAGTAGCAGAACGACAGATCGGATGACTCATATAATTTGGGAGCTGTCAGTGGAAGTCGTGGGGCTGTTGGTGGAAACCGCTTGTGGGAACCGCTTGTGGGAGGGTACAGATTTTGGTGAAGCGAAGGATGGTGAGAAGAAACCCGGAGCGGATAAAGATGGTGAAAACAAGACTGCTCCAAAGGCGGGGGGATCCTGGGTTTATATACACATCATGGAGACTATATCACAACCCAGCAGTAAGTTATGGCACATGCCTTGGCTTTCTTGAAGAGTGGTGAACCTTGAAGGAGAATGTCGCTAATAGAGAAAGACCCTTCAGAGTGTCTGGCATCGGGGGTTTCGTCCCCTCTGCGAAGTGCACCTTCTTGCGCAGAATTTCTACCGGACACGTTACCTCTACGTGCCGAAGTCGATCTTGACTTTCCATTGCTGTCATGCAGCACTTTCCGCATGCCTGCCACATGGAAAGATTCTATCTGTAGCAGCGGCCTTCCGGTCCCGGGTTGGGCACTGCTCTGTGGGAGTCGGATTGGGGCCTGGCCGTCTGGAGCCGGTCCATGTCCTGATTTCCTCAACAAGGCATGTCTTCTCCTTTGCTTCGGAAAGCCTTGAAGCTTCCACCGGCACCAAGTCGGACTTGCGGCTCTCCGATCGTCGTGAGCTGATGAGCCAGACTCTCAAAATTCTCGTCTGAAGACCAGTCTATCTCGTCGTCCGCCGGTGATGGTAGAAATCTGAGAGCACTGACAAGGTGTCGAGATCGGGACCTTCAGAATCAGGAGGGCTCCAGGCTCCGTCGTCCCCGAAGCCCGGTTTGATCATTGATGGCGCTGAAGAAGCGATGTTGATGATAACCTCTCCACAAAGTCTCGCTTTGTGAGAAACTGCTTCGGAGAAGAGAAGGTATAGGAAGGACACTCGTCAGAATCAGGAGAGCTCTAGGAAAATATGAGTCGAGAGGATTTCCAGAAGTCGCCCGCAGATGCCGAAGCACCGCAGCTGCTGGTTCTCGAAACTGAGCTGGTGTAGATGTTTGGTTGCAGCTGCTGTTGTCCCAGCTGCTGTTGTCCCAGCTGCTGTTGTTCCAGCTGCTGTTGTTCCAGCTGCTGTTGTTCCAGCTGTTGCTGTTCCAGCTGTTGCTGTTCCAGCTGTTGCTGTTCCAGCTGTTGTTGTTGCTGTTGATGCTGGCGTTACTGTTGCCGGCCATTTTTGGTCATGAGGATGAGGAGTTCGGCCTAGAGTTCGGCCTAGAGTTTGGCGCGCAATGCGCACCATCCCAAATCGGAAGCGATACCAATTCAGAGACGGTTGGTACTTCGAAAGTGGCTCCGCCATGGAGTTCATTTGGAAAAGTTGCTGGCGAAGCGCGCGAGTGGTGCGTAGTCGGTTTGAAGGGAAAAGAAGATGGAAAAGCGGTAATGTCGTGATGTAGATGTATCCTGTAAGCTCGAAGAAGGAAGGGACTGAGAAGGAAGCGCTGTAGATTTGTGGGCTTTGAAGTAAAAGACAAAGGGGATAAAACAGCGGTACCGATCTGGACCGAAAGAAATCGTTCATCTCGCCCGCGGAAACCAGTCGTCTTATAGGTGCCAAAGCTGTTTTCGGGACTACCACATGCTCCGTCTGAAGTTGACGAGAGCCAAGAGCGGTGGCTGCAGGAAATCGTCTAGGTGTCCCCAGTTTAAAGGAAAGAACATGCTTTTTGGCAGTAAGGGTATGGAAAGAAGAGCACATTTGCGAGGATAGACGGCAAGTTTTCTCGTCATTTAAAGAGTTGGACTTGGTTACAGTCGTCGACCTCTTTAGTCGGTGAAGAGCGGGCGCTGAGTGTTGAACGGAGGAGCATGCATGGGATGGGTGGTGAAGAGTGAGCTCCCTCGATGAAGACTGTGGCAGTCGACGTTAGACAACAGGCAGGGCAGTCATCGATCCTATCATTCTTCTTCTTATGGTGAGCTATACTCCCGGTGACAGCAAGGCCGTGAAACGGTTAGCACTTGCGGTAAAGAGAAGGACCGAAGGATGGAAGGAGCATACCTTGGCAAGGCCAGACTTGGATCAGATCAACATTCGCGCAGAAGATCTCAAGTTACAGGGGCACTGCTTGGGCTAGCAAACACAGATCTTTCTTGTTTTCTCTTTGCCTGAAAAGAGTCAGTGTTTACCTGCATGCAAAATCACACGAGCACACGCAAACACCAGGTAGCGACGGGAGCCACCGGTCACGACCACAACCTCTTTCATATTCTCCTGCCGGCCATCTAAGATCTAACAAACATCACCTCCATAACTCCCATCTGTCCAACTCCCTCGCAAAGGAACCATCCAACACCCCTTTAAGTTATCCCTCCTCTCCATCAGCATCAATACCCCTCCCGCCTACTAACCCCATTAACCAACCTCTCCCCCCTCCCCACCCTCCCCAGATTCTCCTCCAGAATCGCCAACACCCTTTCATTATACCTCGTACTCGCCCCACTCACATGCGGCGTAACAATCACGTTTTTCGTCTTCCAAAGCCTATGTCCATCCGGCAGTGGCTCCGGGTCCGTAACATCCAGCGCCGCACCTCTAATCCACCCCTTTTCCAACGCCTCAATCAGTTCATCCGTATCCACCACCGGGCCCCTCGCAATATTACTAACAAACGTCCTCCCCCTTTCCTCCAGTTTTCCCGTCTCTTCATCCACAACCTTAACAGTAGGAGAAGCCTCATAAAGAAGTGCAAACTCCTCTTTACCCAACAAGTGCTTCGTCCCTGGCGTCAAAGGGGTGGAAACCACCAGGAGATCTAACCCGCTGCGTAAAAAGGTGTGTAGGTCCTCTTTGGAGGAACCAGAAAACCATTTAGAGGGAAAGATACCCTCCGGATCACCCATCCCGGAGGGGGCCCAGCTTCGGTCTTTGCGCGATTCGGGCGTCGGGCGCGGGTGCAACGTGAAAGCGTGGACGTTCATGCCCATGGCGACGGCGAGACGGGCAGTTTGCCTACCGATGGCGCCGTAGCCGAGGATACCGACGGTTTTGGCGGTGGCGTCCTGGATGGAATCGGACTTGTCGCGGGACCAGTGGGCTTGTTGTTGTAGGGAGAGGTAGTGGGGGAGGTGGTGGTTGAAGGCAAGATAGGTGAGGAGGAGCCATTCGGAGATTTGGGGGCTGTCCCGCCGCACCGCATGTCTGGTTAGTGGGTAGTCACGGGTTGGAGAAGGGAAAAGAAAGGGAAAAAAGGGAAAAAGGGGGGAAAGGGAAAAACAAACCCATGAACACCATTAGCAGTACAAAACTCGACCTCGGTCTCTTTGAAAAGCGGATGATCCAAGATATGGTTCGCTCCGGCGCTGATTAGCTGGACATACTGCAGCTTGGGCGCATCTTTGGGTTGCGGGAGATAGGTAAAAGTCAAGGCGATGGTGACGTCTTTCCACTGTTCGATGGGGAAGGGAGACTCCCCTGCTCCGGTTCCGGGGGCCCTCCATTCGGATTTGTGGCATTCGATGACCAAGTCGGGAAACTGTTTCTGGAGAGAGTCGATGTAGTCTGTGTTTGGTTCCCAGGGAGTGATGAAGACGAGTTTGTGGCCTTTGAGGGTTGGGTTCGTTTTTCTTTCGTTGTCGAGGGAGGAGAATTTGATGAGCGTCATTGTGAGGTTGTTGTGGTGTTTTTGGTGTGGCCGTGGTGTTGTGTTGATGTTAATGTTGTTGCTCACTGGATGAAGTTGAATCGGAGACGGACACGGAATTGTTAATGGAATTCAAGGACGACGAATGATTACCAATCTTCAAGACGGAAGACACCCCGGCGACAGCGGCATCCCCGTAGTGCGATGCGGGGTTAGTCTGGCGCTATCTCGCGTCATCCTTCCCGGGGTTTTATGGGGTCCGTTAACCCTGGCGGGTGCGGGAGGGCGTGGGGGTCCCGTCCCGTCTCGGCATTATCGCCGATCTGCGTCTATCAAGTATCTCTTCCATGTTCATTTCTGTCGCTATAAAACTCGACATTTGGTCTGTCTTTGCCATGGCTTCAACCTTGTGGTGCTTGGTCCATTACAGTATCAGGGTGCCGCTGAAGTTGTTAACCATTTGTCAAACGGTCAACGACCTTGTATGAGTTTAACTTTCTTTGTTCTCCATTCCATCCATCCAGACCTACGCTGTTAAAGACAATAAAGCATTGCAGGTTCAATTGACTCCAAGCCACCCATAGCCACGGATCGTCGTCATCCTTCTCCTTCTCGTTTCAATCATCATCATCATCGTCCCTGATCCATCATTGCCCTCATATCATCCATCTTCATCCGTCCGTGCTGTATCCCGGAACTGTAACTCTCCTTGCCTCTCATATCTTCGAACGTCTGACTGTCTTGTCTTGGAGGGACACGCCTTCTAGGCCTCAACCGTATCGTCAACCGCGCCGAAGCAGGTTTCCACTAAGTGGAGAAGTATAAAGTCAGTACCTGGCTGTGAAGTATAGGACAGAAAGAGGGTAGTAAGAAGAGAGAAAAACGTACTGATGATGCCAGTAATGAGATAAGGATCCGCGTTGGAAGCAGGACGACGATCCTCAAAGTAACCGTAGCCCTTGGCGGCGCACTCGCGAGGGATACGGATGGACGCGCCACGGTTGGCCACGCCGTAGGTGAAGGTGTCGATGGCACCCGTCTCGTGACGACCGGTGAGGCGCTTCTCGTTGCCTTCGCCGTAGACTGTTTCCCTGCATTAACCATCGACACATTCCACTCCAATGATCGGGCAAACTCACCAGCAATATGCTCCTTGTGCCTTCCCTCCAACTTCTTGATGGCCGCCTCGATCTGCTTCATGCCACCTTCCTTCCTCATTTCGACTGTCGAAAAGTTGCTGTGTAGACCGGCACCGTTCCAGTCGCCAGGGATGGGCTTGGGATCGAGCGACACCTTGACGGCGAACTCCTCAGCTACGCGGTGCAACAAGAAACGGGCGAGCCAGAGCTGGTCGCCCATCTCGATGCCGACGCAGGGGCCGACTTGAAACTCCCATTGGGCAGGCATAACTTCGGCGTTGGTACCCGAGATCTTGATGCCGGAGTACAGGCAGGCGCGGTAGTGCGCTTCGACAATGTCGCGCATCACCACCTTGCCGGCGCCAACGCCGCAGTAGTAAGGACCTTGCGGGGCGGGGTAGCCTGCATGTTGTTAGTGTGTGTCTGAACATTGGCATGGATGAGCCGATGGGAAAGGCATACCGTTCTGAGGCCAGCCGTAGGGACGATCATTCAAATCGAGAAGGGTGTATTCTTGCTCGAGACCGAACCAAGGCTCGTGCTTGGCGTGAAGCTCCATGAGCTTGGCGCACTCGTGGCGGTGGTTGTACTTGTTGGGGGTACCGTCGGCATCCCAGCATTCGGCGAGGACAAGAATGTCTACATGTACAGTTAGCAACAAGACGACGTGCAAATTGCAAGATGGGCTGGTGGCTTACTGTTGGGAGGGCGGAAAGGATCGGGGTAGACGGCGACTGGCTTCCTGTAAAGTGATGGTGGTGGTCAGTGATTGACACGCCAGTTTCATCATCATCAAGCGCATAATGACTTACAGGTAAACATCCGAGTTGTCACCAGGAGCCTGGCCTGTTGAGCTACCGTCAAAGTTCCAGATGGGGAGCTCCTCGGGCTTGTAGCCCTCTGGCTTTTCATCGAGCGTCTGTTCATAATGGAAAAGTTAGTGTTGATTTCCCCTTTGGTCAATTCCTCTTGGTGATTGCGCAAATCCCAATTGCTGCGGTGGTGACGGGAGATGGGTGGTGGTGGTCTGATCCCGAGCAGGGTGGCGATAAGATGAGACGTACGCGAGACTTTGAGCGGGTGTTGCCTGTAAGTTTGAAAGATTGCCTGTCAATTTGCCATTCTTTTCTTTTGACAATCGGGTGGAAAAATAAATACCCTCAGAATCAATCCAGATGTACTCGGCCATGACTATTTTGACGTCAAATGTCAGTGTTTAGTATGGTATAACAACACCACAAAGGCGGACATAAACGCACTCTTGCCGTGCTGG
This sequence comes from Neurospora tetrasperma FGSC 2508, assembly GCF_000213175.1. Lineage (NCBI taxonomy): Eukaryota > Fungi > Ascomycota > Sordariomycetes > Sordariales > Sordariaceae > Neurospora > Neurospora tetrasperma. Next base: position 427,447 of record NW_009799100.1, on the reverse strand, counting down.
TCGAGATCGCGGAACTTGGCCAAGATGGCCGCATTGGACGCGAAGGACTCCTTGGTAGCCTGTTGTGAAGCCATCTGTTAACCTGTTTGTTCTCGATTGTGTGGTTTCAAGGTCTGAACTGGAATCCAGAAGAAGAAGCAGTGGTGGTTTTGATAGCGGCGGTGACGAACCATTGTGGTGTGTGAGTTGTGTAAGTATTAGGTCTGTAATGGTAATGGTATGTATGATGTCGCAAAAGTCCCAACACCTCGCTAGCACGTAGCAGCAGCAGCAGCAGTCGCAAGTCGCAAGTCGCAGTCGCAAGACGAAAAAAACAATCACGTCCCAACGCTGAACGTGTTCACAAAGACTGAGTGGTGATGGAGAACAAAGAGAAAACGGAATGGAAGGGAGAGATAGAAGAGGTGAGAGAGAAAAAAGGACGCGCGCGTTCCTGGCGACGGGAACGGGTCAAAGATAAGGAAACTCGCTCGCTTCCCTTCACGGTTGCGGCGCAGTCAGCCAGCCAGCAGTGTGTGCCCATGCTGCGGTGCGGTCTGGAAACCAACATGGTGCTGCCCGCCCGTGACTTTCACGTTACCATCCGATCCCATCCGAACATGTCACTGCGTTTGCCTTGGGTCTAGACTTTTTCTAGTGTGTAGCTATTTGGCGCGGTGTAGGGTGTAGAGGTATGAGGTAGCTATGATGAGGTAGCGGGGTCCATCTTGATGGGACTAGGTGACCTGATACGAACCGCAAAAGATACGATACCGACAAAAGATGTGTACCTCTAACAATAGCATCGAGTCCATAATCCAGGCGGGTCACTTGTGTCTGAACTGAACATGGTTGCTTTTCCTCCCCCCTACGTCCCCATTTCACGACCACCACCTTGTATCCGTATTGCCCGCGCATTGGCCATTCGGTTGCCTCCGAGGCCCCGTTTACCCCCGAGGCATCGAGGGCGTACACTACATAGAGCGTGTTTCCTTTGAACCCATCGTTTGATGGAGAGTGGCTTGGCTGCTTGAATTGTTCGAGTGGGATGAATTTGGAACACGACTGAAAGAAGGGCCGGTGATCGGTCCAATCATGATCTGATGTGTTTGTGTTTTTGCGGTGTGTGTGTATTTCTGTTTCGTGATAGCAATCTCATCATCCGTGACCGAGGCGGAATGTCAGAAACAAAAGACACACGACGTGAAAGTCTCGGATTATCCGCATGAGCTTCTCTTTCCATCCTTGGATCAACCTGGAAGAATCGATGGAGGAATAGGGTTCCACTGGTCATCGGCCCATCCTCCCCTTGTGCTTCCCTGCAACCACCATTCACACCCCTCCAAAAGGTCACAAAGGGTCAGAAGTGGTGATTCCAAGCTTTTGTTAGTGGAGAGTGCTCGCAGTGAGACCCGACGAAGGAAGGTGCAGTGACACGCTACTGCGCTGTTGACCTCTGATCTCCCGCCGTGGAGATTCACAAGGGAAGCTGGGGATACACCTCATGAATGCTTATTCTGACTTCCTTTCCTTCGTGCTGGTGTTTTCATCCATCCAATCCATCTTACCTCTATCTGCTTTGCTCCCCTCTGTCCTCTGTCCTCCCATCACCGAAATGGACTTCATCTGTTCATTGTTCCCAGATCTCCCCTTCGCTTTCCATTCGAGAAGATGAAAGAAACCCCCGCTACCCCACCAAAGGTACTGTACATCCGCCTCAAACCGCTTTCCGTCGTATCACCACTGCACTGCACTTTCTCCAATCCCTTGGCACCGGTATATGACAGGTAAACCCGTCTTCAGCCTATCTATACATAATCAGGCACTCCTCACCGCCCCATTGGCCACTTGTTGACTTTCTTATCCAATCTCATGACTGATGGTGTCTCTGGTCTCTGGTCTCTGCCCCTCGATGACCGCCCCCCCCCGGGGCCCCTGCCGAGCTTCAGCTGTTGGCCTGGCTGCTATCAATGCCCACCCCGCATTTTCTTCAGGTGCACTGCACAGGAAGAATGCAGACACGTGGGGCTCCGCCTTTTCTTATCATTGAGCTGTGATTGGATGAACACTGGTTCCTCGTCGTTTCGTTGTTGGAGCTTCCACTTTGGAAAACTGAATCAAGCAGAAGCTCGCAAGATGATGTTCCTTCGTTCTTGTTGGAAGATTGGAAGCTGGAGGTGGAAGCTGTCCCGAATCACTGGTCCAGTCCAGTGACCACCTACCTACAAGTACTACGCCAAGTAACGTTGGAGCGGTGGGCAAGGAGGAATCGTTGCAGATGCCCAGCTTTCTTTCCCAGCTTCCACTTCTTCTCTTGTAGCTCCTTCGTTCTGCTGCTTCATCCAAAAATGACGAGGAGCACGCGGGGTTTCCATTCATGTTGTCAATTTCCATGTTTCCTTTTCCTCCCGTGCCAATCACCTACCCACCACCTGGAAGCCATTCCATTTTCAGGGGACGGATGACGAACTGGGCTGAACTCTTGTTGACCTAAGATGGGGGTACACACCACACCACATTACACCTCTCTACAACTAGTCTAGTGTGCGGTTACAGATTGTGACTCGTGCTTCTGGAATGTTACAATTTGTCTCGCCTGTTTCAGTACGTACGGGCGAAGCAAGGTGTCTGCCTACCTCTAGGTCCTCCCCTCACTAGACCCGGATGGCCCCTCCCGTCACCGGAGGCAGGCAGACGAGTAGTGTGACATCACGCAGGGCGGACGGGTCAGGCTGTTTGTCGACAGTGACGGTGAGATGTGATGACTGGAAATGAATGATCATAGGGCGAACCGTAAGGCTGATGATTCCGGGCGGGAAACACATTAGACAAGGAGGGGAGCTCTTCAGTCACCGTAGGGAGCTCTTATCTCTTACCTCCATCTCATCACTCATCTCGAGACAGCTCCCTCAGGACGGGAGTCGCTCAAGACCTCAAGGCCTAGTTGTGCTCATGACGCGCCAAAGAAAAAAAAAAAAAAAACCCATGATCACAGCCGCCGCAAAGCCTCGATGAGCAATGACGACATTGAAGACTGTAGCCACTGAGTACAATAGTACCTAGGGCAACATCATGCGTCGACCACACACCTGCTAGACTAGGTAGACGGCGTATGAGCCGCGATAAGAGGTACATCTCACGACAAGAATGCCGACTCAAGCCGAGGTGAGGACCTTGATGGTAAGGCTGATTGATAACGGGGTGGAGCATTCCACTTCCACTTTGTACTTGGGTAGAATCAAGGGAAAGCTCTTATCGCGACGGAAGCTCTTATCATAAGCCATGCTTGTCTGTCTCTTGGCTTGAGGTTCTCTGCTGGCCTGCCCAAGACAGGTCCTCATGTCATTCAAGACATCACCAGGTATCACAACCACCAGGCTGTCAACTGCAAAATATATCATCTTAATACTCTAACTACCTATGTCTCCATAGAAGACTACCAGCTCCCCCTCAAGCAGGCTCATCATCCCCACCCCCCATCGCATCCGTCGCTACTTCCTGACTCCTTCCATAAATGCCCCCATCCAAAATGACGGCCTCGTTATCATCCCGATCATCCTGCACCCTCCTCCACCTTGTACTCTTATCCCTCCTCCCTTCCAACTCGGCGGCCCCCTTTTCTTTCAAATCTGCCGGTGGTTCATAAACAGGCTTAATCATGCCTCCCAACAAGGGATTCTTGCTAAACGCACCACCACCACTCGTCCTCGACGACGCAACATGATACTCCCCGGGCCCAGCATTTTCGTCGGGTTCAGAATCTGGAGTGACAGGTCTCTCCACCTTGGTCACTTTCCTAAGCACCTTCTTGCCCACCAAATCAATACTAACCACCTGCTGCCTCTTTTCATACTCTGGGCGAGCATTCCACTCCATCTCCCTCATCAGCTTCTGCTGCTTCTTGAGCGCCAGCGCCCTTTCTTCAGGGGAAGCCCACATGCTTCCTCCCATTGCCGTGACATCAAAGTCCGCCGCTTCGTCTCTGACCGTCGTTCTTTGCGCGTTTTCAGCTTGGAAGTTCAACAGCTTGTCGCGCTGCTCGATAGCTCTTTGCTTTGCTGATTGTGTTGCTTGCGCCTGTTGAGCTTGTTGTTTCGCCGCCGCTTCCTGCAACGTAGGCGCATCCTCGTACTCATCACCGTACCCCCTCGGTCGAGCAAATGGTTTCGGGACACCGCCTACATCAGCCTTCTTGTTGGCTGCGCGGTCGGCAGCCATTTTCTCGCGGCCGCGCTCGGCTTTGAGTTCTTTGATCATTTGTTGGATCTCGGAGGGGGAGAGCAAAGGGTGGCTGCAGAAGGTGCAGGGGCCTAGACCTTCTTTGACGCAAATGACTTTGCCGCAGTTGAGGCAGTTGGGTGCCGCAGCGAGCAAAGGATGGCGCGCCGCGACGCAGTTGCACCGACGAGAGGCGATGCCTGAGGATGAGTTGGAGGTGTGTGTGGGGTTGGTGGTGATTTCGAGTTGGCGGATGGCGTCGTCGAGGTCGGAGAGGGCGGTGGAGGCGCCGTGCATGGGAGTACCGCCGGCGATGGAAATCTTGGTGGCGTTGTTCTTGCCGTTGCTGCTTGGGCCGGGTGTCGAGGTGCGGGAAACGGGATTTGATTTGGGCTTTGGTTTGCCCAAGTCGGAGATCAATGTGCCATGGGCGGATGGTGGTAGTTTTGGGGTCGGCTGGGCGGGTTGTGCAGTAGATTTGGGCGGTGGTGGCGGTTTGCTCGGCCCTCCGGCTTGCTCGTTCGATGGTGTTGTCGGCTTGGACCTGGCCGAGATGTATTCGAGATCCGCATCCTTCTTGTTGTAAGCCTTCGTCCCGGGCGCGAGAGCAAAATTTGTGACTTGACGAGAAGGTTGGGCTTGTAATGGTCCCTGCTTCTTCTTTGGTTTGCGCTGGGGCTTCGGGACTCGATCGATATCTGAATTGGGAGCCGAGTTCTGTGCTGAGCTGGGTGCTGACGGTGTTCGGGCGGCAGAAGACGGGGCTGGCGGCGCTTTTGGGTCGGCGCGACGTGCGTTGAAAGTAGAAATAAAGTCGATGACGGCAGGAGAGTCACCAAGGAGGTTTGTAAAGTGGTCAATGGCTTCGGTCTTGGAGAGCGTCGAGGCGTAATCTAGGACCTGCTTGAGGTCTTCGTCCGGCAGAGGGAGGAGCCGGGAGAGCTGTTGTTGCGACATTGGTTCCGGCGGGTCTGTTTGTGATTGATGGGCGGCAAAATGGGCGATCGGGAGTGTTATTGTTGGTTTTGAATCATGTAAAATGCCAACAGTTGGCTGTTCAAAAAGTCGCCGTGTTTTGTAGTTGTATGATGATGTCAATGGTAAACATCGGAATTGGTGAGTCTTCGCCGACGACCAGAGCCAAGTTGGGAAAGCGGTGATAACGTAATCGCTTATGGGATTTCGAACTGTAAGCGCCACAGGTACGTACTTTGTGGCTGACGGTAGACGGTTGGAGAAAGTGAGGCTTGAAAGTTCCGCTTCCAGGGCGGACACGGCCCCACCTGGCGCCGTTCAGGCTCCCCCGCAAGTAGAATGATCTCCGTCCTCGGGGCTCAAACCCGGATCTTCTTTCCCCGCATCATCACATTTTCCCAACTTTGACAGCTTGGCACGACGTTGAACCATAGCTTTCAAAGAATGGCGCTCCAGAATCAAGAGTCATTCGCTCCGCACGCATAAGGCAATTAGCATAAAGACGGCTTGACTGGTTCCAGGACGGCTCACGGCAGCAAGTATCCCGTTTGCTTTTATCCTCCGATTTATCCACCCGAGAACCAAACATGGCAATCATCACCCAAAAATCGGGGGGTCAATCCTCCAGGAACCCGCGGTGCCATAAATGGAATACGACCGCGATAACTATTGTACGCCAAGGAATACATTGAGAGTAGGACGGGATACAGAGCAGCGGGATACTATGGCAGCACATCGGTACCGGGTCTCTGCTGCCGACTGTCGGCGTCTTTGTCGGCATATTCGCGTGAAAGAAACATGAGGGATCGCAAAGGGCCAAGATGAAGAAGATTGGAAACATCCTCTAAAAGTCCGCGTTTGCGATATAAACCGGCCTCGCCATGTGCTTCTCCGACATGTCTTCCATCTCAAGCAAAGGGAGCTTTGTTCTGTTCCTGCCCCAAGATCATGTCACGAAGGATTCTCTTGTCGGCCTTACTGGTCACCGCCGTGTCCGCTCAACAGCCAGGCAAACTGACACCCGAAGTTCATCCCAAACTTCCAACATGGGCGTGTACTGTTTCCGACGGCTGTATCCAGAAGGACACATCCTTGGTCCTCGACTCTGACTACAGATGGGTACACACGGACGACTACACCAACTGCAAGACCAACGGTCTCAACCCAGCCGTATGTCCCGACGCCGAGACATGTGCTGCCAACTGTAACCTCGAGGGCGTCGACTACACTGGATCTGGGATTCACACCAATGGTAGCGAGCTTACCCTGAACCTCTTTGTCAACCGGACCGATGGGACCACCAGTCTTGTTTCCCCGCGAGTCTACCTCCTTGCCAACGGGACGACCTACGACATGTTCTCGCTCCTAGACAAAGAGTTTACCTTTGATGTGGACGTCAGCAAGCTCCCATGTGGCACCAATGGAGCTCTTTACTTCAGTGAGATGCTCGCCAACGGAGGCAAGAGCTCGCTGAACCCAGCCGGCGCAAGCTATGGCACGGGCTACTGTGATGCCCAGTGCCCTACTCCAGCCTTCATCAACGGCGAGGTATGTTCTCCTTTTCTGCTTTTATCCTCAGTGCCTCCCGCAAGACAGGCTCGCTTGGTCCTAGTCCTAACCCACATCCAGGCCAACCTCGAATCTTGCGGCGCCTGCTGCAACGAAATGGACATCTGGGAAGCCAATTCCCGCGCCACCGCCTTCACTCCTCATCCCTGCAACGTCACTGCGCTCTACAAGTGCTCCGGCGCTCTCTGCGGTCATACCGACAAGTACCAATCCGTCTGCGACAAGGACGGCTGCGACTACAACCCCTACCGCCTCGGTGACCACCCTTACTACGGTCGCGGCGAGGGCAACAAAGTCGACACCACGCGCCCTTTCACCGTGGTCACTCAGTTCTTCAGCAACACGACGAGCGCCGGGGAGAAGGAATTGTCGGCCATTAAGCGGCTGTACCTCCAGGATGGCAAACTGATCAGCACTTCCACCATCGTCGTGCCTGGGTTCGATTCAACGAGCGATACCATCACCGACGATTATTGCGCCAAGAACAAGCAGATCTTTGGAGGAGTCAACGCGTTTGCCAACCAGGGCGGACTGCGACAGATGGGCGAGGCGCTGCATCGGGGCATGGTTCTGGTTTTCAGCGTGTGGCATGATGCGGGAAGCGCGATGAAGTGGTTGGATGGGACGTTCCCTTCCGGTGCTGATCCGGAGACACAGCCTGGGACAGAAAGGGGCCCGTGTCTGCCAGAGGAAGGGCATGCAGATGATATCCAGAGAGATGCGAGCTGGACAGAGGTCAAGTTCAGTAATGTGAAGAGTGGGGAGATTGGGTCGACTTTCAAGGTTTGAAGAGAAAGGACAAGGGGAGGCAGGCGGGCAACTAGCGAGGGACCATGGATGAGTGTCAACGTGCCTCGTTGCTGTTTTGAAGTCGTTTGAGAGGGCTTACGTTTGAGGCTCTGCCGGAACGTCTTCTCGCTGCCTACATCTCTACCAGCTCTCCCTGGAGCCTCATATATATTCGGGGGAACAAGATCATGTCCACACACTGTTGTTGTTGATGCCCTCTTCGATGTGGCGATGTGGTTGGGAACTTCAGCATACGTATTTATCCCGGCTTCGACACAATCATAGTAACTTGCGGAATCCCAAATGGATTATCATGCGAGGAGGCACAGAATTGGATAGGCACAATGGCTCTGTAGTACTTGCCATCTTCCGTCTCAGGTATTCAGGTTGTTTCGGTTCTCAGCCTTGCCAAAGTGGAAGTCAAGCAGGTACAAAGGACACTGGAGCCCATGGAATATGTCAGCGCCTGCCACCATTTGATGGACAACTGTCTGCAAGCTACTCCGGTTGGCCACGTCCGATTATTTCGATATCCCGCTTCCAGTTCTCTCCCCGACACGTCTCTTCCTTCACCATCAATCCCACAACACAATCACCGCTCATTTCGTTACGGCCTATGTCGTGAAAGCACATTCCTTACCGACGCTCTCAGGGTGACAGTAAGTTGAACAGTTGATCGTAGTCAATCTTCTCTCAACAAAATCACATTTGGACAGATTGCTATCCACGAGGTTGGATCCTGACTAGCCACGTCACCATCATCAATCATCACTCCGCTTCCAATTGCCAGATGCCACATCAATTCCTATATCTGATTTCCCTCCGTCTCCTTGACCGACGCCCAACTACCCTTTTTGTCCACGATAATCCGCGCGGTATGCCGCCAAGGTTACCCGTCCCAGTCTCCAACATTCTCTTCATGGGTCTCCTCAATCTGAGGCGTATAGAGCTGAGTGCAGATATACGCGTACACTACCAAACTCCCCTGACCATGACCCTAAGCCTGTTCGGGCAACTCGGCTCCATCATCTCACCATTCATCGAGGTCTTATGTAAGACTCAACACCACATGATTTTCCATGGCCACTTGTTCCAGATTCCTGTCTACGCCAAAGATTTACAACATCAACAACAATAAAAGCTCGGTGCGGCCATCAGAAACTCCATACTTCCAGAAATATCAACAGCAGCCCTAACCATACCTACCATGGCCACTTCCTTCCACCTCTTCCCCCATCTCCCGTGGGAAATTCGGTCCCGGATATGGGAACTAACTATCGAGCCTCGCACGGTTGACGTCCGTATCTCCCACGAGTGGGAGGACGTTAGCAACGATGTCAAAGCCAAATACAACCATTCAAGGCTCGGTCCCCTTCGTTCGCGGTCATCCACCCCCGTGCCTGCACCTTTACAAGCCTGTCGAGAGGCCCGGAGCCACCTCAGCTCCGTGACCAAGGGAAGATACCGATTCTATCAAAAGGCCTTCAGTCACCCACCCGCTGTGGTATCAGCCTCGGAAACGGCGAGATGCGAGACACCTGAGGACCGGCTGGAGCTGGGAGGTCTGCAGGCGGAATCGCGTTACATCTGGGTCAATTTCGATGTGGACGTGGTCGACACCGGGGACACTCCTTTCCTATACTTTGCATCCCATTTTGGGACTTCAAGCGATGGAAATCCGCGCGGGACAGAGTCTCGGGGAGGGGTGATACCCCCATGAATCCATAGTCTTGGGGAAAGTCATCAATGCAAAAGAGATTTTCGCCGTTTTGTCTAGGCCCCCCGCGGAGCTAGCGATTGGGAAGCCACGTATGAACAATGCTGTGTCCCGTGCGACAAAGACCAGTTCTGGCTCATTGATCCGAATAATGACGGTGGTGGTCGGATAGTGAACAGCGCTGGAGATAAGTCAAGTTGCCAAGCCAAGTTCAAGTAAATAAGTAAGTTCAAGTAAGTAAATCAAGGTCTCCCTACTACTCAAGTAAGTAAATAGGGATCCCTAACTTACTTAACTTTACTTAACTGACTAGTAGAATCTTAGAATTAGTGTTTAAGTAAATAAAACCTATAAATCTCAACCCATAATAATAGTAACCATCGGGCCACCCCCAACTGCCAAGGCCATACACAGGTGCCAGCCTAGTTACCTAGCGCTCAGACCCCCCCCATTTCGAAATTTTTAGTATTTTAAACTGCTATAATTCTAATAATATTTTAAAATTATATCGCCAACTATTTAAATCAATCACTCAATCTAATTAAATCGCTCACAATACCTATTAAACTCCTCCCCCTTATCCCCTCCTTTATCGCGAACCAATACTAACCTCTACTTAATATTATTAACGCCCTCGCTATTCGTTACTAAAATACCCATTGTTAAAAATTATAAAACCTCCTCTATTACAATTATTATACTGAACGTCTCTCTCAATAATATGTCCACCTTTGTTACTACGATCGATATCCTCAAAAGGAAACGCTATATCCCCCTTGCGTAATAAATCGAAATTATGGAAACTATCTATCCTAATAACTTACTTAAGAATATTAGCAATATACTTAAAATAACTTAGAATAGGGAATAATATATTTTAGAAAACTAACTAATTAAACATTCCAAAAGAACTTCCTAAATTAGCGAATATAATATATACTTAATTAAAATATCAAGTAATAACGAATTTAACAATTACTAGTACTATAATTTTTACTAAAAAATCTACTCTTTATTTACTACTACCTCGGCCTTCATTTACCTCCGCTGCACTTATTCTATTAAAGAGCCTTTTAGCAATAATGCTACAAGCTAACCAAAATTTAAAAAGGTAAAATCGGTTGCTAAATAACTTACTTCATTAAATACCCTTATTATTAAACTAGTTAGTAAAACTTTTCTCAAATTAGTAGTAAATATAATAATTAACACGCAATTCCCCTTCCTATTTATTAAAAATAAAATATTTCAATCCCTCTTATTATTAATAAACTGTAATATAATTAACAAATTACTATTAGAATTACATTATATACTAAGGGTTTAAATTAAGAATAAATATACGTATTATTTCAAATATTTTAAAACTCGTTTTACTAAATCCCACTTTCAAAAGCATATCTCTTTTAATTCTAAACCTCTCCCAATAGCCTTACCATCTTCTCGATCTTCTTTTATTATATTAAAACTACTAAAATACTTAAAAACAATTTTATAGATTTATTTAAAATATACAGCAATTATAGTAATAAGAATATTATTACTATTATTTTCCGCATTCTAAATACGTACGAAATCAAAATAGAGGAAGTTGGTTACTTCTAGTACAATAATATCGATTCTAACGATCACTATATTACCTATATTATTAAAGGATTATCCCCTATATTCTTATAGGGGGAGGTAGAGGGTAAACTACTTTATTATTACCTTAGATACTTTAGTTATATTTTAAATTTAGGAGTAAAGGCAGTAATAAAGCCTAAATAATTTATCCTCTCCAAAATTAATAATTTATTTACTTACTTATTTACTATATCAAAGGATACTATTATCCGGGAGTAGCACTAATAGGGACTAATTAGCAAACTTTATAATATTATATAATTCATCTGCCAAAGCCTCTAACGGCGCGCTAAATTTCAAAAGATTATTTAGTTTAGTTATTACTCTAATATCAATAATAACCTCCCTACCTCTTTAAATCTATATATAAATAAAGATGAGCACTCTCGAACTATTAATATAATTTTTAATAATATGATTCACTAGAATTTAAATTACCATATAATATAGTACGCTTAGAAATTAAAGAAGTATATTGACTATTATATTAATAAGACTATTAATTATCCTAATATTTTGAAGCGATTTCCTAAGGAAGATTAGTTAATAATAACAATTAAGGGATTCTTACCTCTATTATAAATATAATATATTATTTCAAGAATCTTAGTAAGAAGTTTAAAACTTATAGACTACTCTCTTCAATTATTATCCCTAATCTTTACTGCCTTATTAAAATACTTAAAGAGAAGCGTACTCAATTTAGTAGTAAACTCGCTTTTAATACCTTTGAGGGCCCTAATATCCTAAAATCTAATATTATAATCAATACTCAACCATAATGTCACACGCGTACTTCCACCTCCCAATTAAACCCTTTATTATTCTTTATAGTAATTCAAAATAATACGCCTCCTCTTATTAACTATGAAAACGATATAACTAATGAAGGTATAGAATATATCAGTCTAATACTTAATAGGGTTATTAAAAAGCTAGGAAAATATAAGGATTTAATAGAGGAGAACCCTACTTAATAAATTTGTACTAGCCTTTACCCTATTTACTAATTTAGATAAGTAGCGAAGTATTTTAATAATAAGGAGTATAAAAATATTATTAGCATATTTACAATTATATACAATATTAATTATATTAACTAACTAATCAATAACCCGCTAGCTAATACTAATAATTAATAAGCAAGGCAGGCTAATAAGGACTAGTTTATCGACTACAATTTCTATAATACCCTCCTTTCAAAACTAAAGCAAGAGGATAAATTAGACTATTACATTAATGGCAAAATATATATGGTTAATAATCCTTTAGTATAATAGAGGGTAAATAAAAATATTTACCTCCGCTTATTATATATAACATTTAATCTCTACTCTATACCCTCAATAGTAAATAACTATAAACGCTCTTTTAATAGTACTGAATTAACTATTACGAACTAAAAATAGAATCTAGTAGCTAAATCTATTAACCTTATTAAGACTGTAAAGTTTTAACTATCTAGCAACCTTGATAGAAATAACTAATTATCGACGACAATAATAACGATGACGACGATAAGAAGGAGGGTAGAAATAAGGATAAAGATAAGGTAAAGGGAGAGAAGCTCTAGGGAGGTTATATATAAGAAGAGAATAAAAGCAGCGTTCAAAAGCACTCAAAATCACGATTTTACGACTTAATTAACTTAATCAAGTAAGCAAGTAAGTAAGTACGATTCTCTACTTGATCCACTCAATCAAGTTGAAATCCCCTACTTGACTTGACTTGACTTGTTTCCAGCGCTGATGGTGAACACGGTCGAAAATGACGCCATATGCGAGGAACAGTGGACCAGGGACTACAGGCACGCTGGTGCCTACATCGATCCTAATACTATGCAGCCCTTTGTGCCTTTTCTTCCATCAGACTGGTTTGAGGGACGGGAACACTGGGATGTAATTTACGTTTGGGACCCACGCTATAATGATCTTTACAACATGTAGACGGGTTTTTAGTCTAAACTAAGCAAATTCACAGACCGGGCTGTTGACGAGGCGAGGAGAAGGTGGTGGCGATTGTCGGTTGCTTCAAGATACCTACCTCCTCCACACACTAGAGGGTACCGACCATCAAGACGGGGGAGGTGATCCCGCTTTCAACGCTGCATTCAGTACTTGCGACCGCGGGCGGCTCGGCTACCCTTATACATACAGGCAAGAGATAGGATCATCCCAAGAGTCCTGTAAGGCTGTCCGGAAATACCTCTACTGAGGCATCACTCTGGACTCTGGAGGAGTTCCACAAATGAAACCTAGGTAGGTAGGTAACCTTCCGTCAGGCTCGCTCGACTGTAAGCCGTGGAACGTCGACGTCACATCCAATCCAATACCCGATTTCCTTCTGTGTCTCTGCGATGCTATCACTGTCCTTACCTAGGTAACACCAACCTACAAGCCGTGCATACCCGACCTTATCTCCAACCTTTACTTCTTCTTGTTCATGTCCTTGTCCTTTCAACCTTTTCAGCAGTCCAGTCAACAATCCTGTCCCCAGTGCACGCCGTCCTTCATCACATCGATGGCCACACATCAAATCCCCACACCTCTGCCGGCCATCACTCAACACCCCCTCTTCCCCCTTTACCTCCAAGCTTTGGTTAGCTCTCATGCCCCCCTCCCACCCATGCCCCCCTCATCTCAAACCCCCCTCCCCTCCCCTGCACTCCTTCCCGGCGTCAAAGTAGGTAGGTAGGTAAGTCCCGACGTCAAAGTAGGTAAGTCCCGACGTCAAAGTGTACCCGTAGGCATGAAGGTCGGCATAGCAAACCCCTCACACACCTCCCTCCACGTCGTGCTCGCCGTCGTCGCTAACACAGTAGCACTAACATGCTGATTCGGACATCCGACCGCCCACTCCTTGGTGACACTTACGTACATGCACCCATGGCAGTTGATGGGTTTGAGTAGCGTGGTGGTGGATGGGTAGGAAGTCAAGGTGCCGTCCCAGTTGGGTGGGGGGCATGGGCGGTTATTGTTGGTGCTGGTGGTGGCGGTTAGGGTAGTGGTACAGGGGCGGAGGGAGGAGGGGGAAAAATCTCGCTGGGTTGGAAGGAGCTGGGTTCGGAGCTGGGTTCGGAGCTGGAGGTTTGGGTTGGGGAGTCGAGGTGGATGTCGGTGGATTCGTAGGAGGGGTCGGTTCCAGGAGGATGGGAGGGGATGGTGGGTGGGGTTGGGATGATGCCCCTTGTGTTGTCGAGTGGTGATGTGGGAGCGGTGGAGGTGGTGGTTGTTGTCGTTTCGGAGGAGTCGGAGGAGTTGGAGGAGAGAGATTGGTGAGAAGAAGGGAGGTTGATGGCTGAGGAGAAGGCGGGAGACGTAAATATGGTGGAGAAGAGGAGGAGGAGGAGAAGACAAAGGGTCGGCATTTTGTTGAGGTTGGGGTTTGTGGTGGTTAATATCGTAAGTGTTGAAGGACTGTGGTGATCTTGGGTCAATCTCTGTTGTGTTTTTGACTGGATGGTTGTGGACTGACGGGAGTACAGAATCGATGTGTTTGACAAGAGCCGAATCATTCAAGTATTCCCTCGACGCCCAACGTCTAGTCCCAACTCAGCGGGACATGCAGTTTGAATCCAGCACAGTGACAATCGGCATCACTGGCACGAGCCTTGACGTTGCTCTAGTGGTCAAGTCTTCTCTCACATCTTCATACCTACCCATTGACAAAGGCATCTATCTCTGTCTGCTTTTCCCGTTCAATAATAGTGCGGCGGTATCTAAGATTGTGAAATATGTAAAGGACGGAAAGTAGGTGGGATGCCAGAAATTGTGTCAGAAGTACAGTCCGTTGTCGTACGGCCTCGTGTTGGTTGGGCAGACGTTCGGCGGTCGGTGATCCGGGTTTCTTGAAAGTCAAGCTTTCTTCCTTTATTCGACATTTATGTTGACATGTCTTTATGGTCATCAGAGTGCAACGTGAATGCAATTTTTGGAAACTGTTAAGTACCTACAAAGGGCCAGTTGACAGTGTCGTTACGTTCCGCATTCAACTTAAATGAACCTGGATCGAAACTTGTGTGATACCTGGTACCGAATGGATGATGTCTGAGGCAACATCCACAATATCAAAGGCGGAATAGAACATGGAACATCGAACAAGAAAAGGAAAGGAATGTGATGGTGTTCCAGTGTATTACAAGCCGGGTAAATGGGACGGGCTACGACGCTCGTGATTGGGTGATGAATACAAACTCACATACGGAAACATGGATGTAATGGCCACGAGGGCTGACCATAGCATGAGCCGTAGAATAATTGAAAGACTCTTCCAGGCCTTCATCGTTTTGCTTGTAAGTAGCTGGCCGCTATCATCAAACGTGGTCGTCGGTTTTTGCGGGCTTGAGTGTTCAGCCGCTTTCGTGGCTTCGGGCTTGCCGTTCATGTATTTCCATGCTTTGGCTTTTGGGACGGGCATGAGGTTTATGATCATCTCGATCGGTGACCCATGGAAACTTGCGTGACGAAAGCGAACACCCGTGAAGTCAACGACGGGTTCGTGAACAGATGTCTCCAGTCAAGCAAAGACTTCCTCCGCTTTGCTTTCCATATCACCCAATAATTCCATATAAACCCCGTCTTCTTGGCTCCGCTTTCAGCTCACATTGATAGACGTCCAAAAAGCTCTCAAGGCCGTCCATCCTCTGCCTACCAGTTCGACCCCCAAAGGACCCAACCACACTCTCGCCAAGTCTGGGGATCTCTGAAGTTCGGAATCACAAGTGCGGGTGGGTGGGTGTAACCCCAGGTCACCTAAAAATAGGCTGACCAGCCTTGGTACGGCATGGTATTGGAACTCTGGAAGGACACTAATGCGTGCACTACACTGCATATGTACGTGTAACTGCGTACAGCTACCTACCTTACATATGTACCTCAGTCCAAGAACATGGGAACTCTGGGATTTCCAGCTGGGAAAGCTTCAGGAATTTCACAAAGTTGGAAGTGAGAATTACAGACGGAAGGGATTGGGGAGCAAATGGGGAGATGGACCAGAGGGATCAAGGATGGATTATGTTACCCTTTTATCTGTTCAGAGTCCGGTCTGAATTAGGACCTGTACTGTAGAGGCAGTTTTCCAAGCCATTCATATTTCATTGAGTAGGTATCTATGTTTGGATATTTGCTAAACTAAACGCCATATCATTAACTGTCTAATCTCTCCGTTCTGTTCATGTCAAGGCGATTGGAGGTCGAATCAAGACATGTTAGATAGCTAGGAGAACTGGGAGGAGGACAGGGAATGAACGCAAAGGAAGCTTAGCGTACAGCGGCCGCTAACAAAAGCGACATTTGACACTTGCAGTACCCGTCGTTTTTCAATTCTTTGATCCTGAATATGATCAACAAACAAGCCGCACAATATTCAATAGGTTCAGTCTATCGACTGTAGCTTTGATAATCTGCCGACTTTGATGGTTACTCGTTGTAAGCCAAAGTGTCTTTCACCAACAAAGTAGATCCGATATCAGCCCGGACGCTCGCAGTGGAGTGGCCGCGCAATGGGAAGGCGGAACATTCCACTAACAATATCCCCTGACAGTTCTCAGCCGCATCAATTCCGCTAACATCGCGGAAACAGCGTTAGGAGACTAAATGAGATGCTTCGTAAGACTTCAATGTGCTGGTTTATATTAAAACTGTTCTCACATTGAAATCGACTTATCAGGCAGCTTCAAATGCAGAGGTCACGTCTCATATCGAAGAGGAATGGGGGAGACCTCACGCTATCGAATTGTCAGTGCATCGCTTATGTTGGCCCCGCTCCGGTGTCCGTGGCACCTCCCGACCTCCCGACCTTCCAACAATCCAACCTGCCGACCTCCCTCGACATCGACATCGGTCAACGTCCTGGTTCAACATCCAACAACAACATCCAACTCCAGTCGCCGACGACCAGAAATTTTGCTAGACAAACCATCTCCGCTTTGCAAAACTACCTACCCGACTTATCCAGCAACAGATCATGCCAGCACGGTCTTTGCTTGTCTCTGTCCTCGCCAACATCACAAGTTGCGACTTGCGCAGACACATCTCCGGTCGCCGATGCTCGATGTCCACGGCCACGATCACACAATATATCTACGCTAGGTAGTGTACCTTCCCAAGACGCGGAACACTTGGAAAACCGTCCTCGTTCTTTTGCAAGACCTCAAATATATCACATACGTACAAGTAGTACAAGGTTTCACATCATGACGTATCAGATTCGTAGGTACCTAGATTCACACAGAAACCTTTACATTCTCTACCTACCCTCTGCTCTAACACCAGCTCAATTAGGTCCCATATCGTTTCTTGACCACCTCGACAATCTTGAGATGGAATATCACATTGACTGATTTGACTGTAGTAACAGGTCGTGCAAACCCCCCCTTCTCCTCCCCTTCTTCCTCCTCCGTCTCTCCTTTTTTTCTTCTACTGAATTTTCTGACATTTCCATCATATATCCCCCTTTCTTCATCCTCTCCCGTTCATACCTAATCTTGCACCTTCATCGCTTTCCATTTTCGCTTCCTATTTTCAAATTCCTCGACTCCGTGAAAAGAATCAAAAACGCCATAGCAAAGTCCCGCAAAAATCCTCGTCCATGTGTTTTTTTTCTTGCATTTCGTTTCTTGTCCCTCCTCGCATACTCTACCGACACCTCACCAACCTACCTCCCTCCCTCAATAAGATCAACTCCAAACTCCAGACAAAGGGAACGACAAGAAACGTCCACTCCTTCCCCCCTTCTCCCCTTCACCCCTTCTCCCCCTTTCTCCCTTCCCCTCTTTCCCCCAGGTGCCAGTAAAAGTCTCTTGTGCAGGTTCACTACCAAAAGACATACAAACTTGTACAAGCGATTTTTACTACCACCTACCCCCTCCCCCTCCCCCTCCCATCACAACATCACAATCCTATAACCCCCCTCTCAGGATACCCCTCCACCTCCGCCAGGAACCAAATATCACACACCCTTCAATCCTCAACCCATCCTGCCCCTGCCCCTCCTCTTTTACACCCCCGCTACATCCACCGCCCCGTCCGACCTCCCGTTCTAGGAACAATCATCACACCCAATGATCTTCATCCCTCTCATTGTGCTTGCGCAGCTGCTCTCCTTTCATGTTTTTTTCCCTACCCCTGCCCCTGCTTCTTCTTCTCCTCCTCTTTCTTCTCTTTCTCCTCTTTCTTCCCTTTCATGTCCCCTTACTTCCCTTCCTCTTTCCTCCCTTCCTTCTCTTCCTACATCGTCCTCCGCTCTTTTGTTGTTGTCTTCCACGGTCGAAGTTAAGGTACCTCTAGTAGTGTCCACCAGCCTCCTCCTCCTCTCGCCCCGCCCGTACGGATTCATAGGCGAATCCTGGTCCGAGACATAGTAAAGATCGGGCGGCGCGATAAACTCCCAGTAGTCGTACTTGGCGTTCATGATCTCCGGCTTGGCTTCCTCGGGGGTGAGGTGGATTTCCAGAATGCCTGGGACGACGATGTCTTCGCGGTGGGGGTCGTTGTAGTCGGGTGGGACGGCGCGGTTTTTCTTTTGGGGGAATTGGGGTTTTGGGGCGTTGGGGTTGTTGGGGTTGGGATTGGGGGTGTTGTTGCGAAGGGTGGTGGGAGTCCCTGGAAGGTTACTGTTGTTTTCGGCGGCGGGGAGGGAGGAGGAAATGAGGGTAGTTCCGGGTAATTTGGTGTTGGCGCCGGCGCCGCCGGCGAGAGGAGCAGCAGCAGCAATGAGGGTGAGAGTGGGAGTGGGAGTGGGAGTTGTTGGGCTGGGAGAGAAAGAGGGGGTGGCAGGAGTGGGAGTGGCGGAGAGGATAGAGGCAGCGGAGGCGGCAGAGGCAGACGCAGCAGAGGCGGCGCTCGTGGTCTTCAAATGGGGATGAGGAGTCCACCACTTGGGCGAGGCCTTGACTGTCAATGAAGCCGTGGCTGTGACGGAGCTGCCGTTCGCAGACGTCTTGGAGACGACAATCTCCAGACCACACTTCATCCCCTTCTTTTTCTTCTTCTCGTCACAACCCACCACTGTCGCCGTGTCCGTCGTGTCAGTCTCCTTCACCATCCTCTTCTCCCTACCTTTCAGCCCCTTTCGATGATGATGATCAATCCCACCGCCCCCAATCCGTCCCCGGATTAAATGATTCCACCATTCCTTGACCTTTTGATTCGGATAATGCAAAGAAATCAAAGCCTTGTAGTCACCACCGCGGTGGTGATGAACCTCCTCCACTTCCTCAGGTGACTCCGACGACGACAAGCGATGAGATTGATCCTCGGACTCCTCTTCCTCATCCAAAGACCCGTCGCCGGCGGCGTTGGAGCCTTCAGTGGTGTCTTCTTCAGTGGTGGTGCTCAGACCGCCCGTCTCAACAACACCCGAGCGAGGGAGTTTCATGAGTGCGTTGCTGCCATACTCAACCTCGTCATCGCCGTTGTTGTTTGCCCACGAGTCAAGATGATGATGAGTGACGCCTACGACAGGTGCAGCAGGTCGCGAGGAGCGGCGCGCGTGGAAACTTCCATGTCCATGTCCCTGGTGGCCCTTTCCTTTACCTTTACTCTTGATGTTACCAGTAGTAGTAGGAGCAGCAGTGGCTTTAATGGTGCTACTGTCTTCCTCCTCCTCCTCCTCCTCCCGCTCCTCGCTCTTTTCATATCGCCAGTACTCAAGACGGCCAGCACCGCGCTGCTGCGACTGCGACAAAGCCGCAGTGGAAGAAATGGCAGTGCCAGTGCCAGAGGCAGAAGGAGCAGAGGCAGCAGAGGCCGACGAAGCGGCGGCGGCGGCGTGTCGAGGTGTGTGCTTGTTGTTCTTGTGAATCACCATCTCAGCAGCATGCTTACTTGCAGAAGAAGAAGAAGAAGACGACTCAGCAGGGGCAGCACCAGCACCACCATACAACTGATGACCACCACCAGCAGCTACTACTGTACCAGCGTGAGTAACAGCAGACGCCGTCGCCGCCGTCACCGCTGGGCGACGAGTAGCTGCAGCTGCAGTAGCTGCAGAATAACGGCCCGGACCTCCGAGAGTGTGGATGCCACCACCACTACTTCGTGGTGTATTTCCCACCACCCACTCGCCGCCACCGCCGCCTGCGCCTGCGCGGCTACTGCTGGTGCTACTTTTCCCTTGTGGTGGTAGGGGTGTGAGTGTAGGCCAGCCGTGGTACTGCTGGTCGCGATCACGACGGCGAACAAAGTTGTTGTTATTGTTGTTGTTGTTGCTGTAAGGGGGATAGTAGGTCTGTTTGTTTGTTGCATGACTTGTTAGTAACCTCTTCTTCTTCTTCCCCAATTAAAAGGGAACGCAAATGCATGGAAAAGAAAGGGCCAAAAAAAAAAAAAAAAAAAAAAAAAAAGGTGAAGGAAGAAAGGGGAAGAGGAAGAAGCAGAAACAAAAGGAGAGAAGGGCAAGGGGAAAACGAAGAGAAAGAACTCACCCCCCTCCCATCCGCAAGAGGTACACCTTGGCCCCCCTTCTGCATCATCTTCGAGTTATCTGCGTGCAATCCTCCCTTCGCTGCTTGTGCTCCTGTCCCATACTTCTCCCCTACCCCTCCCAAATTACCCGCAACAACAGAACTCTTCTTGGAGGTAGTAGACTCCCTATTGGCAGCAGTAGGAGTAGACTCCGCCCCCGCCGCCGCCCCATCCTTGGTACTCACAGTTACAGGTATCGGGATCCTCGGTTTAGTCCAGGACTCACCACCCCTCTTGACAAGCTGATCACGTGCATCCATAGAGGTAGTCTGTCCAAACCGTAGCGCTGCTGCATCCTCCATGGCTTGTGACTTTTTCTGCTGCTGCTGCTGCTGCTGCTGCTGCTGCTGCTGTTGCTGCTCCGGTGACGATGACGATGACTCGGGCTTTGCTGTTGCTGTTGCTGCCGGTGTCAAGGAAGGAGGAACAACAAGCAAATGATCATGCCATGTAGTTAACAGCCCCAGCCTTCCACCGTCCATGGAAACATCGTCCACCGCAGCAGCAGTAGAGGTAGAGGGATGCAAAGCGGAGATTGGCACCGGAATCTTTGGGTGGATGGTTCTTCTGACCCTGGTCTTGGTAACTTCCACCATTTCTTCACGCGGCTCGCTGGCCTCTTCTTCTTCTTCTTTCTTTTTCTTAAGGTCGCTATCGAGACCGTGATGCTGCTGGTGGTGATCGGACTCGGACTCGGACGGACCTCCACCAGTAGGGGAAGCAGCAGCAGTGGGAGTCAAAGTCAGCCAACCACCCGATCCAAGCTGGAACAATTTATCTTGTTGCTTCAACTTTGTTGGTTCCATGTCATCAGCTGCTGGCTGCTCAGGGGCAGCACGACGATGATTACGACGACGCAAACGAGCAACACCACCCGCTTGAAGACTTTTTCTTCTCAGGGCTGCTGCTGCTGATCCGCCATCGTTAGAAGAGGAAGTTGTGGTATCCCCATCCTGGTGAACAACCTCAAACCCACTGGCTGCCTGCATCCAATCTGCCGGCTTGTAACTGACTAGTTCCTCGGCACTGATTCCCTTGGGGACTGCGGTGCCCGTCAACTGCGGGACTACATGTCTGTTGGAGACATGGTAGGTTTTGTCTGTCTGAGTGGGGGTCATGCCGCGCGCGTTCAGTTTGTTATCGTTGTTGTTTTTATCGTCTGCTGCTGCTGATTTGAGAGAACGAAGTTCCATTGGAAGAACTTGTACGGTGCTACTATTTTGGTCCATGTCGAATTGGGGTTGTGCCTTTGTCATGTTAGTATCTCCTTCCCATTTCATTATTATCAGGTGGTAGAGGTAGGTAAGGGGATGTGTAACTCACCTCACTCGAACCATGTGCACCATGTGCACCCCTCATCTTGGCCTCCTCGATCCCCCCCTTCCCTTTCCCTACCACCTCCTTCCACCCCGGAATCACCACATACGCAATGAGGAGGTATCCAAATACCAGGAGGAGAAGAAAGCCGAAGAGGGCGGTGGCCAAGTTCTGCCGAGAGAAAGAAGATGACTGGGGAGCAGGACGATGCTCGGGCTCGGCGGGGTGGGTATTACCACTACCACTACCACTAGCAGCAGTAGAGGTAGCTGCTGCCGCTGATGCAGGAGGAGGAGAAGAAGAAGTAGAAGGAGAAGAAGGAGAAGAATTGGTTGAGGGAGGGGGACTAGTCAGGGGAGGGGGAGGAGGAGAAGAAGAAGGAGAACTGCTACTCGAAGGAGCAGGAGAGGGAGAGGAAGAAGAATTGGTCTGAGGGGGTGGGGGATACGGGCTGTAACTTGGCGGCGGGTCCAAACTGTCGTCGTGCTTTTTCATGTTGTTATGCTCGAGGTTGTTCATGTCAATGTCGTTGGAGTTCAGGTCGGAGGAGGACACGGAGGAGGACATGGAGGAGGAAATGGAGGAGGCAGACGAGCTGGAGCCGGAAGGGGTGTAGATGCGATGCAATTCATGCATCTCCTCGGGTGGGGGGTCCATCATCCCCGCCGATACCTTCTTGAGAATGGTCGTTGATGGGCTTGTTGGTGTGCAATGAATGTGTACTTGGTTGCTTGGTTCAGTGATGGATGGATGGATGGATAGATGGAGAGTGTGGAAGAAAGAAAAATGAAAAAGTGGGTTGGGTTGCACTCTTATAAGTGTGCTTCGAGAGAGGGAGAGAGGGGGGAAAAGAAAGCCAAAGGGAGGACGGACAGCAGAGGGGAGAAGGGTGGCCTTTTGTACCGTATTTTGTGCCCGTTGCTACCACCAACTTGGACACCTATGCCACGGATTTCCTTAGGGGGGGGGGGGGGGGGGG
>NW_009799100.1:393572-403953 GCF_000213175.1 Neurospora tetrasperma FGSC 2508 | reverse complement strand
GGGGGGGGGGGACCCGGCTTCGGACTTCCGGGCGGTAGACGTGATATATGTGAGGCGTGCCATGTTAGGAGATGTACCTAGGCATGTACGTGGTGTTCACTGGAACCTGTTACTGACTGGTTTTTTCCAAGGGCAGGAAGCTGTGTCTATACCCGTGTTATCTGAATGCACGTAGCTTTCTATGCCCGGTTTACTCACATACTATGACAGATTAGTATGCAGATACCTAGCTAGGCAGGATCCCATAATGGCTTGTGTGGTGGCAATGGGCAGATAACGACCCTGACATTCGTGCTTGCATAGGACATGGAGATGCTGAGGCCAGGTGTCCTGGAGTTCAATGGTCAGGTTGTCCGCGATGGTGAGAACAACTGGGAATCTTTGTCTTCGGTCTTGGTTTGTAGCAACTTGACCCTGCAGCCTGGTTTTCACCGGTACTCGAGGTTCGTGGGTGGAATGAAAGGGAGTAGTGTGCAGCCACTCGTGGTGCCAATGCCAGGGTTCGGTGGAAGAGTTGGAGGGTGGTTGATTAGAAAGAGGAATACCTAAGACACCATTGCATTTTCCAGGAGGGTCGTGGACTTCTGGTGATGGCTGGGGTATCGGTACCTTTTCCTTCTCTGTTGCCTTTGGAAGGTGCCATGGGAAGGGCGTATGGATTCCGAACGATGCAGTCTGCAATATTTAACTGGTGGTCACGGTGAGCAACCGTTAGTTAACCTAGGTAAGTAATCAACCAACCCACTCCCTTCATTCTACCCACGAACCGTGAGCAACGCTGGAGAACCAGCTACACCTTCACTGTGGGTGTGGGACTTGGTTGAGTTGGAGGAGGCAAAACCAACTTTCCTTGTTCCTGCTGGCGACTGGCGTACATTTTATACCTGCATGATCCGCCTCGTATTGCTGAAGCCTCAGAGATACCCCAACAAACTTGGACATTTCACGTGGGAGACACCTGGCTTCCGAGTGTGGAGGGAGGTAATCAAGTTATTTCTTGTTCAGCCACCCCTCCAAAACCTATACGCACCCTCTGCTACCAGCAAAGGCCCAGAATTACGAAGCTACAAACATGATTCCGTGACAAATGTATATAAAATCAATCATCGTAGCCCATACAGTCTCAATTTCTAGTAATCTGGTCATTCCAACATTCGCTGTTGGCCATGACAACGACCCCGAGTGACTTGTAAGGAAGAGAATTGATGTTAACGTGATTGGGAGCTAGATATTCTAACAAGTCCCTAAGCGTTGGTGAAAGCTATTATTCAATGTCTTCAATCAAGACGGCACGTGTTTCCTCTATTTGATATTAGCAGTGTCGGCTACTTACGTGACACTTCCAATCATTCATGTCCCCATTATATAAGAACATCCTAAGAATACCTTCCACGTTGTATGCTAATGCATTTATCGATGCATTGAGCTTGATAACTCTGTCCATCGAGTAACCATAACCAAGTAACTACCTGGGGGCGACCGAATGCAAGCGTCAGATCCTCCAAGGAATCGACGACAGCCCCCAAATACCTAACAACACACATAGGCCTCATTTCTCCTGTGCCCAAGATGCCCGCACACATACTTGATTGACCATTTATTGCCCTGTTCCTGCCCCGACATGACCATTTATTTCCTTGTAATGAAGCAATAATCCACACCCGGCCCGTTCTGTGCCCCACATTTTCCGACCGCTGCCGACTCTCTACCGCCCCCGATTCGGTCCGATCCAATTAACCATAGATGCGTGACGGATATGCCTAGTTCATCAACTCCTGCATATAAACAAGTTTGTAATTTCTCAGATCGAAGACCGAGTTAAAGCGGATGACCTGGGAGAAGCGATAACGTCAGTCAGGAATGGATCAGGGCGCGGCCAAAGAACCGAAATAGACAAGCAAGAACGACCAAGTACTTAAAGCACACTTGGCCCTCACTGCCTGGCTCAAGCATGGTGACCAACATCGACAGTGGGACATAGCGCACAGCGCACAGCAATCAGCACGGACAGGGCCGACGGGGGCAGTAAACATTGGGGTAACAAATATAACTTACTGGACGCTCTCCCCTCTCTGCCATCTTCTCCAGCTCCAAGCTTGTTTCGCCAGCGGCCCTGCCCGCCAATGCAGCAGTATCGCCATTGCTTTGCCGCCCGGCCATTCCACCATTGCTTTCACTTCCATTGTCATTGCCAGTCCCATTCACCTCCTTCGAGAATTGCCAAACCTCCTTCAAAAGCTCAGCAACCCTGTTCAAATTACTCGCAATTCGCTCCTTCACCAGCTCTTTCAGTTGTTCTTCCCTTTGTCTTTCCACATTGGCGTCTGTCTGAGAAGTCGAGGATCCATCCTGCTGCCGCAAATGTGCCACCCACCTCCTCTGCAAAGCCTTCACCTCTTCCAAAGCCGCCGAGTAAAGCAGGTACATCCAAACATACGCCCCTGTATCCACGCTCGCAAGCTGGATTCTGCCAAAAATCCAGCCGACAGCTGAACAAGCCAGGTCTAGGAATTCTTGTCTTGTTGCTTCTGCTGATGTGCTTTGTTCTTCCCAGTTGTTGTTCTTGTTGCTTGGTGAGGCTGTTGAGGTTGAGCCATGTCGGAGTCCTCGTTGTTCCCACTCTTCCTCCATCTGCCGCCTCAATTCCACCAGCAGAGTCAAAACGGCCACCGTGGCGGTTGCATGATACGAGGTTCCGCTTCCGCGGCTTACCAGGGTCGTGAAGTCGTCCATTTGATGACGTTGCGCCGCTCCTTTCCCACAGCTTCCTCCTGTTTCTCTTTGGTTGCCTAGACCCGAAACAACACCCCTCCAGATTGTGCCGGCTGCTGCGCCGCAATATGTCCGAATTTCTGGCATTTCCACCTCCAAGCGTTTTACCAAGGCCAAGTTTAACCCCAGAAAAAACCGGTCCACTAACATCTCCGCCATCCGAAGCTGGAACGCGGAGATCCTATTCGGCAGGATGCCGGCAGGGTCGTAGCCCGGTTGAAGCGTGCCCGCTAGTGCACGCGATGCACTTATCAGTTCGGTGCTGAGAGACTTCGTCGTCGGTCCGGATTCGACTGCCGGGGGCTTTGTGTTGGGGGAGTTGAGAAGCGTGGCGAGATGTTGAGCGATAGCTAACCGCACAGGAAACGAACGGTGCAATTCGACAAGGATGGTCGTTTGCGTGAATGTCCCGGAGGGACGGGGACCCGAGCTCGAGGGGGCAAGCTGCTCGTCGTCGTAATTTGCCGGCGGGCTAGTATCGAATTCGGTGAGCGAGATACCCGGTGGAAGGCCGATGTCCAAGCTCGATTGGACAAGCATTTCCAAAATGGTGGCCCATAATCGTCGACACAGTTCGGCTTGGTAAATGGGCATGGACGCGTCAGGATCCCGGTTTAGGCCTAGACACATGGCTTTTCGCAGCAGAGAACCGGCCGAGTTGTAGGTTCCTTCACCCCCACTTCCACCAAATCCGCAGACCTCTTTGGCGAGATGCAAAAGACACATACTCTGCAACCCGGCAAGGTTCGTCGGCGGACAAAGGAGAAGCCACGACTGGCCTTCCTGAATCCATCTCTCCTGATACCTCCGCAGTGAACCGCCGGCATCCTCAAAGACCGACCCGATAGCCATGCAAAGCTGAAGCTGGACAAGGAAGGCCTTGGCGAGCTGGCCGTCAAGCTGACCACCAAAATACTCTCCAAACCGCGTCCAGAAGGTAGGCACGTGCAGAATGCGGTAGACGCTCTCGAAAGTGCGGAAGTAGGCTTCGGCTAGACGTTGGGCGTCTTGGCGGTACGACAGGGGGAGAATGCCGCCGATGTCGCTGAAGCCAAGGGGATTGATGCTTCCGGAGTGTGCTTCCTCGATTTTCTGCGAGAGAATGGTGCACGTTCGGAGGTTGATCAAGGCCTTGCCGTTATCGTTAGGTTCCTTGAAGACTTTGTAGGTGGCGCTAGTGACTAGTGGGAACTAGGTATCAAGCGATATATCAGTCTTGAGAGTCGTGGTGGTGACGCAAAAGCAAGTGCTGGAGGAGGGCGGGAGAGGTACTTACGAGTTGGTTGACGGGCCAGCGATTATCGCCAGTCTGAGAGTCAGGTCTAAATTCCGGCAACGGCCTTTGACCTGATGGTAGTTTCTGCTGAAGCTGCTGTCGATGTGTCAACTCCTCGACTTGCTGTCGCAACATCCACACCTCCCTCCTCAATGCCTCCGTTCCCTCCGCATCAGACACCGGATGGACATGACGAGGAAACGGACTGGAAGCCGACGATACGGGCGGCAGCCGGGGACTAGCTGATCCGCCGTCATACCCGTCCGAAGAAACAGACTCGGAGTCGCGATATGGTATATCCACAGTAGGCGGCGGCCCAGGCACGGAAGTCCTCTCTTCCGCCTTCACGACGGCATATGGCGCACCACCAATGCTCGGATCAACAGGCTGGATAGACGGGTGTTGTTGTCGCTGTTGCGGTTCTGGCGAAGGAATTCTCGAATCTGCTTCGCCTGGCCACCTCTTTTCCTTGGGTAACCGACTCTTATCGTACCTGCAGGGACCCTTGATATATTTGGACTTGACGCAGCTTTCGCACGGCTTCTGTTTGTCGCATTTGATTTTGCGGCCTCTGCATGGGATGCACGAGACAGCGGGGCGGTTACGCCTCTTAGGTTGGCCCTGTCCCTGTCGGTTCGGTTGGTCCTGACGGGCCCGTTCCTGGCGGGCGGCATGGGATGGAATAGTGGTGATTGACGGGATTGCGATGCTGGGCGGCTGCGTAGATGCGGCAACAACGGAAAGGTACGCGTTGGTGTGGTGAGTGTTTAATAACGACGCTGGACCGGGGAGGGTGATTTGTTGTTGATGTTGTTGTTGCGGGGTGGGATTGACAGCAGTGGGCGACGGCGTGAGTGCGGATGACGGCGACGGCTGGTACGAGGTTTGACTTGGAGGGGTTAGTCCGGGGACGTGGATGGGTTGCCATGGTGATGAGTGTTGATGTGGCGATTGTTGATATTGGTCTTGGTAGGGTGGGAAAGCCGTAATAGGCGGAAGTTGAGGTGGCGGCGGTGGTGGTGCTGCTGCTGCAACGGCTTGGACGGGCGGCGTTAACGGACGGTTGGAGCTGTTGTTGTTGTTGTTGGAGTTGTTGGTTGCCGGAGCTGGCGGCATTGGCAGGGTGTGGATTGGCGGCAATAGACCCCCCGAATGGTCCGACTGCTGTGCCGCCGCTGGTGCCGGTGCCGGTGCCGGATCCGATGCCGGTGTGGATTCGATGCCCTCCATCGGGACGGTCATTTTTGAACCTGTCAGTTGTTGAACTTGGTCATATCCAAATTCCGAACCACAACAACAGGCGGTAACCACAACAAGCCCGACAATTGCCTCTTGCTAACGATTTTCCTTCCCAGTTGCTGTACTTGTTACCAAAGGACAGACACACACACACAAACACACACACAGGGGCTAGTCCGTTCCCTTTCTCGCCAGTTCCGCTCGAAGCACTCACTGCCTGGATGGCCGGATAGATGACCCTTCAATATGCGCAATCAATTGACCTGGGGGAAAACCAGCTTTGCTCTCTTCTTTGTTGGTGGGATCTGGTTAATCTTGGATCGAGGAGGGATTGTGACAGTGATCAGCAGCAGCTTCCCCTGGTGGAGACTGTACAGTGGCCCGTCTGTCTGCCAGGAACAGACGCACCCGAGATTGGCGACGACTGGGCACTGGATGAAGGGCCTGGACTGGACCCGACCCCAAGGACACACTCTCCAGGTCTTGTTCCTGGCTTGGCTGGCTGGCTGGCAAGGTATGTAGCTAGCTAGCTGAGTGGGAGAGACGTGTGCAACGGCGTCGGACGTCGGATCCCGGAGGATGGAAAAGAAAAAAAGAGAAGACGAGACGTGTGTACGTATGTAACCTGGGACGGAGAAAGGGGAGCGATTTGCAGAGAGAGAGAGAGAGAGAGATAGCCTGGGTTCGGATGATGGCGGGAACAAGGTACTTTCAGATGGAGTATTAATTGTCTCGGTCTCGGTACCAGGCACACGGGGCAGCCGGGGGCATCCGAGTCAGAGACAGAGTCAACGACTAATACAAAAAGGCAGCTAGCCCTACCAGGAAGATACCAAAAAGACACTGAAAGCTGCAACAAGGTGAATTGTACGGGATGTGAAGAAGTGAAATCAAAAACGATGAAAGAAGAAAAGGACCAAAATGGGCGCTCGGAAAGGTACTAAATACAAAGTCGACCCTCAATATAATGTACCCCGGGCCAACTTTCATGTACACCTACTATGTACACTACTTGCACTTGCCGTGTCATGTCAGTCCGTCCCACGCAATCTCCCTTTCCCAATCCATTCCTTCCCTAGAGGTGCATAGTTGATGCATCTTGTCCGGTCGGCAGGCACTACAGTAGAGTAATGGAAGATCTGAGGTAACCGGCGACACAAGAGGGCAGGAACTCTCCTATTGTCGACACTGACAGGCGGGCTGAAAAGAGGCCACCCAGTAGTAATTGCCCTTGGTGACCTAGACACTTACACTGCAGGAGACGGACCAGCCATTGGCGGATTGTATTAATGTACCTTTGTACCTCCCATCCATCACTAGAGGTAGTGTACCACCGATTTCAAGAACTGGCCTAACTGGATGGACTGTGATATCTCCGTCCCCGATCAATCCCCTTCAGTTCGTCAGACACAGACACACCGGACGACGGATCGCGGGTCGGTCGCGGGTAGGGTCCCGTCTGGAATGCTGGAATGCGGGGGGAGCTGAAAGCCGACACACGCAGCTAATCACCGACCCTTTTCCCCTTTGAGATGTTCCCGAGGTCCAGAAAGGCGGAACTCATCCCGTTGTGTCTCCGTCAACTGTCAAGTCCGATAGACGTTGGATTTCACTCAGATACCACTTGGCAACGCTCCCGATTAATGCTCTTCTTACCAGGACCACCCGGACTTGGATCCCTTCCCTTCGCCGACAGGAGTTGCTTACCTCGAACCGTCCGCCCGGCACCTGCACCCAACTTTCAGTTCTCCGGTCCTACAAATTCCACTTCGAGACCACGATTGCCTTGCAGCAGTGCACCTGCCATTCGGGGTCGTTACAAGAACAAGGCCGAGTTCGTTAGTCGCATACAGGGTACCTTAGGTACAGTACTGTACCTTGACATCACTCAACAGTGCACTCCTTTCAGGTTTGGTACCGTACAGAAGCTCGGGAAATTGGCAAAAAGCTGTCGGTAGTATGTACCTATGTAGGTAAGTCCAGAAAGCCCTCATTCCCACAGAGTCGGGTCCTGACGGACTGTACGAGGTGCAACGGACAATCCAAGCCTGTGCTTTTTTCCATGAAACGCAGGTAAAATAATGGTTGGCAGTGTCACCTCATCCTTCTCATTTCAAGTGTATCCCCACGTTGCTTTGCCCAATTACCTTTTGGACAGGGTCCTGCGCGCGCCGATAACGCCACAAGATGATTGGCTAGAAATAGCGTGGGGATTCTAACTCCGATCCGAGTGAGAGGATGCGGTATTCAGCCATCATCAACTCAGCGCTCAAGGAGGGATATCTGTTCAGAATTCTATAGGTATTTCCCGGGTTCCCTTTCTCCGGTACCCATTATCCGGTAAGGAACGTTGCTGGGACAGGGCAATCGTAGTTGATCGCAATGATGAATCTGATGGCATCCATCTCACATGGATGGAATGTCAACAAAGAGAGCTGAGAGAGCCTCATCACGACCCTTTCATTACGTACACCACGAACTCATTACCCGATTTGGTCCAAATCCAATAATGTCCCGGCAGTCTCAGGTTTGAATGGTAGGTACGTATTTCCGAGCAAAACTGGTCCACGTGGTGGTCAAAGTCGCCGTTATCTCCGCCATCGTCCGTACACTAGTCTAGTGTAGTGTAGCTGGCGCTAGATATGCCCGCCCGCCCGCCCGCCCGCTGAGCCTACTAAAAGAAAAACACCCGCCAGAGCCCGTCAAAAAATCCGTCCGATGCGCCCGGGAACGACCTGAACCCACCACGAACCCGACCGACTTCCGAGAATGAAGGGAATGAATGACAACAAAAGTGAGTCCGTGCCTGTTCGTGGTGTGTAGTGTACAGATAATAATGCCGCCCGGCAGGAGTGACGTGACGTGACCTTTTCTTTCCCCCTCAGCTGTTTTTTGTGTCGTCCTCTTTTTCGGCCTTTCTTTTACAAAGTCGTCCGGACGTATTCCAGGCAAATCCCCTCAATCGGATTGATTCCATTCATTTTCTCTCGTTGCCGTCTCCACTTTCCCTTCGCTCTTTTGCCTCGCTCTCAACAACACGACACGAATTGTCCGACTGAGAATCTCCAAGTCCCTCAGCCCATCCCATCAATGCGTGTCGTGTCTACCTACTACCAAGGGACCCCTGAACGAGACGTGCGAAACAATCAATCAATCAGTCAAAAACAAGGCGAACGCAGCGCAACAAAGCAAAAAAGTGAAAGAAAAAAAAAAGCGCAAAAAGAGACAACTACAACAAAACAGGGTCCAATTTCGATTTCACGTGTACATACTTAGTACATTCCTAGTGTACATACTGCAGCGTAAGCACTGCATCACCCCAACCATTAGTTACCTACCTTTAGGTTCTCCGCATGCATTGCATCTGCATCTGCAGTGCAGCAAGCACGCGGACATACACTAGAATGAGGAGATTTGAGTTGAGGGATTCCGTAGAAGCCGAAAGGGCCGACGACCTACAGATGCTTAGTGTATGTAGAGGTATGTACCCCCTTGGTAAAAGCCGAATGAGATCACATCACAGGTTGTGGTTGTGGTTCGGACGGGAGTTTCCGAGCAACGAACTCTTTGATCTCATTGCGCATTGTTCTGTTGAACGAGGACAACGAACTTGAAGCCGGCAGGCAATTCCACGGTGTTCGTTGCGAAACTTGTGATCCGGGCGACGGACGGAGACAAATGAGCTCCCCGGGTTCTGGCCGAGGTGATGTGATGAACTGAAGATTGCCGAGGGTCTCCCAGTCGGTCATGAGATAGTCAATGGCATTTGGCCTTTACCGATATCGCGAATTGACTTCAACGCTGGGAGTGTGCATGATATTGTCCGCATCCTCAATTCCCTCGCAAGCCTAGCCTTTGGTCGGTTGCCAGACCGGAAGTAACAATTACACTATGTAGTATCGCAGGGCGGAACGGCTGAAATAGCCAAGATTGCCTTTTTGAAAAGGTCAGATGACCACTGCTAGCCACTTGTTCTGGTTTGGCGCTAGGAACATTCGACCCTGGTGAAAGAAAGGCGAGAGTGAAAGAAACAAATGGTGACAATTGTGAAGAGGATTGATGGATGCGAATAGGTATGTATAGGAAATCAGGAAAACGCAGAAAAAAGTAATAAACGCACAAACAAAATGGAAGCACAGCTTGAGCAGCAGCTATATCATAATCAACCACATTCACAACGGCACAACGAAGCCACGAAACGAACCTCACACCAAACTGAACAAACTCACTCCCTTCCCGGGCCTCGCCAATCTCAAGTCACTCGCCAGGACTGCTTGCAGTTTATCGCCATTCGCCAAGATCAAAAGCTTCCACTTCCCGTCACCCAAAACCTCTCGTCCTCAAAAACCACCACCCCTTTCTCGAATTCTCTAAAAGTTACCTACTCGGGTACAACCCCTGTACCAAACAACGCCCGTGCCCGTCCAGTGCCCGTGCCCGCGCCCGTGCCACACCCTCGCGTACTTACCGGCTGAAACCACGCAAATCACAACGAGCGAGCGAGTGAGCCCGCCCAGCCCGGACCGGAGATAACAGCTGAGATCTCATCTCACTCCCCTCCAGTCCCATCCGGGCATCCCATTTGTGATCACTCACTCGACTCCCTCCCTCAACCGTGGGCGGGCGTTAGCGGGCGGGCGGGCGGCCCCCACCCCACTCAGTTACCGTAGCCCCACTCTTTTTATTTCCTTTCTCCGGCGACCCCGGGGCGTTTTTCAACGGTTTCGTCCGGATCTTGGTTTAGGTCCGGCCGCGGGCGGTCATGTGATTTCCATCGATCGAGTCCCGTCGTTTCTACGAGGTAGTTCGTGATAGCCCGTACGTATCAGCCGACCCGGATCAGGTAGGCAGGCAGGCCCGTAGGTAAGTGCCAGCCTCCGTCCGTACCAGACCAGTTCGTCCGTAGCAGCCCGGGCGTTCATAGGTACCAGTCGACCCCAACCCGGGTAGGGAGGTAGGCACGTTAACTTTCCCCACTTTCATGTCCGAACGGAATGACAGTCGACCTAAAGAATGACGGTCAACCAACCTACCGACCTACCGGGCTATGTGCCGTCCGTCCGTCCGTCCGTGTACATATAACTCGCTCGGTTC
>NW_009799100.1:353012-392935 GCF_000213175.1 Neurospora tetrasperma FGSC 2508 | reverse complement strand
GGTGGGGGGGGGGCGGGCAGCGCGCCAGTTCGTTCCCTGTCTTCGATGCAGTCGACCTAAGCAGCGAGCGACCAGGCAGCAGCATAAGAAGAAGAAAAAGCACATTCACCTACCTAGGTACCTACTAGGCATCAAATATCATGCGAAATGACGGACGTGACGGAGTTCCAAGTTCCTTGACTATGCACTCACCCACTCACGTACTCATCAACTTACTCACCCACCCACTTACCAAATTACTCACTTACGCAAGGCAATAACAAACCCAGACAGGAAACCCAAAGTATCTACCTATCTACCGGGAAAAATCGAGAAATCGTCAAGGTACAGAAAACGACGGAAAGAAGGAGTTAAAAGTTCAACTGCCAGTTACCTACCTAGTTGCATCATCTAAAACGGCCCCCATCAATCACAGAATGAGCATGTACATAGGCACGTGCCCGGTTGCGGGCATTTACGACGTACCGACGTGCATGTGGTTATGTGACCTTATCAGACACTCCGTCACCCTCGCTTTGATCCTCGTGGATTATATGTGCCAATTGCCATGGAACTATCTGGGTTTTCTAGGGACCATATATTCTACCTACCTAGAGGTATGTGATTGCTGTTATTTGGTGAAGTTAGTTAGTTAGTTAGATAGCTATGCAGTCAGTCAGTCAGTCAGTCAGCCAATTAGTCAGTCAGTTAATCAATCAGTTAGTCAGCCAGTCAGTCAGTCAGCCAGCCTACTAATAACGATGATAATGATGATAACTACGTGCGGCAAGACTGCGTGCCGCAAGAGTGCTTCATGGTTGTTTTCTTGATGGTTAAGTTGTTTGCTTGCTTGCTTGCTAGCTACCTAATCACCAACCGACGAAGACGAACGCCCGCCCCGGCCCCTCTGCCTCCGACTCCCCGACTCCCAATTCCCCGAGCCATTGCGCAATGCGGTAGACTACAGGTACCTCTACCGACTCACATCTACTCGGGGACAACAACTCTCCCAGAATTCAAGACAGATGACTGCAAGGTCAAAGATGTCCGACGACCTTCTTACGTTGGTACAGTACATAACTGCTTCCTAGGTAGGTAACAGCCGCCGAAAGGACCAGAGTGACTACCATAGGTAATTGACGGACTCTAATTGAGTGTTTAACATCTTTAGTTTGTGTCTAGGTTTTCTAGGTACGTTAGACGAGGTAGGTACTTCAGGAGAAATCCGGTTCTGCCTAGTCCATGGCCACCTCTACCTACTAGTCTACGGTACAACTATGTAGAGGTAGGAGGTAGTGTGCAGAGACTACCTATCTCTAGGTAACCTTCAACCTCAACTTCAACTTCACCCGGCCGACTGACTAACCGACTCACCGACCGACCGATTAATCGACCGACCGATTAACCGACCGGCCCGGCTTTTGTCCAAAACGCATAGTAGGTACCTATCTGCTTCGTTCTTCTTACCGCGGAAAGTTGCAAGTTGTAAGTAGAGGTATGGAATTGAAACCGACCGCCCGGAGCGTGGGAATCAACTTACATCTTGCATCTTGCATCTTGCATCTTCCACCTCGCATGCTTTCGTTGCGTTGCGTTTGCACTGCGTTTCACGTCCGAGTTAGTTTCCTTGTGTCGGTCGGTCGGTCCTATCCATGTGTCATAATGAATTAGCTTCACCTCACCATTAGTTTTCGTTCTGTGCTGCAGTGAGTGACATGCCAGCACGCCAGCCATGTATGTGTGTAAGCACATATTGATACATGTGGCAGTTGAGGCCTCCAAGTATTGTACATTTCGTTCGTAAGGGAAGCTCGCTGGATGCACCTACCTACCTACCATGTGCCTCTTGAGTCTAGAAGCCAGCGAGGAGGTGGGCGGGGGCATAGGACGGGGAAGAATGGAATAGCGAGACGAGTTTGATTTGGTAGGTGTGGTGTACTTACTATGGTACATCACCACCTGCATGATGTATGGTTGGGGCAATCCGGATTCCAGGATAGACATGAATTGCAGGATTCGGAGTGTGCCACTTACTTTGAGAAACATCGATGCATGTGATTGTCGGTCGAAACTTTCAGAGATGCCGACTGTGCTAGTAGAATCCGGATTACCCGAGATTATACGGTACATAGGTAGGTGCTTTGTAATTGTAATCCATTCTCATATTCGGCTTGGTACCAGATTCCGCTTCAGATGGAACTGATCAGGACGTAACAAAGCTGACCTGAGCTGCGCTGGGCTAGTAGACTTAAACCGACATAGATGTAGAGGTGTGATCGAGCAGTCGGGTACCTAGTTTCCTGATAACTCAACACCACCATAGCATGAGCAAATCATCAAGCAATAAGACCCAAACTACACCGTGTACAGGTGCTGAACAAAAACGTCATCCGCTACGAGCCCTGACGCAAAAGCATTTGCTTGGTAACCAGCTAGTGGGAACTCATGTAGACCTTGGCTCACCCGACTTACGCGATGGTTCCTCGCCATTCAAAAGTCCAACCAGCTGAAGTTCCTGCCTCAAGGGCCTTTTTCGGGCGTCTCTCGACCATCGGTTTGCCGTCCAAGCCGGAATGTCAAAAAGAAGAGAAGCCGGGGCAAACACGCCATGTTGGCCTTGCCTTCGCCAAATAAATCTGGACGACCCCTTCTTCCTTTGCTTTGTACAGTCTCTGATCCTCGCGTTGTCTGAACATTGGCATCTGGAGACTATCCGCCCCGGGTTCGGCTGATTCATCTAGGCCATGTGCGGGCTGCCCAGGCTTGGGGAACAAGTCCATCAAATTCTGTTGATGTAAGCAACGGCTCTGGCTGAGATCATGTGGAGGCTGGACGGAATTTTCACTCTGGGTGGCCTGTCCTGCAAGGTTCGGCATATCACAGCGATGGAAAACCCAGCCGGCTCCAGCGGGGATAAATCATGAGGCTGGATATACTGTTTGGTGACAGTGAGCGGCTGTTATTGTGTGTGCGCTGACTGTTCGGAAGGTCATGGTTGCTGATAAGTCTGAGCTGGCTGTCCCAAGGCTGGTGGCAATTCCCCGACATAAGGAAAGTCTAGCTATTGTCTACCAAAGTGAACGAAGCAATATGGTCATTGCATTTCAAGCTATTCACCTTTGATGCCAATCCCCGGTTCTCATCCCTAGTCTGCTGATGGTCAATATTGGACACATCGTGATGATTTCCAGTAGCATCAGACCTGTAGGAGAAGACGGATGGACAGTAACGTCGTCAAGTCTCCGCTATCCTTTCGCAATGCTAATCTATGTGCTGCGATGAAAGGCGCAAGTAGGTACCGTGAAGTATTCTCAGAGTACATCCCGTCGATGGAGGTACGAGTCATGGCAGCAACGGAGAACGCGAGCAATGCAGGAGTGGATAAATGATAGAGAGGATACGAAGAAGGAGAGAGGGCGAAGGTGGAAGAATCTGAAATGAGAAACGACTGCAAGGAAGCGGGAATGAAAAAGGCAGACAGCACGAACTGAAGACTGGGCGAGAGGGAAAATGGAGAGAAAGAAAAGAAAAAGACAGGACGGAAGCAGTTGAAGCACCGCACAGCGAGAACCCCTGAATCGGGCAAGTTGATGGGTGCTTGAGATCTTGGTGTCAGCAATGATGATCAAAGCAGGCAGGAACTCTTCCACTTTGTTACCCGGCCTTGAAAACAACCCAGCATGCTCTCAGGGAAGAAGCAGACGAAGGACAATCTCATCTGACCACTTGGCCATGTAGAAAGTCAACTGGTACCATCTCCCTCGGTCTGGAAGTTGACAGTCTGACACCTCGCTCCAGTCATAGAGGCAATCCTGGCATCACACTTATGATGCAGTGCCTCCTAGTCAGGACCTTTCCTCGCTTTGCCAAAGCAGAATCAGTCCGAATGCTTATATCCAAATACCGTATCCTCAGCCGAGCAGCAAGTCTGCCAAAACACTGCGACTCCGACCAGATATATGGCTAAATGGACAAACAGATTGGGGTGCCAATCCCAAATCCCATGTCCAAAGTCCTCAAGTTGCCTAAACGATGCCGGGACTGAACTCATCTCTAACAAACGAAAAAGAAACAAAGATTTCCTGTATTTCCCGCACACCTCATGCTCAAGTTTTTGCTTATAAAAAGTGGGATCGAATCATTATACATATGGTGGTTGAGAGAGAACACAAACATGACACTGAATGGAACCTCCCAAAAGCTTTTGTAGCCTCAGCTCGCTTTTTTGTCAACCAACTGACTGACATGTCATTCCATCACCTCTCTTCCTCCCATCCATCCTTCCATCCTTCCAATGCCTGCCCATTTCTATAAAATCTCATGCGCCGGCCTGCCGTGAACTTGGGGCCAAGTGACTGCTATCTAGCTTGCAGTCGCTCGATCCGTGTAACTCCACTGAACGTCATCCAAAACAGAGTGCTATTCGCGCTTAAAGGAGGAGCTCGAGAGGGTTCTCAATGACCTTCTTCAACTCGCGGATCCACTCGGCACCGACAGCACCATCAACAACCTTGTGGTCGAAGCTGGCAGTGACAATGATCTGCTCATCCCAAGCGACACCGGTGGTGCCATCCTCGTTCTCAACAGGGACGGCAACCTTCTGGGTGGCGCCAACGGCAAGGATAGCGGCCTGGGGAGGGTTGATGATGGCGGTGAAGCTCTGGACGGCAGGGTTCATGCCCATGTTGGAGATGGAGATGCTGCCACCCTGGTACTCCTCGGGCTTGAGCTTGCCGTCGCGGGCCTTCTTGGCGAGCTCCTTGACGGCGGCCGAGATGCTCTCGAGACCCTTGCCCTCGACACCCTTGACGATGGGGGTGATGAGGCCGTTGGGGGTGGCGACGGCAACGGAAACGTCGACAGTCTCGAACTGGCGGATGACGCCGTCGCGCCACGAGCTGTTAACGGTAGGGACGCGCTTGGAAGCAATACCCATGGCCTTGATGAGGAAGTCGTTGACGGAAAGCTTGTAGCGGCCATCAGCAGAGCTGTTGAGCGCCTGGCGGAGCTTGAGAAGCTTGCTGACGGAGAGGTTGGTGGAAACGAAGAAGTGGGGGTTCTCCGTGACGGACTCCTTCAAGCGGGCGGCAATAGTCTTGCGCATGCCAGAGATGGGGATATCAGTGTAGGCAGCGGCGGCGGCACCAGCAGCGGGAGCGCTAGCAAGAGCCTTCTTGACATCCTCCTCGGTGATCTTGCCACCGGGACCGGAGCCCTTGACGTTGCGCAGGTCGATGCCCTTCTCGCGAGCGAGTCTCTTGGCAGCGGGGAGAGCGTTGGGCTCGCGCTCGAGGGCAGTCTGGAAGCGGCCGGTGAAGCTAGTGTTCTCGGGCTCGGGAGCGGGAGTAGGAGCGGGGGTCGGGGCGCTGGCGGTGCTCTCGTTCTTGGGCTCATCCTTGGGGACAGCGGGGGAGGTCTCGCCGCCGGCATCCTTGAGGGTGAAGTCCTTGAAGGCGTTGACATCGGTGCCCTCCTCGACGAGAATGGCAATGGGCTAGAGAAGGAGGAAGAGGCAAGGTCAGCATGGGTCGTCTGTCTACATTAGGCACGCACAAGCTAAGGCGACGCAGGGGCGTGTAGACGCTCAATGGCACCATGACATATCGCCCGACAGACGAGGCACATGGCACGAGGCGCGCACGAGGCATAAAGGAAGAAGAGTGGATTCAGGGTCGAGTGGGGAAGAGGGTCGGGATGGGAGGAGATGTGCATGGAGTCATGGAGTTGGAGTAGGTAGGGCTGGAGTGTTTGGCAGGTATGATGACTCGTGGCTCGAAAGGTAGTGTATGTAGGTACTTACGTTGCCAACGGCGACGTCCTTCTCGCCCGAGTCCTTGAGGATCTTGGCGAGGACACCCTCCTCCTGGAACTCAAAGTCCATCTGGGCCTTGTCGGTCTCGATCTCGACGAGCACCTCACCGGGCTCGATCTTGTCACCGGGCTTCTTCTGCCATGCGCCAATACCGCCCGCGGTCATGGTGGGCGAGAGGGCGGGCATCTTGACGACGGTGTGAGGGGGGTACGAGGCGTACCATCTTGTGAGGCTGGGTAGGGCGACACGGGCGACGCTGGCATGGCGGAGAGCCTGCCTTGAGAGGACGGGGACGATCATGGTGAGAGGTGTGATGTGAGGGTTGGGTGGTTGTGGTGGTGTTTTTTTTTGAGAGAGGAGGTTGTGTTCAATTTGCTAGTATGGAATGTTTATGTGGGGATTCCAAACCAAGCTGGAGGAGCAGCACTCAGCAGCAGCAGCGGGCAGTGGCAGCGGCAGGACCTTGGAGAGGGGAAAGGCCGACCGGGGGAGGGGGCAGAGGGACGCGGGTTGGAGAAGCTGGCTTGTGCGGAGGCCGGGATGTCTGATGGATGGACGCGGATTCGCAGGAAGGCCAAGCCTGGGTGGTGTAAGTCGTCGACTGCGCGAGTCAGGTTGTTGCGGAAAAAGAGTGGAAAAAGAACGGGAAGAGTGCAGGTTTGGAAAGATGGAAGACTACGCGAGATGAGATTCGACCTGAATGACGGCTTCGTGGAGAGCACAACAGAAAGATGACAGCGGGCAGCGGCGGGACACGGAGCCGGACTTCAATCGGCGACACTCGAACTTTTTTTTTTTTTTTTTTTTCCCTCTCTCTCCACTGCGGCGGTGGCATCACACTTCCCGTCCCTTCTCACTTACCGTCACCAACCACACTCGCTCACCACTGACCACTGACCACTCACCACTCACTGCCCGCCTTGTGTCCCCTCACCTCAGCTCCTTGCTCTCTGCCCCTGCGATTGTTCTCCCAACAGTTGGGGGAAGCTCCCCCCAGCAGTTCCAGCGTAAGCAGGGTCCCCGCCGAGCCAAGGCCAGGCCATTTCAAGGCTAGCACGGCCTAGCAGCTGCCCGGTGCCCAAAGACAGGAAGGAGGCCAAGCTTTGAGAACCCCCCGGTCGCGCAACGGGGTGTAAATGACGCTAAGCCGAAAGGGGGTAGATGAGCTACTTGGGAGCAGTGTATCTCCGATAAGAGAGGTTGCATTCACAAACTGGAATTGACAAGCTGAGCTTTGGAGCAGTGGTGATATTGTACTTGAATATTTACATGTATGATTACCTAGGCAGACTTGAATCCCTCAACTTAAGTAATGTACCACAGCGAGATGCGGACTCAAACAATTCTCCGATAAACAAAAGAGAGATGAAGTGCTGACCGTGACATCGGACTGGCAGCTGCACGGATCCATAACAGTTCGCGCTAAGGTACGGATTACGTTCTGCGGGCCGATCGGAGGATTTGATTGCGATGGAAACCGTCAACTCCAAGAGGACTCTGCAGTGATGTCAAGGGGATCCAATTCATAAGAGATGCCGCAGAAGGGCATACAATGACAGAATTGGACTGGTGATGACATTTTCACTTGTACAATGAAGCAACCAGAAGCAGCTAACAACGGTCTCTTGTCATCATATTCCCAACCTCTAAAGAGCTTCGTCTCCGAGTTGCCCTGATATCGTGTTGAAGAAGCTGAAAAGACAGAGACGCGACACGACTTGGTTCATTGATTTAATTTCCCACGAGATATTGATGCCACCAAGACTCCAAGCCTGTAGTTGAAACACAAGTTACAATTTGGCCTCCCTCCGATGGATGTGAAATATGTCATTGATCACCGGCCCCCAACATGTCCAGAGACAACTGACAGGCAAAAGAGATGGGATCCATATCTGCAATGGAAGGCGGGATTGAATGGCTATCATCGGATTCTTCAAAGCTAACGGCCGGCAAGACGACGGTGTCAATGAATAGACCAGTTACTGACCCATGCGTCAAAAGAGTATCCACGGTCGTAGTTCCGGCAGGCAAAGCGGCTAGCAGATAGATTGATACAGAGATAAAGAGGTACGTACCTCTACCTGATGGAAGTGGAAGTGGAAGTCAAGTGGAAGGGTCAGAAATGGTCCGTGCTCGCGACACTCAGCCATCAGGGTCTTGATGGACCCACTCTTTAATTGAAGGCTTGCTGTCAACTTCCACTGTTTCGGCAAGTCAGCAGTCACAGGCCGCGCGCCGCTGAGTTGTCGCCATGCTAGAGCCTCCAGATTGCATCGTGATTGGCCAAAACAGGACGACAACACTGGGGAATGAGATTCAGAGGGGAGGGAGGGACCTGACCACCGTAGCAACCGCTCGCCCGCCGACTCGGACGGGACGGGGGGACCTTACTCAGCCCGCCTAGGCACGGACTCGGGCTTCATCCCGTCCATTTTCAAAAGTGAAAGTCCAGATTCGCAAAAGACAGTACCATAGTGTACGGGGGGACCAGGGCAGCATCCATTGTCGTCTCTACCGAGCAAGTCTGAAACTGGCGATCTCTATACAAGCCCCAGATTATCTTTGATTGTTCCAGAAGACGAACGGAACCCCGACTCGACAACATCGAATCAAGAAGCCATCCATTGCTGCACCCTGACGAAATACCAAGAGCTGTTGTTAGCCACATACGCGACACCTACACCTACACCTACACCTAATAC
This sequence comes from Neurospora tetrasperma FGSC 2508, assembly GCF_000213175.1. NCBI lineage: Eukaryota > Fungi > Ascomycota > Sordariomycetes > Sordariales > Sordariaceae > Neurospora > Neurospora tetrasperma. The sequence goes on along the minus strand of NW_009799100.1, from coordinate 384,442 downwards.
CAAGCAGCTGGGGTGACGGATATATTGGAAATAGACGAACAAAGGAAGCTTACCTCTTTGCTACTTATTATTCAGCTCCCATTCCGTTTCGATCAACATAACACGCTACACGACTCAAGAGGAAGAACTGAAGCCCCTCTCCTCCGCCGCTTATACTCTCCTCTGTCCTCGACAACAAGAAGTCAACAACACCCCCCCGTCAGATGCGCTGAAGCACCACGACGACGAATGGCCATCTGTCCCGCCCTCGGCCACCTCCAACCATGAGTTCCCTCAAGTTCGTGACGTCCTCCTTAGACGTCATTGCCGCCAATGCCGGCAAGAATAAGGAGCTGGCCGAATTGGCGCAAAAGGCCCAGGAAGCCATCAAGACAAACGACCAGCAGCTCCCCGACCCCGAGGTCATCTTCGCCCCCCTCCGACTAGCCACCAAGTCCGGCACCATCCCCCTCACCACCACCGCCCTCGACTGCATTGGCAAGCTCATCTCCTCCACCTACTTCTCCGTCCCTTCCGGCCGGTCCGCGGCGGCGAGCGAGGATGGCCAACCACAACAGCAGCAATACCTGCCCCTAATCGAACGCGCCATCGACACCATCTGCGACTGCTTCCAGGGCGAGGCCACCCTGGTCGAGATCCAGCTACAGATTGTCAAGTCCCTCTTGGCCGCCGTCCTCAATGACAAGATTGTCGTCCACGGCGCCGGCCTGCTCAAGGCTGTGCGCCAGGTCTACAACATCTTCCTCCTTTCCAGGAGTACGGCCAACCAGCAGGTCGCCCAGGGGACCCTCACACAAATGGTCGGAACCGTGTTCGAGAGAGTCAACGCCAGGCTGCACATGAGAGAGGCCCGCGCCAACCTGAGCAAGCTGAAGCGGAGCCAGAGCAGCTTCAACGTCAACGGGTCATCCGACGGTCAAAATTCCACACAAGAGGAGGCCAACGGGGACGACGACGAGAATGCCCCCGAAGATGCGTCAGACTCGCAATTACAAGATGGGGATGGCAACGGCGACGGCCCCAAGCTTACCCTCAAGGACCTCGAGCACCGCAAGAGCTTCGACGACTCCAACCTCGGAGATGGCCCCACCATGGTCACCCAGCTAAAACCCAACAGGAAGCCTGCGAGGTCCGTGTCGGAACAGAGCGTACCCGAGAGCGCCCAGGAGGACAGCCCCGAGTCGTTGGACGCCGAGGACGAAGTGTACATCCGCGACGCCTACCTCGTCTTCCGCTCCTTCTGCAACCTCTCGACCAAGATCCTGCCGCCCGACCAGCTCTACGACCTCCGCGGCCAGCCCATGCGGTCCAAGCTCATCTCCCTCCACCTCATCCATACCCTTCTCAACAACAACATTTCTGTTTTCACTTCGCCCTACTGTACCATCACCAATACCAAGAACAACGAGCCCACCAGCTTTTTGCAGGCCACAAAGTACTATCTGTGTTTGAGTATCACACGGAACGGGGCTAGCTCGGTCGATAGAGTATTTAATATTTGCTGTGAGATCTTTTGGCTAATGCTCAAGTACATGAGGGCTCCATTCAAGGTTTGTCGTGTGCTGTTGCGTAACGTATAATGGGATGCTAACACGTCCACAGAAAGAGATCGAGGTCTTCCTAAACGAAATCTACCTAGCCCTTTTGGCGCGGAGGACCGCCCCCTTGTCCCAGAAGCTCGCCTTTGTCAGTATCCTCAAGAGGCTATGTGAGGATCCCCGGGCATTGGTCGAGTTCTACCTTAATTACGATTGCGACAGAAACGTCGACAATATTTTCCAGCGCATCGTCGAGGACTTGTCCAAGTTTGCGACGTCGTCTACGACCGTCACGGCACTACAAGAACAGCAGTACGAGGAGAACCATTCCAAGTATGGATCAGCCAGCGAGTGGCAGATGCGCAACGTTTTGCCACCACCACTTACCGTTGCCCTGATTGCCCAAAATACCGACACCGATGGCGATATCCCCAAGGACTATGTTTTGAAGAGGCAAGCCCTGGATTCCCTCGTTGAGTCGCTTAGGTCGCTTCTCAATTGGTCTCATCCAGGGCGCCCAGAGGTCATTACCACGGGAACGGGCATTTCCGAAAGACGGCCGTCAAGCGATGAGATCCGGGAATCCATGGACCCTTCGATTATGGGCGAGTCCCTGTCCCGTTTAGACACCCCGACCATGCCATCGACACCGCTGCTTGACGATGACCCCGACCAGCTGGAAAAGGAAAAGCAGAGGAAGACGGCTCTCGGAAACGCTATCCGCGTGTTCAACTACAAGCCCAAGAACGGCATCAAGTTGTTGTTGAAGGAAGGCTTTATCCCCGAAGATACGCCCGACGCCATTGCCAAGTTCTTGATCAGCGAGGAGAGGCTGGACAAGGCCCAGATCGGCGAGTACCTCGGTGAGGGTGATCAGAAGAACATTGACATCATGCACGCTTTCGTCGACACCATGGACTTCACCAAGAAGCGCTTCGTGGATGCCTTGCGCCAGTTTCTTCAGGCTTTCCGCTTGCCCGGTGAGGCCCAAAAGATTGATCGTTTCATGCTCAAGTTCGCCAACCGATACATGCTGGGTAACCCCAAGGCCTTTGCCAATGCTGATACCCCTTATGTGCTGGCGTACTCCGTCATCATGCTGAACACGGATCTCCACAGCAGCAAGATTGTCAGGCGCATGACCAAGGAGGACTTCATCAAGAACAACCGCGGTATCAACGATAACGCTAATCTACCGGACGAGTACCTCATCAGCATCTACGACGATATTGCCAACAACGAGATTGTCCTCAAGAGTGAGCGAGAAGCGGCAGCTGCGGCAGGAACTCTTCCAGCACAGTCAACCGGTCTGGCTGCTGGACTTGGCCAGGCCTTTTCCAATGTTGGTCGTGACCTGCAGAGGGAGGCATATGCTCAACAGTCTGAAGAAATCGCCATTCGATCGGAGCAGCTCTTCAAGGACTTGTACCGTAGTCAACGGAAGAATGCGCAAAAGACGAGCGGCATCAAGTTCATCCCTGCTACCTCGTTCAAGCATGTATCGCCCATGTTTGATGTAACGTGGATGTCCTTCTTCTCGGCCCTGTCAAGCCAGATGCAAAAGACACATAACCTGGATGTGAACAAGCTATGTCTGGAGGGCATGAAGCTTGCGACCAAGATTGCTTGCTTCTTTGACCTCAGCACCCCTAGAGAAGCCTTTATCTCGGCGCTCAAAAACACGGCCAATCTCAACAACCCCCAGGAGATCCAGGCTAAGAACGTTGAGGCCCTCAAGGTGATTCTTGAGCTGGGACAGACAGAAGGCAACCTCCTCAAGGAGTCGTGGAAGGATGTTCTCCTTTGTATCAGCCAGCTTGATCGTCTCCAACTCATCTCCGGTGGTGTCGACGAGAGTGCCGTCCCCGACGTCTCCAAGGCCCGTTTCGTTCCCCCACCAAGAAGCGACTCGACGGACTCCCGCAAGTCTATGGCCGCCAAGCGACATCGCCCACGCTCAAACACCGGCCCTCAGGGCGTCTCAATGGAGATTGCCCTCGAAAGCCGTTCTGACGAAGTCATCAAGAGCGTCGACCGCATCTTCACCAACACCGCCCACCTCAGCGGCGAGGCCATTGTCCACTTTGCCCGTGCCTTGACCGAAGTCAGCTGGGATGAGATCAAGGTGTCCGGGTCGAACGACTCGCCGCGCACCTACAGTCTACAGAAGATTGTCGAGATTTCGTACTACAACATGACGCGTGTGAGGTTCGAGTGGACCAACATCTGGGATGTGTTGGGCGAGCACTTCAACCGGGTCGGGTGCCACGTCAATGCCGCTATCGTGTTCTTTGCTCTGGACTCGCTGCGTCAGCTGTCTACGCGCTTTATGGAGATTGAGGAGTTGGCGGGTTTCAAGTTCCAGAAGGACTTCCTCAAGCCGTTTGAGCATGTCATGTCCAACTCGAACAACATAACGGTCAAGGACATGATTTTGAGATGTCTGATTCAAATGATCCAGGCCAAGGGCGACAAGATCCGTTCCGGTTGGAGGACCATGTTTGGTGTCTTTACCGTGGCCGCCAAGGACCAGTACGAAAGCATCGTCAACCTGGCTTATGAGCACGTTCTGCATGTGTACAAGACGCGCTTTGGTGTGGTCATCACTCAGGGCGCGTTTACCGATTTGATCGTTTGCTTGACCGAGTTTTCCAAGAACATGAAGTTCCAGAAGAAGAGTCTGCAGGCGATGGAGACGCTCAAGAGCATCATTCCCAAGATGCTCAAGACACCGGAGTGTCCGCTGTCGCATAAGCAGAACTCGGATGTAAATTCTGCCGAGATGGCTCTGAACGCTGCCACCAAGCCGGCGGGTCAAGAAACGGGCACAACAGTCGAGGAGGGTTTCTGGTTTCCTGTTCTGTTCGCCTTCCATGACGTTCTCATGACGGGCGAGGATCTGGAAGTACGGTCGAACGCCCTCAACTACTTCTTTGATGCCTTGCTCAAGTACGGAGCCACATTCCCGCTTGGGTTCTGGGATATCCTGTGGAGGCAGCAGTTGTATCCCATCTTCATGGTGCTACGGTCGAAGCCCGAAATGTCCAACGCTCTTAGCCACGAGGAACTGTCGGTTTGGTTGTCCACTACCATGATCCAAGCCCTGCGCAACATGATCACTCTGTTCACGCACTACTTCAACCCATTGGAGTACATGCTCGACCGGTTCCTCGAACTTCTGGCGCTCTGCATCCTCCAAGAAAACGACACCATTGCTCGCATCGGCAGCAACTGCCTGCAAACCTTGATCCTGCAAAACGTCGAAAAGTTCACCCACGAACACTGGCAAAAGATCGTCGACACCTTCTGCGAGTTATTCGACAAGACTACCGCGCATCAGCTCTTCAAAGCGGCCACCATCTCCACCCCCTTGTCAGCGTCCAACGGCCTCGACTACGCCAGCCAACTCAGTCCCTCCGCCGACGGTGCCGACGCCGACACCCGCTCCCTCAAGATCAACGGTGACAACGACGCCGGCTCCGAAACCTCCTCCATCCACCAAACTCCCCACACCAACGGCGGTATTAACCCCGAAGAGGACTCCCACTCCTCAGTCCACAACCGTCTCACGGCTTCCACCGCGCTCTCTTCGCACCCACCCAACACCCCCGGCGGCCAGGGTCTCGAAGAATTCAAGCCATCCACGACCCTCCAACAACAACCGCCCGTCGTGACCGCCGCCCGCCGCCGCTTCTTCAACCGCATCATCAGCCGCTGCGTCCTCCAACTGCTCATGATCGAGACCGTCCAAGAGCTCTTCTCCAACGACTCGGTCTACAGCCACATCCCCTCCCCGCTGCTCCTCAAACTCATGTCCCTCTTGAAGCGCTCCTACCTGTTCGCCAAGCGCTTCAACGCCGACAAGGACTTGCGCATGCGTCTCTGGCGGGAGGGATTCATGAAACAGCCGCCGAACCTGCTCAAACAGGAATCAGGCAGCGCCGCTGTCTACGTATCTATTCTCTTCCGGATGTTCGCCGACACCTCTCCCGAGCGTCTCGCGTCCAAGGCTGACGTGGAACGTGCCTTGGTTCCATTATGTCTGGATATTGTGCGCGTGTATGTCTCGCTGGAAGAAGAGAGTCAGAATAGGAATATCCAGGCGTGGAGGCCCGTGGTGGTGGAGGTGTTGAATGGGTTTGCGGGGGGCGTTAGTAACCCCGAAAAGGGTGAGATGAAAGAAGGCAGAGGGTTCGGAGAAGAAGATTTCAAGAAACACTTGCATGAGGTGTACCCTGTGGTGATTGAGTTGTTGGGGAAGGAGTTGGGACAAGGGGAGAGGGAACTAAGGCAGGCGTTGTTGGGGGTGTTGAGACGGGTGGGCGAGGTGGGGTTGGGGATTGAGGGGTTATTCGCCGGGAGGTCGTCGAACCACGGCAGCAGCAGGCAACAGGAGATGAGTGGTAATGGGAGGATGCACATGGGGGGATATGGATATGGGCATGATAGGACGGAGAGTGTGGTTAGTGTCATGACTGTGGGGACGATTGGTGGTGGTGGTGGTGGTGGTTATCGGGAGAGGGAGGGAGAAGGGGTGAGGGAAGGGGAGGGAGAAGGGGAGGATATGGCGAGGTAGAATTGTATACCAACTGTACCACCGTTCAAGGGTTGGTGAGGTAGAGAAAGGAAGATGAGAAGAAGATACCAAGTCCAAGACTAAGTCTAGGAGGTAATGGAATGGATGGGATAATCTCAAAGCAGAAGGGGATCCCATGTTTGTTTCTTTCTTATATATATATTTGTTAAAACGCGCGTACAATAACACAGTACCGACAAGTTCTTGTAAACACATTTTGTTCAGGTCTGGCTTTGATTTTGGCATAGAAAGGAAAATGTACGTCTTTAACTATTTTTTTTTGTTTTTTCAACTGCTTATCTGGAAGACTAGGTAGGTATGGTTCTGCTTTATCAACCGAAACATTGTGTATACCGATTGTATGTATTGTGTTGTGCTGTGTTGTGTTGTGTTGTCTAAGAAGAAGAAGAAGAAGAAGAAGAAGAAGAAGAAGAAGAAGAAGAAGAAGAAAAAGAAATCACATACTGCTTGCTCCTCTCATGATGATAATCATATCGTACATAATGGCCATTAATCAAGTCTCTCTCTGATGCGAGTACTTAAATATTGAATCCACTTGATATTAGGTAGGAAACCGAGCCCCGAAGCTTCATTTCCCTCTGCCTTTTCCTTTGCCTTTCGCTGATCCTGCTCATTATCATCAATCCATGATCAACTCTCCAAATTGTCCGGTCCCACAACCAGTTCGTAACCAGTTCCTAACCAGCCCATCCTCCTACACCGGCTCCCTAGTACTTGGATCCTCAAGGACCTACCTCATCACCACATCAACATCTCCCCCCACGGGCATCACCTCCCTCACCCATCCCCTCAACTCATCCCTTTCCTCATCCACCGTCCTATCCGGTAACCTCTCCAAGCTCTCCCTCAGCAACTGATCATCCGCCACCGCCTCTCTCAAAAGGTCTTTGATAATATTCACCTTGTCCTCGGAATGGGGCGTCACGCGCATCAACCCGACAAAGGCCTCGAAGAAGTCAATCAGCGATAAATGCATAAGCACATCATTGCGATCGACCATGCGGAGGGCAGCAAAGTGAAGTAGGCCTTGTCCGTGTTTTGGTGGTGCCGGGAGGGGCATCTGCGTTTCCTGTTCCTCTTCTTCGACTCCGACTCCGTTGGTAAGGATGTCGCTGTTGTAGTTTGTTGTCCTGCCGTTTGGACGGGAAGTGTTGTGACCGTTCGTCGTCGCCGCCGTAGCAAACATGTAGTATCCCGGCATTGGAGCCGCCACTTCGCTTCGAGCGACCTTGTTTAAATCCAACGCTGCTAGTCTCGGTAAAATCCTTAGTATCCTTCCTTGCGCGAGGGTCAATTGTCTTGCTTTTTTCTTCCTTTCCTCGGCGTCGGAAGTGGAAGAAACATCCGTATCTTCATGTCGACCAGCCAGTAAATCGAGTATGAGGGTGTATATTTGTTGGTCGGCAAACATCCGGCGCCACAACGCCCCTGAACCTTTTTCCTTCCGTAAGACCATATCATGCCATGTAGGCATCCCGGCATCAAGCGGGTGCTGTTGTTGTTGTCGTTGTGGTCGTGCCGGGGGTTCGAACTCGCAGTCGACGTCCAATAGGTCACCCATGATTCGCCCGCCTTTTTCTCCGACGCTTACTTCGCTACTGCCTAGCCAGGTTCGGACAAAGGAGTGGACGACTTCTTGCATGGCTGCTAGCTGGGCTACTTCGGCTGGAGCGGCAGCGGCTTTGTGGAGTATGGTCATGGCGAGGATGTTGGCTGCGGGAAAGGGCAATTCGAGCGCTTGGATTAGGGATTCAGGAGGCGCGAGGGAGGTGATTTGGCTGAAGGAGAGAGGGCGGAGGAGTTTGGTGGTCAACGAGGCCGGGGTGGTTGGGTCGGAGGGGGTGGTGTGCAGGATTTGGACGAGGCGGGGGAGGAGGGTGGTGAGGAGGGGAGGGGTGTTGGAGTCTGTTTCACGAGATCGAGGTCAAGTTAGTTTACTGGACGTGTTTCTAAGAGGCAGAGTAGGGAAGAGAAGAGTGGCAGGCACATACCCGTAAGCTGGAGCTCAATGTCGTCAAACAGCTTGGCTTCGAGAGGAGTGGAAGGGTCGGCGATGAGAGCGTCCATGTGCGCCGTGAGGTCATCGAGACCTGTGATGGGGATGTCGTTGTCCATGGTGTCTGTTGGCAGAACTCGTCGAGTTGCTCGTTTTCGAAAACCTCGATGTTCGTTGTGATATGGCCCGAATGTGGTCAAGAAGTCGACGACGGCAGCGAGGGTGGTGATGATGATGGCAAACAACAAAGATGTCCAGTGGAAGAAGGTCAGCGGCGGTTCAGTGATCTGCAGCAGCGGGCGTTGGGGAAGCTGCTGGTGGATACCACGGAACAGTGGGGGGAAGAAGCCAAGACATCAAGCTTCAGCCCCAATTCAGCTTAGCGTAACGAACGCACCCTGGCAAAACCCCTGCTCCCGCTGGAAAAAGTGTGGGGCAAAAAAAAGTGACTCCAGTTTAATTCGCGTTTCGTTATCGATTGGGACTTTGTAACTTTTTGGAGAAGGAAGACATTCCCGTCCCTTCATCGTATTGATTCTGGCGTCAACAACGTCATCACCTACCTAACGACACTACCATTTTGACGATATATCCTACCTGTCAGGAATAGAGAGCTCGACATACCCTCCAATTACCACGACCGAGTCGATCGAACCCCTCGTACACTCCCAGAGGAACACCACACAAGAACATCACCACCATGTCCGGCCGAGGAGGACGAGGCGGTCGCGGTGGCCGCGGCGGCGGAGGCGGAGGATTCGGCGGTGGCCGCGGTGGTCGTCGCGCAGTAGCCGCCAACTCGGTTCCCTGGCAAATGGACCCGACCATCGCTCTCGACGGAAAACCCTCTGAACTCTTCCCTCCTTACAAAGTCCCCCGCGCGCCGGTCCTCTCGAAAAAGGACGACCGACAAGTCTCCTTCTTTCTTTCGTTCCGCGAACAATGCCACGACTCGCCTCTCTACACGCAATCCCGCACGTGGGCGACCTTTTCGTCGTCGTCAGCAAGTAGTAGTCTCTTTGGGAGCAGCGCCAAAGCGACCATTGACATTTTCGAAGACGGCGTCCCCAGCTACTCGCACAAGTTCCAGCAAAAGGAACGGACGTTGCCTGACTTGGCGTCAAGGCCATTCGCCAAAGAATTTTTCCCCGCGGAATTACATGCTACGCTGGATGGGGTTGATGGTGGTTCGTCGGCGGCGGCCTCTGGAGCGAAACGGCGCAAGACGTCGGCGGCGGCAAAAACTATTGCGTTGTCGTCGGCAGAGTACAAGACGGCCGAAGACGTGTTTGGTCTTAAAGTCGCTAATGGCGCGCCACAAGGAGGAGGAGGAGGAGACGAAGGAGGCGAACCTAATTACCAACGAGCGCTGCAGTTGTTGGAGATGGTAGAGAAGAAGGTCGAGGACGGCGGGGAGGATGCGGCGGTGGGGATCCTGTCGGATGATGATGAGGATGATTGGGTGAAGAATAACGAGGATGAGGACGGGAACCCGGTGGCTGAAGAGGACGATGATTTCGAGGAGGATAGTGGGGATGATTATAATGCCGAGCAGTACTTTGATGGCAACCAGGATGATGATGATTATGATGAGGGTGGGGATGATGGGGGGGATTACTACTAGTAGTCTGTGTGGAATAGGGGGAGAGGAGGTCTGAGCAGACAAACAAAGAGGTTGTATGTGGTGGCTGGGAGGAGCTATCAACAATGTCAAGAGAACATCTGGTGGCTGGCATCATATGTTGGGCTCGCTTGGATGGGAACATATAAAGGCATTGTTGGATCCATCATGGATGTCCAGAGAGGGAGGGGTCTGGTGGACTCAAAGAATGATACCATTTTTCTATCGCATACGAATGTGCCTCATTGTCAGAAGATGTTCTATGTGGTTTTGGATATGATGGCTAAATATTCCAAGTGACGACCAAGCGATGCATGGGATGGTCATGACCACTATAAATTCGTGACGGTAATTGTGAATGACTTGACTCTCTTTAGCTTGCTGGTCTGAGGTAAGAAGACCTCGTCACTCCAACATGGACATCAATAAAGGAAAGTGTAGATGATCTCCAAGGCATGACAGTAGTTCCTTGATCATAACGGCACTTACGTATGATAGTAGGTTCTATCGCTATTTGACCAATCTTGTTATTCTGTATGTGACAACGACAGGTAATCGACCGTTCACAGGCTTCACAGGCGTGGATATGTTATCAGACAACTGATGAAACTGCTATAAACGTTGCAAGGACTATTCTATCTCCAGCTGCTAGCAATCCATACCATGATGTCGCGGGGGGTATTGACACCACCATCTCTTCAAGCAAACTTCTTAAGTAATTTTACTTTTTCTACAGAAACCAAATCACAAAGCCTTCCTCTCCACTCGCCCCCTTTTCTTGTCAATAGTCAAAAGTCAACAGTCAACAGCCCATCTAAGAACCATTTCCCATAAACTCCCTCAACTGCAACTCGGTAATACCCTCCTTGACCCCTCCCACCACGCCCGCCACCTTGAGGATACTCTCCTCAAAGTCCCTCAACACCGCCGCCAACTCCACCACCCGCTGATCAACCTGGCCGCCCTCCCCATTCACGCCATTCTCCTGATCCAGCTGCATCTTCTGGCTCGCCGCCGCCCTCTGCAACTGCTCCAGCACATTACCCTGCACCCCATGCAAATGCACCTCGATCTCACCCAAGTTCTCCTCAAACCGCTTCATCATCTCATCCATCTCATCCGCCGTCTTGCTGAAATACCCAATCAAATCCTGATTACTTTCCGCATCGTCGGCCTCCTCTTCGTCTGCCATCTCCTGCTCCGTCTTGCCTCCTCCTTTTCCTCCTGCACCTCCTACTCCTGCACCGCTACCACTTCCACTACCTGCCGACTTACCGCCGGTCGTAGCAACACTCTTTGTCTTTGCAGTTCCAGCACCACCAGTACCGTTCTGACCATCTTCACCAACTGAAGCTTGTCCGCCTGCGGAGCGGGATGACCAAAGACCCGCCTGCCAATACCCCCCCGGCAAACGCAGCTGATCAATAGCTTTGAAACTGAGGCGCGCATTGGCAGCGTCCTTTTTCACAGTTTCCTTAAGGGAAGCAATAGCCAGCACGTCACTGTTCAAAGCACTAGCTGCGCCTTCGGACTTGCGAGAGACAAAGGAGACGTCCAAAGGAATGGAAGACAGCTGTTGTTCGTGGCCGGGCATGAAGGCGTTGATGGCGTTGCAGTCGGAAATGCACTTTTGGATGGACTCGTCGATTTGCGTCAGTTGGGATTGCAGGCTGTCGGTCAGGTCGGAGAAGCGCGTGGTGGAGCGCAGGTTGGGGAGGTCGACTTTGCTGCCTGCATTTTGTTGAGTGGAAGCAGTGGTGGTGCCTTGGCCGAGGGAGAGGGAGAGACCACCGCCGCCGCCCGTGGTGGTGGGTTGAGTGGCCGTGGTGGTGGTTGAGGGTTGGGTGGTGCCGCTGAGGAGAGTTAGTTAGTTGGTTGGGGAATGGATTGGGATAAGCAAGGGCTAACTGGAGGAGAAGAATGGAAATGGGGAGACGTACAAAAGGCTGGTGGTGCCGGTTGTGGTGGCGGGCTTGGAGCCAAAGAGAGAGGTGGTGCCGCCGGTGCCGCCGAATAGAGAGGTCGTCTGCTGCTGCTGCGGCTGTTGCTGTTGCTGTTGTTGCTGCTGCTGTGGCTGACCAAACAGGCTGGTGGTGGTGCCGGTGGTCTGTTGAGCTGGCTGGGCAGTGCCAAAGAGGGAGGTTGTGGTGCCCGTCTGTTGGGCTGGTTGAGCAGTGCCGCCGCCAAAGAGCGAAGTCGGCTGCGTCGGTTGTTGTGCCGTCGCGCCGACGCCGCCGCCGCCGAAAAGGCCACCGCCCGTCGCGGCGGGGGTCGTCGTGGTTCCTCCTCCTCCGAAGAGAGACATTTGTTGTTGTTGTGGTTGTTGTTGTTGTTGCTGCTGCTGCTGTTGTTGCGCCGGTTGACCAAAGATCCCCCCACCAGGATTATTTTGCTGTTGCTGAGCAGGCTGGCCAAAGATTCCTCCTCCTGTCTGCTGCTGTTGTTGTTGCTGTTGTGGTTGTCCGAATAAACCTCCGGTCGACGGCTGCTGTTGTTGTGGTTGCTGGCCAAAGAGACTTGGTGTTTGTTGCTGTTGCTGTTGCGAAGGTGCTCCTCCTCCAAACAAACCTCCACTGGCTGGAGTCGGTGCTCCTCCAAACAAGGATGCCGTGTTTTGCGGTTGCTGGGCGGTTGCCGTGCCAAAGCCGGTGCCGGTGCCGGTGGAGTGTGCGGGTGTACTTCCACTGAGTGATGTAGGCAGCTGTCAACAACAGTACCTTGCTTGGGTTTGTAGTGTAAACAGTCTTGGGACAACGAAAGACAACTTACAACAGATTGGCAGTGCCGGTGTTGATACTCAGCCCGCCGGGACCACTTGCTGAACGGAACATGTTGAAAAGAAAGTGTGATTATGTGTATGCCAGGGATGGGCTTGTTACAAGGTCGGGCAACGCGACTCGTGTGGAAATGCGATCCGTGGCGTCGTGAAATGTGGAGATGTCTGACGCGGTTTGACTTTGAACTCGACTTTTGGAAGATGCGGCTGCTGAGTGCTGCTGCAAGGCAAGACACATGGGACAGGACAGGACAGCCAAGTGCCGGGTAGGCAAACAACACACGGACCACTTGACTTTGGTTGACGTCGCGCTTTCAGCACCAGAACACGCGCCTGACCGCCTGCCTAAAATGTACCTACTTTCACTGGGACTCCAAACAGCCAAGACCATTTCGCCGCATTATCCAATTATCCAATTGTGTAGTAGCAGCCAGCCAACCTCACCTTGTCATTACACCACAGAATCACGACCACCATCATCTTTCCACTTACACCAAATATCCAAAACACCACATTCCACCAAGAACCCAAGTCAAAATGGACATCGACGAAGACGAGGATTTCTACGCCCCCGACGAGCCCCAGGCCGCTCCGCCCACCACAGCCGCGACCACCACAACCCCCGCCACCACCACCACCACATCAACCACCACAGCATCAGCGCCGCCCACCACAACTTCATCAACAAAACCCGAAGACGAGCTCGAGGAGGGCGAAGAGGAAGATGAAGGCGGTGGCGCCATGGACGAAGACGACGACTCGGACATTGATATCATCACGGAGCGCAAAGACGGATCCGCCCCTCCTCCTCCCGTCCAGAGTCGCTACAGCGAGATCCGCAACATTCCGCAGCGGGCAGCGGCCAACGATAATGGAGTTAAGACCGCGCCTGTGAAGAAGTCGGATGGTACCAACAGCAACAACAACAGCAGTAACAAGTTCGGTGGTGCTGGTGGTGGTGGAAACGAACAAAAGACGAGACAGGGAAGTGGTGCGGCAGGTGGTAGTGGCGCAGAGCTCCCTCCTGTAAGGACATCCAAGATTGAAGTGGATGGGATTCCGGTTTACAAACCTGTTGGCAAGCCGATTACGGGTGTGGTTATTGATGAGGGTATGTTTTTCTCCTTTCCTTTCTTACCATTCTGTGTATCGAAACGGTTACTGACAAAGCTGCTTGCAGACCTCCCTGAAAACGACAAACCCTGGCGCAAACCCGGCACCGACCTCTCCGACTACTTCAACTACGGCTTCGACGAGTTCACCTGGGCCCTGTACGCCCAGAAACAAGAAGCCCTTCGCGGCGAGTACAACGCCGAAGCCATCGCCGCCAACAACAAGAAGATGATGGAGGAAATGACCAACATGATGATGATGGGCGGCATGATGCCTCCCGGCATGGGCGGTCCCGGTGGCCCCGGCGTGGGTCCGGCCGGCCCAGGTGCCATGGGTCCAGGTGGTCCTGCTGGTGCTGGTGGCATGGGCGGACCCGGTGGTGGTCTGGATGGCATGCCGCCCGAGATGCAGGCCATGATGCAGCAGATGATGGGCGCCGCAGCGGCGCAGGGCATGGATCCGAGTCAGATGGCCCAGATGGGCATGGCGGGCGGTCCGGGCGATATGGGTGGTATGGGAAGCATGTTTGGTGGTCCTGGTGGTGGTCCGGGTGGTCCAGGAGCTGGAGGTATGGGTCCTGGCGGTCCTGGTGGTCAGGGACAGCAGTTTGGAGGTGGGTTTGGTGGAAACCAGGGGCAGGGTGGTTATGGTGGCTATGACCAGATGGGTGGTGCGGGTGGTGGAGGAAGGGGTGGTAGGGGAAGGGGAAGAAGGTGGTAGGAGCACTGGTGATCCCTCTCCCGCTGAAGCGCTTCTTTTTTCTTTCTGTTTGTTAATGTATGATACTGAGATACCTATTTGTGGCCTAATGCCCCGAATCAATGGCTGGCCGGTGGGATGGATGGGATAACGGTTCACGAAAATTATGAAAGTTCTTTGCTAATAGGCGGCTGGTGTCTTGCCCTCAATCTGTCCACGTGGATGAAAAATGGCTAGCCCTGGACTTTTATCACGGATAGTACTCGATCAACGTCACTCAGCCTCACGATGACAATCACGCATGTCCTGCAATTTCTTCCATTATGTTGTCATTTGTTCCATCAACCACTCCTATACCATCCTGTACACGATCTCCCCGCTACCCTCGCCAACCACCTCGCCAGGGGTAAAATGTTTAATCTTCCAGTATTCCAGCTCAACAGTGCGCCAACATGTTGCATCACAGTGTTGTTCACTCAAGGCCTCTAGGACGCCTGGCCTCACACGTACCCACCCAACTCAATCCTCCCGACGAAGACCAACCCTCAGTCTTCTCCTCAATGGTCCTCCAGCCCCTAGCTTGGGGTTTGCGTCCTGCCGTTCAGCCAGTTACCTATTGAGGACTGTTGGAATCCTACACATGGTGGTCTGGACTGAAGGTCATAGATACGCTTCGTATAACTGCCCGACATGGAGTTTCCGTGCTGGAGGAGCTGTCACTGGGCACTAGGCACGGCAGGAGAATGGAAAAAGCTTTGTTCAAAGTAGCCGTCCAATCCATGATCCCAGGTTCTGAAGAAAGCGAAGTCGCTGTTGAAGGCGTTTTCTGGAAAAGGAGCAGCAGCTGATGACCTCAGCGCAGGGGCGTTGTTAATGTTGTACCTTGTGCGCCCGGTCTTGGGTTTAAGGGTGGTCCGGCTACCTAGACGAGGCCTCAATCCACCAGGATGCTCCTATGCACCGGCCACTGATGGTGAGTGGCTTCGCGCGTTTGGTGTCGGTTCGCCTCATTGGGCCTTGCCTTCTAGGTAACTTGGACGTCGCCATCTTCCGTTTCTTATATCGGCACTAAGGACCTTTTGACCGCGCGGCTTTAACTTGACGGGCTCTTTCGTGTTCTGTTGGTGCCCTTGTTGGTTATGGTACCTATCTTGGTCTGGCAACATACCTAAGAAATATTACCTAGCATTTTTAAACCCCTCTCGGAGACCTCAACTCTCGTGGGCCAAGGACGAAGGTAGGTATCTCACCGTAGGTAGGTAATCTCTTGCTTACCTAGGCTAGGTAGGGTGCGCGCTAGCGCGGGCGAGGTAGGTACCTAGTGAACCTCTGTCGAGTTCACGACAGCTGTGCCTTTGACCGCTGAATGCAAAAACCACCGATTACACTACCTAGCAAAAGCTCTCTAGGTACACTTGACTGCCCGTGTTCAAGTCAGGTACAAATCCCAACCCGGGTAGGCTGTGACTGCTCACAGAAATAAGCTCGCGGACGGACCGAACTATATCATAACATGAATATCCCACATAATCTCTCCCTCCCTTTGGGTACCTAGGTCTCGTGGGAATATGGAGCCGTGATTGGGACTGGATACCCAAGGCTTCGTTCTCGACATGGTGCTAGATAAAATCAGCATCACAATCGCTCAGATCGGAGAATGGCGATGTTTCATAGACGGGCACTCACCACCAAAGTTACCATGGTTGATGAGTCCAC
Organism: Neurospora tetrasperma FGSC 2508; assembly: GCF_000213175.1. NCBI lineage: Eukaryota > Fungi > Ascomycota > Sordariomycetes > Sordariales > Sordariaceae > Neurospora > Neurospora tetrasperma. The sequence goes on along the minus strand of NW_009799100.1, from coordinate 368,386 downwards.
CGCCTGAGTTGTGCTTCGTTGTGTCGTTGATGCGGAGAGCTTTGGGGCGCGGTGTTGTGCGAGTCGCTGGAGTGCACGATCGACGCAGCTGTGTACAGGTAGGTCTCGTTTTCACCCACAGTATTGGTCTGGTTGTGACCTCTGCTGGTCTCTTCCTCTTTTGAGGCCTCTCTTTCTTTGGCTCTTTGTTGAGGACCTTCTTGCCCTCTGCGACCTCCCTGTCGCGTGTCGCGTTAGTTCCTTTATTCGTCACCTTTGTCTAGAAGCTAAGGTGATGTGTGCTGGTACCTCTGGACTAGTCGAGGTGATGCGGTTGACATACTGATGTGGTGATGATAGGGGTTACGGTTGGTCTGGTGGATTATTCGGAGTTCGTCAATAAATAGGTAGGTATATAGGTAGGTATATGACGGCAAACATTGATGATCGCGGGCGTTAGACGAGCTCCATTCTTTTTTCTAGATGGGCGTCGAAGAACAGCCCGTGAGAAAGCATGAGCATGTCAATGGTCCCTGCCTTTGATAATTCGACATTATGGACGTGTGATTGTATACCTAGGTAGAGGTGTGGAAGTACTAGGTATCTTTGAGACCATGAGAACTAACTGGAAACTCGAGAGATACAGGAGCGAGGAATGGGGGCGAAGGTCTTTTAAATATTGTAGAGTGTCAAGGAGGTCATCCCTCAGCATGACCAGCTCATGAGGTGGCCTAGTCATACGTTTGAAGCAAGGGAGTAACCTGAGCAGAAAGGGGACTGAGTCGAAAGACGGTTTAGTCACAAATCAAAACCCACCGGTACTTAAACAAGTGACTCATGAACATGGCTGACACCGACTGACATGCACGTGAAGCAAGCTGAACTACTAGGGAGGTACTTGAGTAGAGGTAAAGTTTCAAAGTGAGTTCTATCTATTGTAGACCGGGACTACCTGATTGAGGCTGGCGTTGGCTACTCCTTATTCCCTGGAGTTATCTGCTCAAGTTTGAATCCTGCTAATACATCAGTGCCAGGTGGGCTTGTATTTGCCATATGGTACCTCTAGGTGATAGTCTCTTCCTCAGCTTCCTTGTTGGACGGTAGATGGGTGCTGTCGCTTGCTCCCTTTCTGAACATCAGCTGTTTCTTCCCTTCCCCGACAGGGCTGTAGCTGGCGTTGGTCATAACACCGATGGTCTGGGAGTTGAGCTTGCGCTGCACCAACGTCCAACGAGTACTGCCGTGTCCTTCTACCTCAATGCCAAGGCCTTGAAAACGCTTTGCGAAGCCGACAAGTCCTTTGAGTATCCTGCCTCCAGACAAAGAGAGAGTTCAGGACTCATCCTCGCTGTCATTGGGTTCCTCACCGCCCACCCAAGCTTGGTCAATCCAATAGTCCCAGTCGAAATTGTCATTCGCAATGGTCTCCGGCGGATTATTGTCTGCGGTAAGGGTTGGAGCCGCAATACTAGAGGCAAAAGGTGCCGCATTTCCAGTCTGTGCCCGCAGCGCCTGAGCTATGAAGCCCGTGTAAGGTTCTCCGGGGATTTGCGGAGATCCAGATGGCGCCGTTGCTCCCTGGTTGAAGGAATTCATGGGCAAATCTCCAAAAGCATTGCGGCCTTGATAACCACTATCCCAGATGACAGCAGATTGGTGTGTTGCACTGGCAGCGTTGGTAGTCGAGCCTGTACGAGCGGTCGTCACGCCCTGGAGTTGAGGAGAGATGACGCCGGCGTTGTCTGCATCAATGGCCGGGCCATGTTGTCGAGAAGGGTCGGTTGCGCTAATTGCATCGTACCATGAACGATTCACCTCAAACATGTCGAGGTCCAAATTGCTGTCAGTCCCATCCAAGGCGCCCCAATGACTCGTAGAGAATGGCGTATTTGCCGATTCTCGGGTTTGATGAGCAGTAGATGGAGGTGGTGGCAATGAGTAGTGGTGTTGATCGCGTGGCCCATGATTCAGGTTGGGAACTGAATAAGCATCCGTACTGGCGGCGGACATAGGGTTTGTGACGAATTCGGCCGCCCGTGTGCCCTGTTCCAAGGAGGTTCGGTCCACGTCGAAAAGAGTATTAGACGAGCCAACACCGGTGTTTGACGAGACACCGTTGCCATTGTAGCTCTGAGGCTCCGAGGCACTGGCTTGTCCGGCGAGCTCAGGCTCGGACACTGCACTTTGGTACCCATTTCTAGCCGCCTGGAGCTCGTACTCCTCGGCTAGTCTCATCAGGGGGCCTTTTACCACCCTTCGGCGTTTGCTAGGCCTCTCGGAGGCTTCGCCGCTGGCTGTTTCGGGCCTTCCCTCACCAAGGTGCTCCTATGCACCACTGATGGTAGGCAGGCCCGCGTTCTGCACGGTACCGTTACCAAGTGTGGCTGTTTCGCTATTTATTCGCGTGGCCTTCACGGGCAATTTTGTCGTCTTTGGTCCTTGTGGCTTCGCTGCGTTTGCAGCAAGCACCTTCTGACCGGCTTGAACTTGCCGGGTTCGCGTGGCGTTGGTGCCCTTGTTTAACACCTTGGTCTGGAAATTCGAAATATGTTAGATAGGGTACGATTGTTGAGTTCTTGCGCCGAGAAGTGAGGTATCTTACGGAAAGCTCCTGCTTAGGATTAGCAGCAAAGCGAGTGAGGTAAGCTGGCTGGGTCGCATTCACCAGCGAGGCTTTTGGTCTATGAAAGTATAAGGCGGGTTAGCAAACGTTCCTCCGTAAACTTAGCAAGTCAACCCAGGCCTTGACCTACCGAGACTAATTCATGGGTGGACTGAATTCTCTCCCGGAAGTTTTTATAGTCCCCATTCTTAGGGAATGCCTCATTACAGTAGAGAACGGTGTCGGGCGTTCCCTTCTCCGCATCAATTGCATTAACCTAACCAAAGGTTAGTACGGTCACTTCGCAAGACAGTCCAAGATGTTGTGGTCATGTAGGGGTACCTACCAACCAGTCCCAGCTCAGGATATACTTCTTTAAGTCAGACATTTCCCTGACCCGCTTCACTTGAGCATGGATTTCTGGCCCTTTGCTCTTTCCCTGCTCGTGGCCCTTGTCTTGCCCACCAACCTTTGGCCTTTCGACCATATTCGCGGGCTCGGCGACCATCCCATCGAAAATGTACTTTGCCAGGCGAGCTTTCTCCTCAAAGTCCTTGGGAATATCCCCTGGTACTGGGTTAACCGGCCGACTCGTGCGAACCCGAGCCCAGTGACGCAGTGCTAGCGCGTCACTCCAGGATTTCAGGAGATCCTGAGGAAGAGGAGTGAACTCCTTTGGGTCACTGGATTCTGTTCGGCGATTTTCCCTTTCAGCGACCGTCAGGTAGCGTTCAAGGCCACGTAGGAAAGGCTTGGATTGTCCAAGTCTGGCCACCGCTTGGTCGATTAAGCCGCTGTCGTGATGAGTTGCGAACCAACGGTAAACTTGCCGAGCAAAGTTGACCCCAGAGAGAATCCTTCCATCCTGGAGAGAAGGATTATGGAATTGTTGTTGGATGCCATTTGCAATCTCGGCGAAGGATCTCAAACTTTCATCGTCGTTCAAAAGGTTGTCGTAGATGATGTCGATCGTTTTCCAGCACTCGATCTTCTCGTGGTCGGACAAAGCGTTGGACATCATGAGTGCTACCAAGCTAAAAGGCGTCGGGTCATTGGCGCCCGGATGAGGAGGCTGAGGGAAGCTCATGGTGAAGACTGTAGTGGGTATGATTGGTCTATGGATAGGGCTTGTTAGTATATAAGACCTGAAGTTCGAGTGCTCAACATTGATAGAAAGCTTGCAGAGAGTTCCAAGAAATGAGAAAGTGATGCTGATGAAAATGACTGAGCAGCAGCGGGGTACCTGCCGACCCCTCACCAAAGATGTCGGTGACGGTAAGGTGAGAAGGTCTGAGGAAGTGAGCTCGAAGTGATTACCGACTACCAGGAGTAGCGGAAACAAAGTCAAGATCTTGATCTCCTGAAACTGGGGTACACCAGAGGCAGAAGACCGTGATCAGTTCTAAAAAGGCAGTGATTGAAAAGAACCTGAAGGCACGGAAAGTGGACGAAGAAAGGGTAGGGGCAAGGAGGGGTCACAAAACAACAGTACTGGCTCCGCTGTCAACAGACCAGCGCCACTACCAGGTGGTGGGGTGACGTGGAGGCGACCGACAGGCAGGAGACTGGACGAGGTGCAGAGGAAGTCATCACGAGCAGCAGGGAAAGAAGTCGTTGTCGACGCCGACATAATCGACAGTCGCTGGCAAGGGGAAGTGATTGTTGGACTTACTGGTATTTCGTTGCGGTCTTCGAGCTTGCTGATCAGGCTTACTATCTCGACGGTTGAGGAAAGCGAGTTGCTCGTAAATGCAAAGATCGAGGTGTGGTTGGAGAGTTTTTGGAGGGGAGAATTTCCAGGTGGAAAGGCTGTCTATAAGAATGAAATTTGGAAGGCTGGAATATATAGAGTGGAGAGGGGAGGATTCGAGGCTGTAAACCTGGATGGGATTTCTGGCACCTGAGGACGTAAAGGACGGGAGGCAGCGCACAGGGCAACCGACACTCAGCTAAGTAGATCGCAGGATTTGTTTGGAAGGTTTGGCACTGAACCGTTGGCAGACACTCGGCGAGAGAACAGGTGCTAGGCCACTTACGGTCAATTTGTTCTGCTCAAGGTTCTCTAGCAAGGCAGTAGGCGGCTTTTTCGACCGGATGAACTCATTCTCCAGTTGCTGAAGTATAATCAGTATTGACGATGAAGGGATGTGTCTTTTCTTCTGTCTTGATTTGCTCAGTACTGGTCCTCGTCTTCTTTCTGAAGAGGCACTTGCCCTCTAAACGATACATCTGTGTGTAGGTATCATCCTACTCTTCGTACACAGGGCTCGCGTTCCTTTCATTTATATATATTGATCCCGCGGGCTCGTGCATACGGTAATGCCAGTGTTCGAGCTGGAGCGCAGGACGGCAGGGAATTCCCCATAGCGGGATACGATACCAATCAAGCACCAAAATTCGACGTATCTGAGCGTGTTTGAACATATCTCAACATGGAGGGGAGGGGCAGGGTTGAAGAAATCAAGCAGGCAAGGCGGCATACTGATCAGAGAACACCCTGCTTCAGGAGAGCTTTAGCAGCTAATTAGTGACCGCTGGCAAACCTTCAGGCGTGTCCAAGAGCCCCCGGCTTCCAACAAACACTCTGTTGCTGCCAACCTAGATGTGCCATCCATGCTGTTGACTGAAGGACAAGTAGAAACCAATCCGTAACCCGACTGCTGAACCGATGCCCGCTCGTCTCTCGATATAAGAAGTGCCAGGCCGAAAACGTTGTTACTGTGCCATGGACAGATTCGCTGTCGATAGCACGCCTTGAACAAATTCTCCTCCCATTTCGGCCCCCAAAACCGTCCCTGGCCGCCGATTCGATGCTCGACCATACTTGACATACATCCCCCCGCCAATTTCTGTTTGACTCGAGAATCTAGTGTTCGTTGATGGCCGACACTGCTGCTTGACCCGTAAGTTGTACTCGCACGAATACTGTTCTCGACCGAATACTGCCGGCTATCCATGTAGTATCTCACGAGCAGTAGCTGAAGCTTGAGAAGACACGACAAGAGCTCGACGAGGATTGCCGCATCGTTGAGTCTGCCACTAGACAGCAACAAGAAGATAAAACCGAGAATTGAGCCCCGAGAAACAAGAACATGTTGCAGATGAAGGAGGAGAAGATAGAGTCGAGTCCGGCGACACGGCCACTACCGTAGCTGGCGAGGAGCACGCGGCGAAAGAACAAGACAAGCACCGAGCGAGCAATAACAGTTAAGGGAGCCGAACGATGATAAAGAATATGACAACGACAACACGACAAACATGCCAGACTACAGACTCTCTTCGAGCTGGCTACTCGACAGTCTTGTTCCGACAAAGACCATTGTTCACGGCGACACCATGGCCCATTGTTCTGGCCTAGGTCGACTTCCTTGGCGAGAGGAGGGGGACCAAGGGAACGGTCAAGCGAGCTTCTGTAAATCTACCACCCATGCAAGCGAGACCACCCTGGCAGCAGTCCAGAATGGTCGCAGTGACAACCCGACACGACACCCCGCGATCAGGAGAGAGCGAAATTCACGAGTAGTCTGAAAAGGGTAGCGACTGTGACCGCTACGAGAGCGTACATAGGGGGCAAGACAATGGGCTGGAAGCAGAAAAACACCAAAGAGGGCACAGGAAAGACAAATGATTGTGGTCTCCTCGCTCGAGGCACCCGAACAACGGTGAAGGTTAGCGAAAGCAACGAGAGCTCAGGATACTCAGCAGCCGCCATAGCGACTTGTGCTGACGGTGTCGCAGACCGCCTTGGGAATCATGTCCCTCGTCTTCAACGTCTCAAACCCCCTTTGTTTGTTTATCGATCCGTAGCCCACACCATCGCAAGTCGCGACAGCCGCTTGGCCCCAGCAAAAGCCCGTTGCTTCAATCGCTACACTGCTGGCCTCTACATACGGAGCTCGCGTTGCCGGACTTCTGGCATGCTCTGCTCGCGTTACCTTAGAAAGGCGTTGGCAGGCGAAGCGATGAAGCAGAAGCGGCTGGCCTACCGATGGCCACGAGCGCAAGGTGAGCGAACCCTTCTCGGTCGAGACAGTTGACAGTTGGTTTGTAACTGTCACTCCGAGAGCGCCGAGGACGGAGTCTCGAGGGTTTGCGATGTCCATAGGCCACGGAAAGGTTGTCCCTTGGTGGTCGAATCAGCCGCGTAAAAGGGATAAATCTGAAGCAGCGATCGATGTCATTTCCATAACTTGACAAGCAAGTAACCCGTAATGAGCTTTGTGGTATCGTGATAATCGTGGTAGCTTGCGACATTTAGCGAGACCTGAGACGGAACTAAGAGTAGGAGAAACAGAATCGAAGCAACAAGTCGGCACTTGCTCACCAGCAACGACAGAAGAAAGGGGGCGACAACGAAGTCGAGTTTCCTTTCCTTGCACGCCACTATGCCAGACGAGGAAAGAGCACGACAAATCTCTTGCAGGAACCGGCAAATCAGACAGGAGCAGCAGACAAAGGCATCGCTCCTGCGTTCTCCGTCCATTGTTCCTGCTTCTTTCACATACCGAAGTCGGAGGCACAGCTGCCAAGGATTGGTATCATCAGGTGGGCGAACTGGGAAATTAAACGAGTGCTGAAGGAAAGAGCGACGACTAGTCTGGTTAGTGTAAGGACATGAAGTCCATGACTTGCCACATCCCCAGAAGCAGTCAGTGGCAACTGAAAGGTATCATGGAGACTGCGAAGGCGAGATGTCGGATACCTCTATGGAGAGATGTTGTTCGTCCAGTTGAGTTGATGAGATGAAGGAAAGAAGAAAGCTGATGTGGTGACATGAGTGTCTAATTCAGAGATTGAGATTCTGGAAAAACCAGCATGATGCCACCATTTGTGTCAATACAGCAGCAGTGCGAAGTGTGCTTCCTAAATTCCATGCCGTGTTAACATCTGCCGATCAACATACGTGACATGCAGCAAGTCGTCGGTTGATGCTATGCATTCCCTTTGGTTCATGTCGGAGACCAACTTGTCCCCTAGCGGCTTTACTCCGGCCAGTCGAGAGTTATAGACTGAAGTTACGATGTAACCGAACACCTCGCCACGGAGTATGGAAACCTTCCATGCACAGATGCAGGAACAACAACACCACCTCTGCGTTTCCATTCCAAAGTCAACTTTGTCAAAATCTCGTGCACTTCCAAGTCCAAACCCCTAACTAAGTAAACAACAAAGCGCACAATAACCGCCGTCCAAACCCTCAGCTTAAACAAAGTAAACTACCGGGTAAGCGACACCAAGATATTTAATCCCAAGATGGAAGCTCCCGTCCAGTCGACATTGAGCATGTTGCTGACATAATCACATTACACACCCCCCCGACCCCCGAACGCTCATTACACATAACGACATGTCATTTGCCAAGAAAAGTGGTCGCCGATATTTATCCCATGCAATACGACAGATGGCTGGATGCAACACCGTGGACGCCACCACACGGCACGGCACTGCGCCCCTGGAATGCTTGGAGGCTCAACATCGTCTCTCAACGACGTCCCAAGACGCTGGTAAATGAGGCCGCGCGTACATCTGACCCTTCAGGGAAACCTTCAGGGCATCGTATATAAAAAGGGAAGGTAGTACGGTTTTTCCGAGTGGCTAAGAAAGCTTATTCTGTCACAAGAAAATAGTCGGTTTGAGGTGTGAATGCCCCCTTGTTTCTTGGAGTATGTATAGCGTACACTATCCATGCAAGAAGTGTGTCGACACCTGCATACCTACCTAGAGGTATCTTTCTGGAATCTCGGTCGTAATTCTTTGTAGTGGATAATACAAGGTTGATTATCAGCCAATACCGTCCACGAAGATGGCTGCATATGCAGCTAGCTAGCTAAGGAGCAAGCTTAAAACGCCATCGAACGAGTGTGTGTACAGGCCTTCCCCGATTGAGATGGAACACAACTCTCTGTCACGAACTGCGAACTGCAAAGACTGGATGCATGCGGCAAGTAATGGCGGTAGTTTACCTACCTACCATCGATCCGGCGACATGACCCGGGCCGGCGAGACACCATTAAAGTTCTTACGTGTGATACTACCTACCTACCTACTACCGACGCCTCTCGTCCAAGCGAGACACACCACCACCATTCGACTAGACCCGTCACCCCCCCACCCACCTCCGGCTGGCTGTTATAGGCGAGAGTTTAAATGTGACCTTCCTCAAACACAATCCCGCGCCCCTATGTAGTGTAGTGTATGTTGTATGCCGGTACTATCACAGACAGACGACGAAGACCCTTCTCAGACACATCCGAAGGAAGACTATCAAGGACGATCAAGTGGTGCTTGCCCTTACTTGCTAAATCACCGATATCTCCACAGTCGCCCATTCCATTGGGAACTTCTTCTAGCTGCCCCTGCGGCTGACTGGACTGGAAGGAATCCCAGTGGCCTCCATACCCGGGCAGATCACTTCCCTCATCAAGCGGGTGATACCTCCAGGTAGAGTGGTATCAAGGTTAGCCGATAGTCACTAGCAGTAGGTAAGACACGGTAGAGCTAGTAATGAGTGTAACTGAACAGACCCCTGAGGGGGGGGGGACTGGGGAGCAACCCACATACCAGGTAATCGATACGAGCACTAGATGGTGTAGTGTAGGTTCCGAAACGGAGCCCCCCAACCCGGAAGAGAAAACCTCGTCGATGTTTCTTCAGGTTCTTCGTTCCATGTCGCTGAAGATGCACGGCCGTGCGTGGGTTGCAAGCAAGTAACGCAACTCGGGACCAATCGCAACCATTACCATAACCATTTCCATAACCACAACCGTCTGCACCTCCTCGAGGGTGAACGTTGATTCCCAAGATGCGACCATGTGCATGTGCATGACCTACAGCTGCAACTGTTCAATGTTCACGGCAGTGTGTATAAAGGTACCATGGTAGGTAAGGTAGGTAGCGATATTCCGCCCGCCAGCCAGCAGACTGGATGGACCCTGATTCCGCACGCCTTCCGCTGTTAATATCGCTAAAGTATGCGGGCACTTAATGAGCTGTGGTGACCTATGTGGTTGCTGCTCTCTCTCCTACAACAGTTTAGCGTTGTACATCGTTCCGTACTTCCGGGAAATTTAGGCGGGTGGGGGGCATGGGACACTTTATCCTTCTTGGGGATAAGACAAACACTTGTGTTAAAGAAGAAGAAGAAGAAGTAGAAGTAGAAGGAAAAAAAAGACGGAACTGGGACCGAATTCCGCGGCGCGGCGCGGTGTCCGCTACCTACCAGACAGATAGAGAGATAGCGGGGGGGAGGGGACGGGGAGGGGACGGCGGACAACCGCCGCGCGGCGCGGTGCGGTGGACAGGCAGGCAGGCAGGGACTGGGTCACCGGGAAGTTTAGGTAGAACTGGGGATGTGTATGCACAGCCGGTGGTGGTGGACTGGTGGTAACTGAGGGATGGATGGATGGATGGGGCCGGGGAGAAGGGGGAGGAGGGGGGGGGGGAAAGAAAGGGAGCTGAACCCGGGTTCCACTAACGGTGGGGGGAAGAAGGGGAGAAGGGGAGATGCGAATTCGATAAGGCCGGCTGTGACATTTGGACTAGACTACATGTGATGATGTGGGAGAGAGAGATAGGAAATAGATAGTCGTTGTTGACTCGGTTGTGCAAGGGAGGTGCCGGTAGTGTAGACTACTAGACGAGGGGGGGATAGTAATGACGGGAGTAGTGTAGTGTAGTATAGTATAGGATTTGAGGAGGGATGGATAGTGTAGTAGTGTAATACCATAGAAACTCCTCCTCTTCCCCACAGAAACCTCAAGGGGTGGTGAAGCAGATTGGGGCGTAGTGGCTGCGGAAGACTCGCCGTTGGGAAATTGATTTGGTCAAAGAAAAGACTAAAATCGAGCTCGATCTCGATGAGATAACTACCCACACGACGGCGTCTTCATGTGTACCTGGCCTAACCGTAAAGGAGAGTCAGCATAGTCTAGGTCGGTCCTATGTGTCGCTATAGCCGTCAGATATCATAATAAGAAATGTTATTGCATAGTGACGGAGAAACAGCATTTGCCCATTTCTGTCAAGACACACTGAAACATAAAGGCGGTCAGTCAATCGCCTGGCCGGACTTGGCAATATAGTGTACCTAGTGTATGCTAAAACCAAAGAAGGGTACGGGTATTCGATGGCCTAGAGGTACAAAAGTGGAAAAAGCTCGCTAAGAGAGATCACGAAATCCCTTGAATGAACTTTGTGTAACGCTTCACGGCTGCCCGTGCAGAAAGAGGGCTGGGGGCCGCGGGGATCATTAAAAAAAAGCCCCCAAGACAGCCCAATGGTGTGGCTCTGCTTGTAACGAACTGAGCCTTGGTGTCGTTCTCGACCGTGTCGCTGGAAACACTCAAGTCCACTTTTCTTTCCTTGGAGGTTTGGTGTCTCCACGAATCCAAGTTTGATGGGTGGATGGGATGGGATGGGCACTCACATCAAACCAAGAAGAAGTGCCGAGCGCCACCATCTCTCTCGTGCCCCTGTACCTTAGCTAGCTTAGCTCCCTAGACCCTGATGCTGGCTCGTTCGTTCCCAGGCCCAAGGCTCGCTTCGACGTCTGCAGCGGCGTATCGAGCAATGGGATGCGTTCCCGACTTGAAGAAAAGTGGAGGCCGCTGGGAGTCGGAGTGGAGACACCACATTCGATGCTTGGTTGACGAAGAAGAGGTCCGAGAGCGAGATGCCTGCCTGTTTTTCAGTGGGGGTATTGTAGGTTTTAAAATGCCAAAGGGGGGTTCGTCCCCCCACATCCCTCCGCCCGGATAGGCGATCAATGCCCTCTACTGCCTTAGTTGGGCCATAAAGTCAATGTTTGGTGCAAATATCCAGATGGGCGATCGACAGGAGAGAAATGACGTTTCCATGATGGCAGAATACTCTTTCAAAACCCAATTGCCGATCCTTCAGTTTCCATCTACCTCTAGTATACCTAATAGTGTAGTAGTGTAGTCAATGGACGACGGGCTAGAATATCTGACCTACCTTAATGTGTAACTTGAAAGTGCACGGTCAGGCCAGCAAGTACATAAAAACAATAGCGCGTGTTTCCGATGCCTGGGGGCATGGTGATGCCGTGATACTAACTGAACTAGGGCACAGTCTAGTGTTTTGTTTAGTTGTCGGAATGAGCCCGGGCCCGTTTAAAGCGGGGACCTTGGATGGGGCCACCGACCGACCATCCACGAACACGCGAGTTCGTTGCCCAGACTTGAAGCCACGAGTCCAATTCCACTTCCATTCTCCTCTGTTGAGATTTGAGAGAGAAAGTGGGTGTAGCGTGACCTCTTCAGACCAACCGAACCACTTGCTCGCCCACGGGTACCTTTGCCCGGCTCCATTTCCCTTCCCTTCTCTTCTCCACACAGTCGCGCTGCCCGACCGATTGTTACAGTCCCGGGCCCGTCGCTCCAACGGTCATTCGCGGCGTCCCCATATTTTTACTACCATGAGTTTTGGTTTCTCAGCGGCGTAATCAGAAATCCCCCCCAGGCCCAGCCAGGGCAGAGAGAGAGAGAGAGAGATATCCCAGGGGGGGGACCTACAGATGTAACCGTCTCGGTTGTAAAGGGGTGCGTTGCAACGGCCACTACTACCACCCACGCGCCATTCAGTGAGTCGCCTCTTTTTTTTTTCGTCTCTTCCTTCTTCCTTGCATTAAGGGGTCCCCGGTTGCAACACTACCTTACCTACAAACTCAAAGCAGAACGACGTCCATCATTTCTTTTGGGGTTTTCGCCTTGCTTGCTTGCACACCGCACACTCTTTTATCAATCTTCAAAACCCCGCCCGACGATGGATCAGATTTGACATTTTTGAAATCCATTTTTCAGATCCAAGAACGCCACACACACACTGTTCTCCTCTCTTCCCGTTCGCCCATGCTTCTTTGTGCTACGTATTGTTACCAGACAATATCGTGAAGAAGCAGCAGCAGCAGAACTCATCACACAATAAGAAAAAATGACAGTTCCCGTCAAGGGCCGAGGGCCACAAGTCGCCGGAGCTGCGGGGCTTTTCGTCGCACTCAGCACCGTCGCCGTCCTATTACGATGCTATTGTCGAGTCATTATCGTGAAACAATTCGGTCTCGATGACTGGTTGACCTTTATCTCATGGGTATGTTTACCTCGCTACCTACTTTTTCCCCCTCTCTCTCTCTCTCACACACACACAAAGCGCCACGCTTGATGCTAATTCGGGTCCAAATACCTAGTTCTTTTTCGTTTTCTATTGCACATTCTCCATTGCGGGCACACATCACGGCACAGGCCAACATGCCGTTGACCTTCCACCAAACGAGCTACCAATTGGGTTAAAGGTAAGCCTTCCATCATCCCGCTTGACGACAATTATGATGAACATGGCGTTAAACATTGGTCCCAACTTGTATAGTGGTGGTGGGCATGTGAACCCGTCTATGTCCTCGCCGGTCTCGCCTTGAAAGCCAGTATCGGCGTCCAACTCCTCCGTATCGCCGTCTCCAAGACCCACAAGCTCATCATCTGGATCACCGTCGGCACTCTGGAAATCGTTGGTGTCGCCTACTTCCTCGTCTTCGTCATGCAATGCATGCCCTCCGAATACTTCTGGACGCGCTTCACCGGCGGCACCGGGTCTTGCATGAACCCCCAAATCGTCGTCGACGCCACCTACGCCTACTCGGCCATCACCTGCGCCACTGACTGGATCCTGGGTCTCCTGCCCATCTCTCTCGTGTGGCACCTGCAGATGAACTCGCGCACGAAACTCATGGTTGCCGGCATTCTGTCCATCGGTGCAGTGTACGCCTCCCTCCCCCCTCCCCTCCCTCCCTCTTATTCTCCACATACTAACACCCAACCCACAGCGCCTCAACAGCAACCATCGTCCGCATCCCCTACGTCAAAGACCTCGGCAACCAAGCCGACTTCCTCTGGGCCACCTCCGACGTCGCCATCTGGTCCACCGCCGAAACCGGCATCGGCCTCGTCGCCTCCTCCCTCGCCACCTTGCGCCCTCTTCTCCGCCTCTTCCTGACCAAGTCCCAACTGGGCGAGAGCACCTCGGGCGGACTCGGCACTCAGCAATTCGGCGCCACCACCAACGCCAACGGGTACATCCGCAGCCGCACGCCCAAGAACGGCGCCGAGGAATTCGGTCTGCGCAACGACATTGGCAAGGGCCGCGGCGTCACGACGGTGGTGGAAGCCGGCGGCAGCGACGGGACGAAGCGCAGCATGTCGGGCAGCAGGGAGAGCGTGGGACCGCTGACGGCGGCGAATAATTGGAACACGAGCGAGACCAAGTTGACGGATATGAGCAGTGATGATGGGCATGGCAGTGGTGGACATGGCGGGAGCAGCGGGTGGCCGACGGGAACCAAGACGACGACAGTGACGCATGTTGTTGAGTCTTGAGGAAACTATCTGGTTGTCTGGTTGTCGTTGACGGAGAAAGGGGCCGGTTATTGTTGTTGTTGCTGTTGTGTCGGAAAGGAAAGGAAAAAGAGATGGACAGGACTGCGGGTTGAACACCACCACCACCACCAATCACCAATCACCTAATCGACTGAGTTTCGTGTTCTACGGCGACCCTCTCCGTCCCATCGTGTGCGGTCCATCGGTCCCTCCGCCCCCCACCAGTCATCGCCATCGTCAAAGCGAAAAGTCATCGTCGTCATCGTCGTCAAAGCGAGAGGCTTATACTTGGCATATTGTTTTTCTGTCTGTTCTGTTTTATATCCATACATCCATCTATCCTCATCATTATACCTACCTATTGGATAACTTCCTTTTTCTTGTACATATATCCACCCTCTCTTTCTCTTTTCTGCATCTTCTTCTTCTTGTTTTTGTTCTACAATACCTATGTCCATGGCGTTTTTAGAATCTACTCCGAAAGGGCGAGTGAGGTGTGTGTGTGTGTGGCCTATAAGTGTATGAAATTTGAAAGGTTTTAGCGTATCGGTATACCTAGAGGTAGTTCGACTTCTTTTTGGAAATTGGAATGGTGTTGGAAAGCGAAATGTTTACCTACCTCTAGCTAGAGGTACAAAACTGGATGGAAATCAAGTTTACCATCTAAACTGTCTTGGCCTGCTCTCGTGCACTATGTTGTGTATTCTTCAGTTCCGCGTGACCAAGGTACACCGAAAGGTATCGGGCTATTGGTTCGTGCTCTTGGGGATTGGGGAAGAGCTTGTTCCAGGCACCGTTCGTGCCGCCGGGGTACCTTTGCTAATCAAGTCATGGCGCAAGGAACTCGTACCAGTGGAGGGGCTAGGTTGTTCCTTGTCTACACAGTACACAGTCCAGAGGGGACACCGACCCCTCTTGACTCCAATGTTACGATTGTGGTTTTGGTGATGGCCAGTGTCATTCTGCCGCGAAGGACTCTTTATGTGAAGAGATGACCATAAGGGAGGACGAGAACAATCGCAAAGAAGTCCAGACATGCAGAAGCAAGCTTCAACTTTCTAGCTACACTACCTCTACACTACCTGCTATCCAGTCAAACAGATTCTACTCTACAGAAACAACCTCCTCCAAATATGCAAGACCAACGACCATGAAGACAACGACTTGCCCCGGGGTCTCCCCCGATCCTGCTGAGTCTATCCCCCCTCACCTCTTCAAACTTGATCCGGGTTGTCCAGTGTTGACTGAACAACCCGGCTATTGTCTTGAGCAAACCCAAACCCATGGTCGCGGCGAGATGGCCTCGCGGTACTCCTCCCCCTCTCCCCCTCTCCCCCTCTCCCCCTCTCCCCTTTCCCCACCCCCCACCACGGACGCTTAACTTCGCTCTCTTCACGGCGACGAAC